>NC_143512.1:75318340-75634590 GCF_031878675.1 Megascapheus bottae
TTTGCCAATGAGTTATTACAAAGGTTTGTATTCTACCAGACCATGCTGGTGAATGACACAAATGTTTATTTTAAAAGTAATTGTTACCACATCATTGGGAGTCCTTACACGAAATATTTGATTAACATGTGTCATTCGTAAGTGATCTTCATGTTTTAAAATCTAATATATTTTTAATGACTCTGTTAACTATTGAAATTAAACAATCAGATTCTTCCATAAATATCTGAATATTTAAAACAAAATAATAACAAGGAAATAAAAATTACTGCACTGTGCCATCTGCTTATATTTGCATTTAATGGCCCAAATCATAATTTGTAGACTAAAATTGTTTTTCAAGCTACATAATTAACTTTGAATCAAGAAAAAGACTTCATTTATGTACAGCTACTGTTGATAGATTTTTTTGGCAATAACAGCCTAGATATTAGGAGGGGGAATAGAACAGTGTAGAAAAGAATATGTTAGAAATAACACAGAAGTCATTTCATGGCAATGAGATATGAATGTAAAAGTATGAGTGCCTAGGAAAGGACCAGATGGAGAAATAAAGAGATACCAGGGGCAAATGGGGAGAACATTTTATAAACCACACATCCACACAAATATACAAAGAAACTCTTTCACATTACAAGCTCAGATTAACTCATTTTTTTAAAAAAAACTTAGTATTGAAGGTATTACATAATATTCAATTTAAATTCATGATACCATGGCAATCTAAATGACAATTTCTGAATTGGTTAGTTATTCTTCATAAACATGAATCTGCAGAAGTTATTAGATGAACTCTAATATTATACTTTACAGCTGGTAATACAAAGACTAGCTCGAGTTATAAATCCTTGTAAAAGTATATCAATGTAGTCAGAGCAAATATTTAGAAAATTTGCTGATTCAAGGAAGACAAATTATGGACATCTTCCTGGGCCTCACTCTGGTTCTATTGTATTTGGGAATAAGTAGACAAAATTTATTTTGTGCTTTGCCTTTAATTTTTTATTGTCTGAATTTATATTGCTGAGATTGAGATTCACTTTATTTATTTAGTATTCATGGGTTTTTTTTTTTGCAGTTTGGACCTTCAAAGAAAATGTGCCATTCTCAGAAAAGAAGAAATCTGTAAGCATAGACGTCAGGGACTGTATTGAAATCAGTGAAAATCGTCTAGCTCAGAGAAATATGACTCTATTTCACGGAACATTTATGATCACAATAACTAAATAGGGCATTGCTTTAGCTTGGCAAAAGATAGAATGTCACCTGTGCATATTAATAATTTCATCTTGCACTATGTTTCCTTTCATACGTTTGAATTTGTCTAAAGTGTTTTTAGAATTTGTATCCCATGGCAGTATACATATATTTAATGTAGATTCTGAATGGAATTACTATAAAAGCATTTTCATGTCCCTAAACATTTTATGAGATATTTCAAGATGTCATATATCATCTTGAATTTCTATAGTTTCCTTCATCAACATGTAAAAATGTGCATGAACAGATGCTTTCTGTTGAAAGTATTGTAATGATGAGTTTACAACAGAGATTTTATTTGTATTTGGTTTCTTTCATCATTCTCTATTACAAGAATGCATGTAACAAAAAATAATAGGGATCTAGTGTCAAAAATCTTGTGGATATTTAAAACTGAGCCCGATGCTTTACTTTTAATGGTAAATAATTAAGCAAATCTTTGAAGATTCTTTTATAATATATTGCATAGGTAAAATGACTTCAGAGAAATATGTATCAATTTCTTCAGAGAGTTTATGTTATGTCCATAAGTATGTATATATGTATATATCATATATATGACAGGTAAATTGCATGAAATGAAATTTTGTGTCTTGTTTCACAGTGCAAACTAAAATGAGCACAGGGAGAATTTGTTTCTTAATTATTAATATTATGTATGTAAAACTCACATAAATTAGCATGGTTTAATAATTAGAAGGTATAGATTAATTTCCTAACTAATTGGAGATAAGAGTCCCATGGACTTTACCGTCCAGGAAGGCTCCAAAGCCAGATCTTCGTACCTCAGCAAGTTGATTAGTAAGCCCTTAGTTCCTGTTCATAAGTTTTTATTTCTTGAAACATTTTCACCAGTATCTTTCAACCAATTTTCATTTGCATTGAAACCAATTGGTTGCTCAGATATCTGTATTGGGAGTAAGGGAGATAATCGTTAGTACATATTTTGATGCACTATTAATTCCCAAAAGACAACACATTTTTATCAAATGTGTATATATGTTATTTGTGTCATTATAATAATTCATTATTGATTATTTCTGATCTAAGAGTATTAGCAATCTATGATCACAGGTTAAATTTCATTCATCTAAGTAAATATATTATAACTATGAAGAAAATATCTCTCCAACAGAGGGAATATTATAAACATCTTGAGATAGAAAAAAAATCCTCATCAATGAACAGTCCAGAAGGACAAAATGAAGCAAAGGAAGTAAAGAAAGAGATATGTTTGGAATGTTAGCTATTTTCTAGGCTCTTTTATGTCTGATTTTTATGTGAGATGTCTCTAGGATGATTTGGAGAATTGCTGCATTCTGAATGTTTGTGTTACCTTGAAAGTCATATGCTGAAATTCTAAGAGCCTACATGAGGGTGTTAGGAAGTGAGAAATTTGAAAAATGATTGGGTCATGAGGCAAAATCTCTGGGGATGGGATTACAAATATCTGAAAGAAGTTCCTGTTAGCACATACATCAACCAGAAAGACAGCCTTTATAGATCCACAATTTGCAGAATCTAGATTAGGAATTTCCCAGTCTTCAAAAATGGGTTTTTGTTGTTTCAAACATCATTATGTCTATGGTGTATTGTTAGTACCAAACTCAAATAGGCTGAATTGGATATGTTGTGTATTATGGAAGTTATTTAAATTTCAATCTGGTATAACTGCATGTATTCAACCAAGATGGTACCATTTTAATTAGATTTCTTAAGGGAGTCTTTATAAAGGACCTGGAGAACTTGGGTGTTCATGGCTCATGCCTATAAATTCTAGCTTCTCAGCAGGCAGACATCTGAAGATTTGGGCCAGTCTGATTAGAAAATTCTATGAAATTCAATGCTAAATATCCACCAAAGTCAAGAAGTGAAGGTATGGCTCAAATGGTAGAGTTCTAGGCTCAAAGATGGGCTCAGGCTCTGAGTTCAAGTCTCCATACTCACACACACACACACACACACACACACACGCGCGCGCGCACACACACAAAACGTATGTTATATAAAATTAAAATGGATATGTGATGTATACAAGCTTAACTCCATGTAGTGTGTTAAGAGAAGGACGTAAGATATGCTTAGAGCCTGAGCTAGTGATATCACTGCTGATAAATGAAAATAAAGACATAATTAGTAAACAATGAATTATAAATCACACGAGTGATTCATGAGCTTCATACAGTTGTAAATAATGAGATGAAGTTTTCTATTTAGGCAAAATAGTGGCCCTTTTTCTTTTTTTTAACTTTTGAAAGCAGGTGAAAATACAGGTGAAGGTAATAGAACAGCAGGTACATTTGTTTAAAGATGTCATCATCAAAATGGTGTCTTCAGTGAAGACACTTGTGTTTTTCTGCCAGAAGAGAATAAGACATCGAATCTGATATACTTATTAATTGTTATTTACAT
The DNA here is from genome assembly GCF_031878675.1 of Megascapheus bottae. Classification (NCBI taxonomy): domain Eukaryota; kingdom Metazoa; phylum Chordata; class Mammalia; order Rodentia; family Geomyidae; genus Megascapheus; species Megascapheus bottae. Next base: position 75,322,013 of record NC_143512.1, read on the forward strand.
ATTTTATATTGTTATTTGTATATTTTTATAGAATAATATTCTAATTCTCAATATTAAGTAATGTGATACTTATGTAAGGCTAATTCAATATAAGAAAATATGTACTAGAATGTTAATTGGGAGGCCAGGAATTTGGCCTAGCAGTAGAGTGCTTGCCTAGCATACATGAAGACCTGGGTTCACATCCATAGAAAAAGTCAAAAGTGGTGCTGTGGCTCAAGTGGTAGAGCACTAGACTTGAGGAAATCCCAAGGACAGAGCTCAAGCCTGGAGTTCAGGCCACAGGACTGGCCAAAACAAAAGAAAGAAAAAAAAAAGAAAAGGAAGTTAATTAGGAGTTGAATATAAAATACAGCTTCAAAAGTGACTAAATCTTAATTTACTTTACTCAACATACTTTCTACATAGAAAAAAAACTGAAGGACAAATAAAATTACTACACATATATTTTGTGGTAATTTGGGAGTAACCAGATAAAGTACGTGTAATCAGACTACTTGTTCTTGAAAGTTTTAGCATGTAAATAAATAAAAAAAACAATTGAGAAATCTGATGAATTTAAGGAAGCATCTATGAAATATACCTAATGAAGAATACTAATTTGTATGTTTTGCATATTTTATTTCTTTTTGGGCGGTGGTTCTGAGAATTTGATTCTTTTTTTTCGTATATTTTTATTGTAATTAATAGAAGGGTTACATAATATTCACCAGATAGAAGGTGTATTACTTCACAAACATTGATACCCTTTCTCATGTTTTAGTCCCCATTTCCCTGTCCTCACTCCCACACTTCATCTTGTTTTACCCCCTTCCCTATCTGATTTCAAATAACCAAATAAGGACATACTAAATCCACTAGCACTACAATGTTCAGTGGAACACTATTTAGCATAACAGATATGGAACCAACCCAGATGCCCCTCAGTTGATGAGTGGATCAACAAGATGTGGTATTTGTACACAATAGAATTCTATGCTGCTGTCAGAAAGAATGACATCACCCCATTTGTTAGGAAATGGAAAGACTTAGAAAAAATCATATTAAGTGAAGTAAGCCAGACTCAAAGGAACATAGACTCAATGGTTTTCCTCATTTGTCACAATCAGTAGAAACCTTGGGCTCTCCTAGCAAAGATTTACAATAGAACAAAACCTAGATACATAACGCCAGATAGTATGATGCTAAATAAAAGGACCTCCAGGATATAGAAACAAAAGCCATATAATGAGTGATTGTTGTCCTTAATGTACTATGTTATCTCTCATCTCTTTTGCTGTCCCTTGGTTATCCCATATTGTTACAGTATTTCACCTTGTTACCTGATATATTGTATAGATATGTATTTGGTTATTTTATTTCTTTGAAATTGAAATCATTGTGTATTAATTCTATGAAGTATAAAGGGAGAGAAAAATTACCTATAGTTTTTCTTCAGAGCAGAAACTATCATAGTCAGATTCAATTTCTCAAGCCTGGGCAAAGAGATGAGGGTTACTTTCTAGGGTCGCATTGTAATTCTTGCTCTAATTGCATGGGCATAATGACATCTCCATATGAGTAGAAAGTGATTAATTGCTGGAAAATGTGGGACCATTTTGAATCATTTTTGAGTACCTAATGAGTACATGACTTTTTTTCAGTAATGAATCCTGTTTTGCTCAAAGTGAATAATATGTTATATAAACAAAAGCCTTAGATCACATAGAAACAATCAGAGCACAATGTTACTGAGAAGAAAAAATAGTAATTACGTTGATGCCAACTTTGCAACAAAACCTTTGGATTCTTAAGAACAGCATGATGAAGCGCTGTTTATATTTAACCTTATAATAGAAGCATCTATCTCTTTCTTGTTGATCACTGGCTGGTCTCTCTTTCCTTAAAAATTTTTTATATTAGTAGCTTCAGATCAAGTAGGGCAGTGTTCTTCAACCAACTTAAAGCTGGTTTCCATTTATCACATAAATTCTTACTGTTTTTCATTACTTCCTAATTATCTCATGTGCATTAGTCATTCTCCTATAATTAAATTGTAACGTTACTAAGAAAAGAAACTAAGTGTAATTTTTCTTTTTGTAATTTCTTTAGTACCCAGCATGTGTAGAAATCCCAATAATAACTTGTTAATCTATCAAACAGTGTATGTTTATTTGTAAATATTCGAGATGCTAGAATATTGCTTAATAGAACTATTTGTTATTCTGTCCCCATGACAGTGAAACCCCTGGGTTTCTTGTGAATTTACTGTCTGGAGAAAAATACTGGAATTATACCTCAGTACAAAATCACTCAATTCTATTCCCAACATTCCTGGTTGGAATATAAAAGTTCTATTCATCCTCAAATAATTACTGGTTAAAGTAGACGTACCAGTAAGAAAACATAAAATATTTTATTTGCCTTTCCAAAAGTTAAATCACCTCATCTGTGGTAGGACCTCCAGGCTGTCTTCCTAACTTGGCTTTGGGAATAGTGCAGTAATGAGCATGGATGCACAATTGTCTTTACCATATCCTGATGCCTAATGATCTGGTGAGAAGCCCAAGCATGGTATGGCTGGTCATAGGGAACTTCTATGTTTACTTTTGTGAGGAATTTTCATACTGCCTTTCCAGAGGAGTGGTACTAATTTACATTCCCCCAACAGTGCAATAAGGCTCCTTTTTCCCCACATCCCTGCCAGCATTTGTTGTTGGAATTTTCATACTGGCCAATCTAATAGGGATGAAGTGGAATTTCAGAGTTGTTTTGATTTGCATGTCCTTTATGAACAAAAACGTTAAGCCTTTCCTCATATGTCTATTTACCATTGTTTCTTGTCATTTTGAAAATTTTCTTAATCTTCAATTATCATTTAATGATTAGGTTATTTGTTTGGAGGGTTGTTAATTTTTTGTGTTCCTTATGTACTTTGGATATTGGGCCTTTCTCGTATATATTACTGGTAAAAAATTTTTCTCAAGGTCTGTTGTCTGCCTTCCTAGTTTCCTAATGGTGTCCTTTTCTATACAGAATCTCTTTCATTGGAATTATTTCATTTGTCAAATCATTCTCCTATTTGCTGTGCCTCTGAGATACTTTTCAAATGTTCCTGCCTATGCCTGTAAATTCTAGTGTTTCTCCTACTTCGTATTGCAATAGTTTCAAAGTTATAGGTCTGATATTACGGCCTTCGATTCACCTTGAGTTAATATTGCTTTATGCTGACAAACAGTTCCAATTTTAGCTTCTATATATGGATATCCAGTTTCCCAACAACAATCGTTGTTCCACTGTGTGTCTTTGGCTTCCTTGTCAAATGTCTGATAATTCTCTAAGTATATGGCTTTATTTAACAGCCTGGATATACAACAGATAAGTGGGTCAATAAAATGTGGTATATGCAAAGAGGAATTTTAATAATCCATTAGGAATAATATTATTTTTACAGGGAAATGGGTGGACTTAGAACAAATTGCTAAGTGAAGTAAGCCAAGATCAGAGATAAAATGGCACATGTTCTCTTTCATATGTAGAAGTTAGATCTAAAACATAATTGGGCATTATAACTTACCCAGGACTCTAGGCTTTCATATGTAGACAGTCCAACTAAAGGTGGATATCCTCAGGGAGGAGCCCACAGGTGTAACTCCTCTGAAAATTTAAAATAATACAGTATTTATAAACACACCTCCAGGAAATTGAAACATATAACTTTTATTGCTATTGTCGGTGGTGTGGTAGTGGTGGTGTTTATTTTTGCTTTTGTTTTTCTTTTAAAGGGAGGAAAAAGGGCAGTATAGAAGGGGAGGAAGGAAGTGTCAACAAATGCAATCACGCTATTCAAAATACACTATGTGGAAACTGACCTTTATAATTTATGGGCAGGGATGGGAGGGCTATACTGGGGGAAACTCTGAACAGGGAACAAAGCATAATCTTAAGAGTCATTGCAACATAACACTTGTAGATGGTAAGTTGCATTGTAAATGGAGACTTGATTCAAATTTTTCTGAAGACATAAAAGTATTTGGTGAAGAAGAGCATATAGGAGGCAGAATGTTTTCAAGGTTTCCTGAATATTTACTTTCATCCTTATCTAGAAAAAACTAAAGATGACTAACTCCCAGGACAATAGGAAATTTAATTTTATGTATAGTTACTCCCACTATGGCTGTAAGCTTGGCATTCCAGCCTTAACAACAATCAGGTGTGCAGCTTTTCGGTTTCTTTATTACATGTCTAAACCACTTTCAAAGGCATTTCGTAATGCCTTGTTTCTGTCTACCCACGGCATTGCTTCTGTATAAGTGCTATAGAAAATTACAAGATATTTACCAGCTTAAAACAACCTTTATTTACTGCCTCCTAGTTGTATAGGTCAGAAGTCTGGTGTCAATTATCCTGGGATTTTATCATGGAGTTGGTCAGATCTAATTCCAGTCTCATTTCAGTGGTTGGCTAGATGCAGTTTCACACTATTTTAACACTGGAGTGAAAATTCCCTTGATGGATTTAAAGGAGATAAGTGTCAAAAAGACACTTTCATTTCCTGGATACTTCTTAGCAATCAATTACAGATTTATTCTTATGCACATTAATTTTTCTAATTGACTCTCTTTCTTCTTTTACAGATTTCAATGATCACTTTGACATCACATACAGAAAAATCTGCTAACTTTATTACTATCTGATGTGGAATATAAAGTTTATGTTTTCAAAAAGTCCTTATAGCAGGATCTGCAGTAGAATTTGAATAAATTACCATGAGTCAAGAATCATGTGATATATTGTAGGTCCAGATTGGTTTAAATCTCATAGGGATCAGGTTAGTTTTTCCTTTATAATGGTATTTGGTGCACAGAAGGAGAGAGAGTAAAAATACCTAAGATAATGAATCTATAGTGTGTGCAGCTATAGAGTTCTGGGTTTGTTCTTGCCTTAAAATCGGGAGTTTGGCCATACACAGTGGCTAACGCCTGTAATCCTAGCTACTCAGGAGGCTGAGATCTGAGGATCAAGGTTCAAAGCCAGCCTGGATACAAAAGGACCTGAGATTCTTACCTCCAATTAACTTCTAGAAAATAGGAAGTAGGGCTTGGCTCAGGGGTAGGGCTGTAGCCTTTAGCTGAAGAGCTCAGGGAAAATGTCCAGGCTTAGTTCAAGCCCCATGACCCAACAACAACAACAGAATATAGCCTGAAAATATTACAGGAAGGAATAGGAAATTCACTAGTACTCCTTGGTACAGGTTGAAACTTCCTTAATAAAGGCTCAGAAAGTACTGCATTAAACTGCAGAGATTCCTTATGGCAAAGGACATAGACAACAAGTTAAGTAAAAATCCCAGAGAATGGGAGAAGACCTTCACTAGCCATACAACAGAAAAGGGTCTCATCTAAAATATACCTACATCTCAAAAACTTGAATGTCTCAAAAACAAATCCTTAAAGAAACAACCATCCTCAGGAATTTGTCCTAGTGGTAGAGCACTTGCCAAGCACGCATGAAGACCAGGGTGTGATTCCTTTATACCACGTACATAGAAAAACTGGATATGCTGCTGTGGCTCAAGTGGGAGAGCACCAGCCTTGAGGAAAGATCACAAGGACAGTGCTCAGGCCCTGAGGCCAAGCCTCAGAAATGGGGGGAAGAAAGAGGTACAACCATCCCATTAAAAGGTAGACTAAGACTTAGAGACTTCTCTGAAGAGGAAATAAGGATAGCCAAATAAACACATGAAAAAATACTCGATATTTCTGGCCATAAAAGATATGCAAATCAAAACAACGTTGAGATTCAAACTCACTTCAGTTGGAATAGCCATTATCAAGAAATCTAATCACAGCAGCTCCAAGGGGACATATGGCAGAAGGGAAGGCTGCTACACTGTTGGGAATGTAAACTTTTTCAACCACTCTGGAAAGCAGTACAGCAGTTGCTTAAAAGTCTGAACATAGAGCTCCCCAATGACCCTGCAATCCCACTCCTGGGCATTTACCCAATCATCCAAAAACAAGGGAATACTAAAGCTACTAGCACAACCATGTTCATCACAGTGTTATTTACCAGAGCTAAGATATGGAACCAACCCAGATGCCCCTCAGTATGTAAATAATTCAAGAAGGTGTGGTATTTATACACAATGGAACATTGTGCTGCCATCAGAAAGACTGACGTTGCCCCATTTGTAAGGAAATAGAAAGACTTGAAAAAGTCACGTTAATGAAGTAAGCAAGACCCAAAGAAACATAGACTCCATGGTTTCCCTCATTTGTACTAATTAGTATGCATCTAGGATTTCCTAGTAGAGGAGCAGAATAGCTCAAAAGCTATGTACACATGCCCATGTAGGATGAAGCTAAGCAAAATGAACACAATGATATGGAAATAGTTTTATCTTCGTGATTGTTGTTATTAATGTACTATGTGATGTTATTCTTTCCTCTTTTCTTTCTCTTCATGGTTTATTTCATGTTGTTACTATATCTGACTTTGTTATCTGGTATATTTATATAAATGAATTTGTTTATTTGAAATAGGGAAAGGAAGGGGAGAAACCACATAATTGTCAGCAGATGGAGTGAAGAAGAGTGGGAAAAAACATGGGATGAGTTACCAATATTTAAGAATTAATGTATGTATTACCTGACAAATGTAATTGTAACCCTTCTATACATCTCCCCAACAATAAAACACAATAAAAAAGAATCGTGAAAATTTTAGAATTAAATCCAACACACCTATTTTTGTAAAATCCCATGTTCAGAGACTAAACCTTTCTGTGTCTTATTAACTTGGAATTTGAAGACCATGCAAAGACATTTACCTGCTCTATAATCCCACAAAATTCATGCATATCTTCTTTGGACTAAATATAGTGTTATGTTATTGCAGGATAATTGATTTCATTGGTTCGATTAGTATTTAAGATCTGGCTATGTGCTAGAGATAATCATAATAGCTAGTATGAGTCCAGCATGTTTGTTTCTTCTGGACTCTGTGTCATGTCATCACTCACAGACCTGATAATTGAAAGGAATATTTATAGCATGGAAATTGGTGAACATCAACAAAGGTATTTCTTCAGTACATCATTGCTTTTGCCATTTATGATGCTATCTTTTCTGATAAAATTTTGCACATAATAAATAGAGAAAATAACACTGATCAATGAAAAGCTACAGGTCAGAGATTATTTCTTTTGAGCACAACACAATAGGCCCTTGAAGTCTCAAGTGTGCATGCCTTGTTCCAATTTGGAACTTTAAATATTTACACTTGAAGCTGGTATCAGACAGAGAGCAGTGGTGTTTCTCTCAACTGGCAAATAGTATTTAAGGAAGCTTTGCAATTGAATTAAACTCTTTGTTTCATTCTCCAAGTCTATAAAACTGTTTTATCCTTTTGTCTTTCAGTCAACAAATACTTATTAAACATGCTTGTTTGTCATGTGATATGCTAAGTCATAGAAACCTGGTGAGAATTATATATTTTAGTTAAGAAGTATTTAATGCACTTTCCTAAGAGAGTGAAACTTAATAAACAAATAGGAATTTTAAAATTCTGGGTGAGAACACACACAGATGTGCAAATCTTTTATGTAATTTTAGAGAATTCATGTGACATTTCTGGTCAACACAAGTTATTTGTACAAAATGTCTGTATGCATTTTTATGACAATTTTGTCCTGTTAATGGGAACAACCAAATAGTTTAGTTTTGTTGATTTTCATTTCATAGTTTTTAGACTAGTTTGCCTTTTGTTGGACTAGTGAAAATTTCCTTCAACTAAAGAATGGCAGCAAGGCTACCCAAAGCTTGTTTCCTTGCTTTGATTTTTTTTTTGTTGCCAGTCCCAAGGCTTGAACTCAGGGCTTGGGCCCTGTTCCAATCTTGAGCTTTTGTGCTCAAGATTAGCCCTCCACTACTTTTAACCACAGCTCAACTTCTTCCCTTTTGGTAGTTAATTGGAGTTAAGTGTCTCATGAACTTTCCTGTCCTTGCCTGGCTTTGAACTAAGATTTTAGGATCTCATTTTATGGAATAGCTAGGATTACAAGCATGATTTTTTCACAACCAGCTGGTCTTCCTTCCTTCGTTCCTTCCTTCCTTCCTTTCTGTTTTTCTTTCTTTCCTTCTTTTATTCATCAACATAAACATAAAACTAATGAGATTTGAAACTCCTACCTTGTATTGCAATAGAAATGATTCTATTTCTTATGATTAAAAGAAAATATTGTCTAAGTGCTTGAAAGTTCAAAATATTCTGTGTAAAGGGGATTTATACTATAATATACCTTTTCTTCCTTCTGTCACTTTAATAATCTCTATTCAGTTGAATCATTTGTTTAAGATTAAAAAATGAAATGGTTTCATCGAACGGATATAAAGCATTTTCAGTGGATCTATTTCTCTTTCCAGATTACTGCTCCATATTTCACCAGGTTATATTACCATCCATTTATCATGAAACATATTAAAAGAGTTCTTCAAGCACAGGATTCTAATATCTTCACTTTACATTCGTTATATTTCCATCTTTCTTTAATTTCAGCCTGCTGAACAATCTGTCTAGAGGTACTCCACAAAAACCATGCATCAATGATATCATCATTAAAAATGCGTATTAGTTTATATACATTAAATTTAACTCATTATATCGATCCCTTACCTGAAACAGATTATCATAGAACTGTAAATTTGATCCATTTTCTCTTTTTTTTATAATTTTTTTATTGTAATTAAGAAAAGGGTTACATGATATTTGCCAGATAGAAGGTGCATTAATTCACATACATTGATACCCTTTCACATGTCTTGGTACCCATCACCCTCCCCGCCACCCACCACCCTCCCCCATTTTCTCTCTATTCCTCTCTTCTCACAGTAATAATATCTTCTCTTAATAGATTCATTCTCATTTACTATCAGAAACATCCTCTTCTTTACAATCATTCTTCAGATTTGAGGGACTATATTTCAAACAAATCTGTTTTTTGTTGTAGTTTTTTTTCTGTAACCTATGTCCCTCCTGAGATCCTTTAACATTTTTTCCCTAGACTTTGTGGTGTTCATTAGCTATCTTCTCTCCCATGGGAACTCTTCCTTATCAACAATTCACTTGCTGCCTACACACACACATGGATTTCTAGTCTGACTACGGGAGCTAGACAACTAAGGAACTTCAGATGCATCTTTCTATTTACCTCATATAAATGTCAAAACATGTCATAGAACATACATCCAAACTGAATTTATTTTTCTCCACAAATCTTTGAGAATTTCAGGTCTTATTCTTTTTTTCATATATTTTGTATTGTAATTAATAGAAGGGTTACATGATATTTGCCAGATAGATGGTGCATTAATTCCCATACATTGATACCCTTTCACATGTCTTGGTCCCCATTTCCCTCCCCCCACCCCTACCCTTCAGCTTGTTTTCCCCTGTTCCCTATCCAATTTCAAATAACCAAATGCAAATATATCTGATATATCAGGTAACAAAGTGAGATACTGTAACAATATGAGATAACCAAGGGACAGCAAAAGAGATGAGAGATAACATAGTACCTCATTATATGGCTGCAGTGAGGGGTTCTGACATCCTCTTATCTTTCAAGGCCACCAGCCCAGGATTCACCCACAATTTCTTTATATCTTCCCCTCACCTGCTCTGATATTTCCAAATACTAAATCTTAATCCAGAAAACCCTTTAAAGTATCTGCTTTTTCATTAGAAACGACATAGAACCTAGTTACATTACAGTCCTACAGAATAAATTTTCTCACCACTCCATCCAGCTCTTGTCATCTTTATTGCTTGAATTTACCTGGGAAATTTCTGGTTTTATACAAGTCTGCCTATGTTCTCTCCCTATATTGATATTTTAATAAAAATATGTTTTCTGAGAACATCATATGTAAAGTCAGTCAAGAAATTACAGGGTTTCTCAGCAGAATCTAACAGAAGCATACACTGATTTTATGTAAGCCATCACTTCCCTAGATTTTTAAGAGGTAGAAGTAATTCTTCTGGAAGAGTGGATGAACTTTACATTGAGGTCATTGATTTTTCAAGTCTATGTTCAGTACAATCACCACCTTCTTACTAAAATTTTGTTAAGTAAGCCAGACCCAAAGAAACATAGGCTGCCTGTTTTCCATCATTTGTAATAATTAGTATATGTCTAAGATAGTTATAAAGAAGAGGATCCCAATAGCTTCATAGCTATTTAAATAGGACCATATAAGATGAGAAGCAAAATAAACTCCAAATTTGGAAACAAAAAGTTTTCCTTTGTTATTTGTTGCTATTTGAATGTACTATGTGAAGATATTTTTTTTTCTTTTAATTTCTTTCTTCTTTGATTTTTCCCCTGTTGTCACTGTATTTGATTTTGGTACCCTGTATATTATATTTGAATTGGGGAAGGGAAAGGAAAAAACAAAATGGTGAGACAAAGGACAAAAGGTGATCCAATGCAGCAGAGATACTCATAAGACAATATTGTTGGAAAGGAACTTTACAACATTTGGGAGGTGGAGGTGGGAAAGTGAGAGAAAAATGAAGGATGGAAAACAATGTTCAAAAACTGTACTAAATTACCTTACATATGTAACTGCAGCCCCTCTGTATATCACCTTGACAAGAAAATTAAATTTAAAATAAATAAATTAAATTAATGTTGACTCAGTAAAGGCAAATCAGAAAATAAAAATGAAATTAAATAAAATTTTGTTAATTTTTCAGATACTATGAAGACCATTGGAAATAGAGGTTCTATGTAGTGAATAGTAATTAAGTATTATAATGTTATCATTGCATCTACATAAGCTCATTTCCAGAAAGAAAAGATGGATTTAACTGACACATTTCCAGCCATTATGCTGGTAGTCTTTCAGATAAAACTTTAAAACTAATTGTACACCCCAGGTGCATGTTTTATATAGTCTCAGGCTATTAGTTATAGGCTCAACTACACATGCTTCAGAAGAATAAATAAAATGATGAATTATTTCAGTTCATGTGTTCTGTGAATCCATTTCTATTAAGACAGAGTGCACTTACTTGCTACCACTTTAGTATCATAATACATAGAAGCAAATAGGATGATTTATTTTATAGTGTATATGAAGTCTTTGGTATAGCATTTTTCCATTTGAAATATATGAACTAGACATGTGCAAATGCAAAATCACTTCAGTAAATTAGAGCAGGTATATAAAGGCAGACACTATATTTTAGTGTCATTGAAAGAGTTGAGCTGTGCTGACTACAAAATTTTTACTAAGGCTGATTATATTGCAGATTGTAAAATGCCCTAATAGTGCCAATAAATTAAGACTCACCATTCTCTGGAGAAAATGACTAGCAATATTTTGTTGTTGAGGTAAACTAAATAAATGTTGAAAAATTTAACTGGAAGGCTGAGATTTTAATTAGTCATTAAGGTCCTCTGGTTAATGTAAATCCAATTTGCCTTTTCTAGTTTAAGAATCCAGATTGATAGTGGCATTAACATTGCTGTTAAACCTTGAATAATCAGCAATTTACCAGCACTGTAAGAAACTGACCTGCCTGGAAAAAAATGAAAATATAATATTAATAGAATGTTTTTGTTACTGTCATTCTTATTCTTTCTGTTATGTTCATTTGAGGCTTATCATTTTTAGATTGACACTAAGATGCGAATAACTAAATGGTATTCTTCAAAATGTTTCTTCCTGAAGTTCATTGTTACACTACTTTTTCTATTTTTTTTCTTTCTTTCTAATGCACTTGTGTTTGGTATTAAACTCAGGGTCTGGGAGTGTCCCTTTTACTCAAGGGTAGTGTTCAACCACTGGAGACCAGCTCCATTTGTGGCTTTTTGGTGGTCAGTTGGAGATAAGAGCTTCATGGCTTTTCCTATTCCCACTGGCTTTGAGCTCCAACTGTCAGATCTCCCAAGTAGCTAGCCACCAACATTCTGCAATTTTCCTTTATTTTGAAGTCTTTTATTTAATGACAGAAATATTCCTAAGGACACCCTTGCTCATGGATTAAAATATAATGCAATTTTCTGCATAAGGAAAGCAATCCACTTTTTCTAAAATTTAAGATTAAATGTCTTTAATTATCAATATAAAAAAACCTGCCTTCTGATTTTGTAAATGCTGGAATGTATAAAAAATTGAAAAACAGCCATGATTTATGCCTTCTTCATTTTCTGTTTTTAAATCATTTTCCTTTTTTTTTTAAATTCAACAACCACAAAGGTATCCCATCCGTGAACTCAACTAAGCCTTAGACAATGGTGATAGTACAATGATTCTACCTATGAGACAGTTCCAACTTGTTTACAGAAACAAAATGCTATTGAAAATGATAGCTTTTTAGGACTAACGCGCACTGAATACGATCATGGTTGTAGAATTGGGAAAAAAAAGGACTCAGTCTAATTCTAGCCATTGGAATACTATGGGGATTCAGTGTAACAATTCATATTAGTGTAATTTTTTTCCTTGGGTTTCACTTACAGTGATCTCAGTGTTCTGCACATATTGTGTGTATGGAATGCACGAGCTCTTATACTCTTTGGCAATGAGGTTTAGTTTATCTTCCTTATTTTGTAAAGGAAATATTTTGTAAGGAACCAAAATGCATTGAGTACTTATAATAGGAAAGTGGGAATAATAGCTGTACAATGAAAGTGAATTTGAGGTAGATTTCTTTAAAATGACAAGATTCCACAGAAACATTTACTTGCTAGAACATAGTATTCTTCTATTCAGTGTTCCTCTGATTCTGCTGATTTGACTCGATGTTATGATTTGAGGCCTGTCATTGACTACAAATAGGTATTTCAAATGAATATATGTTGAAATGTATAAAATATGTTTGCACGTGAAAGCAAGCATATTCCTTCATATATAAAGTCCATATATAATTATACATAGGTTAGTTCAAGTGAGACCAGAGATCCCAAAGCAGAAGAGGTATAGGCATTCACTTCGCTGGCAAAGGATGACAGAGCCTGGATGGCACTTTGAAGTAGTGAAGTCCAAAGTCAAAGACTGTCCCAGAGCTCAGGAAGAATACACAAGTGAGAAAGAGTAGTGCTGGAAGCAGTATGGGAATACCCTTCAGGAAATGACAAAGTTACTTTTGGACTCAATAATCTTATAGAAATATAGAAGATTTAAGGAATTTTTTTTATTATCCCAATAGAAAGAAATCCTTGGCAAGAATTGCTGTTGCTTCTTTTCATGAAATATGGAACATTCCAGTAAAATATGAAAGACATAAATGTAGTATAGAAAAGTTACACTGATCTTCAATTGGGACATATTACTTTGAAACTGTCTAGAAGGTATTCAAATAAAAAATGTGAAATTACTGGTTATATATGTGTCTAGATTAAAAGATAAGGGTTTAAACTAGATATATTATTCAGATCAGTGTTTCTCTGCTTTCAATCATGAAACATTCTGTAACTTAACTTAGTAAGTGAATAGTGGTAAACAATTAAATTTCCCCTAAAATCAAAGTATGGGATACTTCGAAGTTAAGATGCTTGCATATGTGCTTATAAATTTCTGAATAAACTAACAAAGGTAGCTATGAAGGGATTAGTAATTAGAGTTTTATTGTTCCCAAAAGAAAGGAAGAGAAGGAAGTATTTCAGGGCTACAGGAAATCAAGCAGAAAACAAATTAAAACTACATTAGATTTTCCAAATGGAGATTATTTGTAATATTGGCAAAGATTGTCTCCTCTTTGGCATTCAGGGATAGAGTTGATTTAGTTGATAATGGAAGACAGTAAATCAGAGCTTGATGGTCTTATTGTAGAGAAAGAATAGCCTGTATTTCTGAGTCTTGTATATTAAATTAGATAATGGTCACAAACTTTAAAGCACAGTACCAGATACTCAGAAAATGCTGTTTGAAGTATACTTAATTACTAGCATAATTGCTATAATGGTTTTAAAATTTTAATTTTCAATTAAAAGTATAGAGCAAGAAAAATCTGATATGCTAAAATAATAAACTTTATAAAACTGCCCCATTTTTATTTTTGAAATGACCAAATTATTTGACATAGCCTTCGTGAATTTTAAATAATATGCTAAGATGGAAATCTATTTTGCTTCTTTACTAATAGCAAACAGTATATGAAACACAACTGCAGTTTTATACTTAGATCAACTTATAATTGGAAAGACTTTATTTTACAAATGTGGATGTTTTTGAACCTATTTGTCTGAACCAGTATTTTGAGAGTTGACAGATTCACAGGCTTGATAGTTGAATACAGATAAGTATTTTCATTCACATTTATCTATATCTGTAGGAGATAGTGTAGAAAAAAAGTGTTTTCTTTGCCTTAGAGTAATATATTAATATTTCTCTACTTGTTTCATTCTTTCCTTCCTGTGTTGCTTCTTGCTCTTCCTTTCTACTGTGTCTTCTTCCTTCCTGCTTTTTCTTTTTCCTTCCTTCCTTCATTTCTTCCTCCCTCTCTCTTTCTCTCCTTTCTTCCTTGCTTCATTTCTTGTTTTTGTGTCCATAGTGAACTTGATCTCACTTCTCTATTCAGGGTGTGAAAATTTCACACATCATTATTTCCCTACAATTTGCATTCTATCAATTGAGCGATGCCTCCAGGTACTTTTTTCTGTTAGTTATTTGGATATAGAGTTTCTTGGACTTTTCTGCCATTGTCATCTTTAAACATATCTTAGCCTACTAAATAGCTAGATTTACATGTTACAGTTGCTATTATGATTTTTAACATGAATCTCAAAGAAGCAATTTCATTTATTCCATGGAATATTAATAATTTTATAGAATAATGACATCATGCCATTTGCAGAAAAATCAACAAGATTTTAGATCATCATATCAAGAGAGTTAAGACAACTCAAGCTACCAAATATTCCCTTTTCATTAATTTGTGGAATCTAGTCCTAAGATACACATAAATTCACAGAAATACACATGCACACACTCATATGTATACATATATGCATACATACATCTTAATTTATCATCTATTACCCTAGAATTTATCTGTCTCTATCTATATCTGCATCTACGGCTATATCTTTATGTATCTCTTTCTGTATATATACATATATGTATATGTGTATGTATGCATCTGCACACATATAATGAGTGAGAGAACATAACCATAATTGTGCAATTGTTGGACGGGTGAAGGACATGAGATAAGAAAAGAGAATAAGGGGGTATGAATAAAGAGTATCAAAATATATTACATCCATGTGAATAAGCCCACTGAAAGCTGTTGAAAAATAAATAGAGGGATTAACAAACAATAAAAATAGAGCATGTTATCCCGACTAAATCACAATATACTTACAGGTAAAATACAATTCTGATATGCTTTTAGTATGTGCCAAACAAACAAATGATAGGAATCTAAAACAAACTTTGGCAGAGGGACACATCCCAAAAAGAAGAAGAATGGCTAAGGAAGGCAATTGGAGATGATTGTGATTGTTGAATTTTTTAAGGGGGGGCTGAGGGGAATGAGAGAGCTGCATGGAATGTGTTTGATCTGGGTATTTGTGTGTAAATGTTTGAGAATACAATGGGGAAAAGGGAAAATACCTGCATGAATTGCTTGTATCTCATAGTAACTTTAACTGAAAAAGAATAACAGCATTTTATGGAAAAGATTTATTTCTCAGAAGAAGCTCCACCCTTGACAATGATAAAGCCTTTTTTAACCAGTAGAAACACGTTTATACTTTGAACTCAGTCACACCATGTCTATAATCATTTTTGAAAATATGCAGCTTTACGGCCTCATGTTGTTTCATAGTAAATAGGACACTAGAAGTTCAGCCTCTTTCTGGCTTCTTTAACCCTGATGAAAATAATCTTTTTCTGAAACAGAAAAATAAACAAAATAATGGAGCCTCAATCAGAAGTTCCAAAATGATTTATTCCTGACTTTCTTCAGGCATTCATTTGCATTTTATGAGTTAAAATATGGATACATTTATTGAATAAACTATTCCATTCACTCCCCTATAGAGTAGCCATATCCCATAGACTATAGAGTAGTCAAATCCCATAGAGTAGTTACTATCCCAAACAACTTCACTAGAACCAAGGTGAGTTACATTTCTGGCATGCTTTAAATCAGAATATATACATATATATATACATATATACATATATATGCAAGTAATGAATGAGCAGCCTTAGCAAGGAGAGAATTGAAGTCTACTTAGTAAAAAATAAACATATTCACACACAAACATAGAGTCATCCACTGTTTTTCAAGATTTATGTCTTCAAGATTTAGCTACCATTTTACCACTTATGGTCATTCAAACAGGAAACTTGCAAATAATCCGTGGTATTATAGATTGAACGCCCTGCTTCAAAGATATGGTAAGAAAATTCTCAATGATTTTGGATTATTTTAAACATTCTACATGTTTATCTATTCATGTCAAATATTTTTAAACTTCAAGTGAAGCAACCCTATACTTCTGGCAGCTGGGAGGCTAAGTAGGAAGAGTTCCAGGTCTTCTTAGAACAATGGCGAGGCCCTGGTTCAAATATATACATACTTGCATGCATGTATACAAAACTTCATATATAACCACATACAGTAAGTTTTCATCCCATTTAGAATTCCCACTTGTGTAAATTGATTCGACTTTTTCCTTAAATATATATTTTAGCACTATGAATGTCACTAATATATAGGGACACATATTTCTCTTCTTTGTAAATCTACCATCTTAATACAATTGCCCATTTGTAATTAATGTCTGCTTCTGAAATTTCTTTATCTACTATGATGACTGTATATTTCTTTAGCTAATTTAACCGTAGTTACTAATAATTTTCTCAATTTATCTAAAAGACTCTTTAGGTACTGCTGAACAAATAAAATGGAAATACTTTAATATATATAATACACAAAACATATTCATTTGCTAATACTGTGCTTAATATTCAAACACTTCATTTAAATATTTTTTTGCCAATATCATTAATGAGAATTCCTTTTTCATTGAATGCTCCTTTTGAATTGAGGCATTATCAATAGTTTGCTCTCTTCATGTTGTTCCCTGAGACGGGTCCCCAAAGAAAACCACCGAGATAGAGACGTCTGAAATGCAAAAGCACGGTTTATCGCAGGTTACATGCTAGGCAGAGAACCCGTCCATGCTCACGGCACCCCAATGCAGTGAGGTAGTGAGGTGAGGGGAGGAGTTGACAGGGTTTACACAGTCTTTTTTTGTTTGTTTTGTTTTTTTGTTTTTTTTCATATATTTTTATTATAATTAATAGAAGGGTTACATGATATTTGCCAGATAGATGGTGCATTAATTCCCTTACATTGATACCCTTTCACATGTCTTGGTCCCCATTTCCCTCCCCCCATCCCCACCCCTCATCTTGTTTTCCCCTCTTCCCTATTCAATTTCAAATAACCAAATACAAATATATCTGATATATCAGGTAACAAAGTGAAATACTGCAACAATATGAGATAACCAAGAGACAGCAAAAGAGATGAGAGATAACATAGTACCTTAAGGACAACAATCATTCATTATATGGCACAGTCTTTTTTTTTTTTATTGTAATTAGTAAAAGGGTTACATGATATTTGCCAGATAGAAGGTGCGTTAATTCACATACATTGATACCCTTTCACATGTCTTGATACCCATTTCCCTCCCCCCCCACACCCCCACCCGTCTTGGTTTCCCCCCCCTTCCCTATCAAATTTCAAATATCCAAATACAAATAAATTCAATATATTAGATAACAAAGTGAGATACTATACCAATATGAGATAACAAGGGACAGCAAAGGAGATGAGAGACAACTTAGTACATTAAGGACAACAATCTTTTTAAAGGCAAAAATCACAGGTTTACACCCATTAGGTGGTGGAGTGAGATAAGATAGGGATTAGGGAGCTTCCCAGGCCAGTGGAAACTGACTGTAAGTTCTCACGCCGGCTGGATCCCATTCAACTGTCAAAGAGTAGTTTTATGGTTTGGGAAACAAATGCTATATAATGCTATACATGTAGTCTAATTTTGACACAAAATAGGTTCGTTCCTGGAGCTTATGGACACCTGTGGGAACAATGGCTGACTAGGCTCCAGAAGTTCCTGTTTATTCAGCCTTTGGGTCCTTGGAGATTTTTCGAATTGGAGGGTTTTTTTTATTCTTTTATTCTGCTTACTGAAGGGGAATAATTTTGGGTTTGGGGGTAGTTATTTTTCATCTTTACATTCATAAGTAAAAATATTTAAGATTTACTTGTTTTCAGTACACTTTAAAAACTTAGTAGAAAGCCAATGAAATCGTATGCTAGGTATTTAAATTTTTCTTCTCAAATTGATTGGTGTGTATGTGTATACATATATTTTTTCTATATTTTTGTGACATTTGATGAGCTTTTTCAACACTAGCACTTTACATTTTGGTGAGTCTGTTTCTAATTATGTATTCCACACCTGATTTGCTTTATTTTCCTTGTTTTAAAATTCATTCCATAAACATAACTTTTTGTTTTGTTTTCTGCAGACATCCATTTCTTCCTAATCAATGAACTCTATGTTAAAATTATGGGGAAAATTGAGGACCAGTTTTCCTATCTATATATTGCTATCGACTCAAGTGGCTAAGATCTAAGGATGACAATTTGAAACCAACGTGGTCAAAAAGGTCCATGAGAATCTCATCTCCAATTAAACATACAAATACACACACATGTGTATTCATATATCTACAGCTAATTATCTATCAATGGGGAGGGGTGGGATGAGTGAGAATTTTGTTGGGTGACACAGATCAGGATGCATTCCATTCATAAGATTCTTTCATTCATAAACTTCCAACTCCTTTCTACAACTACCTAAAGATAATTAAAAATTAAAGAAATATATTTGTAAATGCCAATAGTTTTCCTTACAGTTGTCATTACTCATGGAGAATGTGCACTGTTTAAAGGGATGTTTATTTTCAGTGCGTTTCCGGGAGTATTTAGGCAAAAAACCAAAAATTTCCTTGTATTAATGTGGATGTTGTTTACTGTGGCACTCTTTGTGAGACACTCTTATGGCAAAACGAGGAGAGAAGACTGCTTTAATGATCAGCTGCTTGTCACAGAAAAAAAACTCTCTCTTTTTATGTATTGCACTAAGGAAAGGTTGTGCTTATTTGTGTTTCATCTATCTTGATTCCAACTCTCCTTCCATGTATCATCCTTTCACTAGTTGTCTCATCTTCTAGCCCAAGATCCAAATCACAGATTTGATTCTCTTAAAATTTCTGTTGTGTTTGTTTTCTAGAGTTTTTGCTTGATTATGTGTAATAAACAATCCCAGCGTCATAAATATTTTTTGCCATCCTTTCCACTTTCTCTCCATTCTTGCTTACTCTGATAATGATTTTTGTGGTATGAATAGATGGTTTAAATGATAAAAATAATGGAATAAGAACATACAAGGAAAATGCTATGTAAATACATACATTTGAACATAAAGAAGGATGGATACATTATTTTCAACAAAATAGATGATTCTCGAGATGCCATATTAAGCAAAATAAGCCAAATTTAAATAGCTAATTGTCACACATTTCTCATAAATGAGAAATTTAGATCAAATACACCACATGAAGGCAGAGGGATTTATTATTTGAAGTGAAAGTGAATTCACAGTAGGAAGAATGAGGCAAAACAGTGATGAATGACGAGTATCATTAAGGAACATTTTATCATGCCTGAAAATGTCATAATTTAGCCCATCTTTGTGTGCAATTAAGAAACCATAGAAAAGATTAGTGTTCAATTTTTATTTCAAAAATAGGCATCACAGGGTATATTTTTTGAATTCTTTATTCCATTCTATTTGATTCACATGTGTTAATAAAATGTCTAAATTTTTGATGATTATAACTACTGGAAACATTAACAGGTGTTTTAAACCATTGATTTTATATATAAAATAGAAGGAAATATCCACTGTCCCCCTTCACATTCAATTCACATTAAAATTCATACTAATCAGTGTTTTTCAAAGAGTTTTTAAATGTTAGAAAAACTCAGTATAACATATATATGAGTATATAATCAAGTATAACGTGTATATATGTGTGGAGTTAGATAAGGAGAAAATGAGACAGAGAGAAAAAGAGGCAGAGAAAGGGAGAGAGAAAAGGAAATGCAGGGAGAAAATGATTGCAAGAGCTGAGATAAATGTTAGACTAATTAGATCATTTTGCAAATTGTCAGCATTTCAACTCCCTTTACAAATGTGTTCATTAATTGAGTTAGATGAGCTTCTTCCAGTAAAATTGCTTCAACATTTTAGCAACTGCACTATTAGATATTTAAGTAATGTAATTTTCTAACAACCATCTTTATGTATATCTGTTTGGCATCTTATATATTGTTGAAACCTGATTTCATAAATGACCTGGTTACATGCTGGTTACATTGTAATCCTAGTTACAAGCCTAATTTTTCAGTTTCAAAGATGATATCACTATTTCCAAAGATAATAATTAACTTACACTAAAACAATAGCATTGAAATATGACAAGTTCCTCGGTAGTATTTTAAATTTATTTGCAAATTAAGAAAAGCTCTATATTTTACATTAATGTAAGATCTTCACAATGAATAAATTCATACTTCATTGATAGGTAAATAAACATTTGCTTCACCTTTTGGCTATTTAGTGAAGTATTTCTTTAAATGAATTTTTCTTTAATATTAATGCAATTTTTAACCACACTTATACATTGAGAATTATCAAGTTTTTGTTCAGTATAATCTCCTTTAAAATGAATTTGTAAATGCTTTAAAATAATCACATGTATTATTATCTTAATTTTCTGTGACAGCTGTCCTTAGAAGCTGCTCTGGCACCACTGTGCCCATGTTACACAACCATTAATTACCTGCCCATGTCTTTGACTTACATACTGGCATTTTCTCCCATATCTCATCATTTTTTAAGATCCTTTAAAGTCAGTCTTCAGCAATGATAATGACTTTCATTCACAGATCAGAACTGAGACATAAGAATTGTTTCTACCCTTAGATCTAACCAAGATTCTTCTGATTTTTGTATCCGTTTTTAATATTACAGATACAAACATTTCTGTCTTCTGACTGTTTATTTTCTGGGTCCTAAGACGCAGTTGTGATTCTGTGACATTGATCTTTTCTAAGCAACCTTGGAAATGGGCCTTGTTATTGACTTAGAATTACTTATGATAAAGTAATTCCAGGGCCGGGAGGTTGGCCTAATGGAAGAATGCTTGCTTACCACACACCCAAGTCCAGGATTCGATCCCTCGGTCCCACATACATAGAAAAGCCGGGAGTGGTCCTGTGGCTCAAGTGGCAGAGTGCTAGCCTTGAGGAAAGCCCACGGACAGTGCTCAAGCCCTGAGTTCAAGCCCCAGGACTGGCAAAAAAAAAGTAATTCTAAAATCAGAGACCCTGTCTTTTGTTGGTCCCCACTAACGAAGCCTTGATCATTAATAGCTCCACATTTCAGGTCCTGTTTATCCCTCAACCTATTAATACTTGTAATTTATAATATGCCAATGTATGCCTTTGTGTCTTTACAACTGACTTAAAAATCCAATTGACTTTTTAAAACTTAATTAAAACTGTGTTAATTTTAGGTTCCTCTAAAATTAATATTTGCAAAATAAATTCTTACTTAACTTTTACAAAGACAAGTACTTCAATCTATTTGGTTTGTGTTTGAGTTTCTATTAATTCCACATGGATACTAGCATTCAAAGGTGAGGGCGACCTCTTACTATGTCTTTTTAATTTTTTCCCATGTTCTAGGTTTCAAAGGCATATTGTAGATACTTAAGAGTATTAAGATATAGCAAAAGTGAAAAAGTGATTAAATATATTTCTTAGACCATCTGAAAGCATGCTTACTAGTATAAGTATTTGAAGATTTCAAGATAGATAATTTTAAAATGTGGGATGTTCTCTAGTCTGAAACTTTATATGGAGTTGCAAGCCACTGACTTTACAAAGGGTAGCATGTAAATATCTGAATCTTTTTTTTGATTGTCAGGATAATATATAGAGGGGTTACAGTTACATTCGTCAGATGGTAGGTGCATTAATTACTTCTTGCATATTGATATCCCTTCAAATGTCAGCAGTAGTTGTGTGTGTATGTGTATGTGTTTGTATGTGTGTGTGTGTTTGTGTGTGTGTGCATTCACTGGCTGTATTACAGGAACATGAACTCACTTTGAGCTTTGTCTGAAAGCTTTATCCATTCTAGGCTGGCCTAAACACATCCACCTCTGGCTTTTGACTAGTTAACTGGAAATAATAGTCTCATCGACTTTCCTGCCCAGGCTAGCCCTTGAACTATGATCTTCGGGATTAGGAGCGTGAACCACTAGACATTGCTGTGCCATAACCTTGCTAATGTTGCTTATTATTTGTGGCATTTACTATCTTTTTGTATAAGAAGATAGATACAAAAACAATAAAAAAGTGAGGTTTGGACTGGGGCAGGGAGTTACCTGATAAACCTGGGAATTTAAGCATAATTATACACCTGGGAATTCAACGCATTTATTTTTGTCTTGTCAACATTCAGAGGGAGTTTACAGCCAGTAACAGACTTTAGCAGAGGAAGAATGCTTCATTTATGTATCACAGAAGGTAAAAGTTTTAGGACATAGGTTTTTAAACTGTGATAAGCAAATCTTTCTCTTTTTTCACTTCAAAAACAAATGCAATTTGCCAGGTGGATAAAACAGAAAATTGTTTCTCCAGGGATGCCATGATTTTATACCTCCTGGATTACATATTAGGGAATGAAAATGTTTTCTCTTTGAAAAGTCTTTCTGGTTTAAATTCAAGCGACATCAACTGAAAATAGCCTGAAGCAAAGTGAGCTTTATTGTTCCCTTGCCTTGAATGATCTCATCACTTTAGACAAGACAACTCACATCAAGGGGAAATGTTTAAAAATGAAATATGGAAGGAAGAGTGGCCTTTCAAGAGCACAGATTTAATTCCTGAAATAGTAATTCACTTACCAACTTCATTAGAATTAAAATGTAGAGTTCCAAATTGTTTGCTATTTTTGAATTCTTTCTCTTGCTCCTTTTTACTTCTTTTCCTCCTGTGCTGTTATAGTTCCCCACTAATGTTGTTTATTATGACACTACTGTTATTGAATGTAATATCATCTTCAATTATGTCAGTCAGGGAATGAAAGTAATTATCCCTAGTATATACTTTGTAAATCGTGTGAAATGTATCAACACAAGAGCTCACTGGAGCAGCCCATCACCTCATTCCCAAGTGAAATCTGGAGAAATCAATCAAAACAAGAACCGTAAGTCAGAACTGCATCATTCTGAAGAGCTGAGTGCAAAGGCCATGAGAGAAACAGAAAAAGAAATTGCATGATACTGTTTAAAATACTATTTCAAATGTATCTAACCACAAATCACCTTATTTTCCATGTAACATCTTTGGAAGTATAGTGAGCTTGATACCTTCAAACACAAAAAATTTTAATATACCATGTTAAAATGAATTTTAGATACACTCCTGAAAAACTATTATCCAGATATTTAAACCATTTTAAGGAATTTCTATTAAATTGAATCATCAAGGTACATCAATAATGTATTCTTATGCTAAAGAAATTACCATAATTATATTTATTTTTTTTGTCCGTCATGAGGCCTGAACACTGAGCCTGGGTTCTGTCCCTGAGCTTTTCAACTCAAGTCTGTCTCTCTAATTGGAGATAAGAGTCTCATGAACTTTCCTGATTGGGCTGGCTTTGAACCACAATCCTTAGATCTCAGCCTCCTGAGTAGCTAGGATTACAGGCATGACCCACTAGCACCACCTTAAAGAAATTATGATTCACATCTCTGTGATATGATACAATATGTGAGTGTTGTACTTCAAAGTCAATGCTGTAGAATCACCATAAATTTTATAAATGATAATGATTCGAATCAGTTATTATTGTGTAAAAGAACTGAACATGTCAATAGAAAGTTGGTTCTCGACTTGGAAAATGTCTTGAGAGATATGTTTATTCTGTGTGAGTTTGTCCTTAGCCAGGTAAGGTAGAAAGAATATATGCTGAGTTACCATGTTGGTTCTAACTTGTGGTAGAAGTATTGATTGAAAAACTAATCCACCATGAGAAAGCCTTTGAAAAAAACCTTCCAATCATACATGGGTGGTTTAACATTAAAGACATGGCAAGCTTAAAGCTCCTGAGACATTCTCTTCTGTCTTCCTCTTTAATGAAAATCAACTGTGTGTACTCATATCAACATCACTTCTTTATAGTCTTTGGAAGACTGCAGATTATCAGAGCTTGTGGCTCAATGTGAAGGATGTGATAGATTTAGGCCTAAATCAAGATAACTTCAACCTGGAAATAGCTGGGCCTATTTGCTTTACCAGAAATACATTTCACATTCCTTTGTGAATTCAAAATTTCATAGCCTCAGATCAAGCTATCCCTCTGTTTTCTTTATATTGATCTCTACTCTGTCCAAATTAAACAAGTTTAGAAATTGTCCTCTAGATCAAATGGCTACTGTAAAGCTTTGGTGGAAGATTGTAGGCACAGATGGCATTAACTAAAGATCCAAGGAGCATATGCCTCAGGCATTTTCTCTGGGACTTGTGGGAGGGAAGGCTATTCTGACAGCACAGTAAGACCCTGAGAGAGGCATCCCAATAATGTGCCACTCCAGGATTTTTGTTTATAATTAGATGGTTTTCAATAAGAGGCTCAAGTTAAAATTTTAGTGAATAACTCCATTGAAAAGACACCATTTACCAGCTCTCAATGTGAGCATTTGAAGGTCAGGCACACCAACAATTACATACAAAGGACCATCTCAGGCAAACTCGTATTTCTGGAAGGCCACTTATGCAACTGACCCTAAGTATTCCAATAGAAGGAAGACACTTGAGATGCTTATTTAGCTATACCAAATATAAATACACTAGTGTACTACATATATCTATGATTGGTGTAATAAAGATATATTAATATTATTACATCACTCAGTTAATTCTTTCTGATACTTAGGAATTTTGTTGGACCTCAGTAGGAAAGACTTTGAACCATTCATTTGTTTCTTTACTTTTCTCTTAAGAAACAAGAAACAATGGAGTCCAGTGATATTATAACCTATAATCATTTATAAGTTTAAATTTATGCAGTCTTATTGGACAATCATTTGATTATTATATCAAATGAGTTATGTATTATTCGTAGGTATATTAAATATGAAATATTGTATTTTATATATTTGTATATATATAAGCATGAAATAGTATATACTTATGAAAAATTGAAGTTTGAATTTAGGGGTCTCATGCCTGACAGACAAGAGCTTTGACACTTGAGCCACAGTTTCAACCACATTTTTTTTTACTGTTCTGTTATTTTTCAGATAAGAGTATGACACATTTTACTGGGACCAAAATCTTCCCGTGTGTGCCTGCCACATACTGAACAACAGATTATGTAACAATGTCTGGATTGTTGTGAGGGATATGGCTATTCCATAATCTAACCTAATGTAAGCCATAATCTAACCTAAGCCATAATCTTCTAATCTAATCGCTACCTCCTACAATCACAGGTATTACAGAAATGAAGCATCACTGCAAACATTTACTTCATATATTAGATATTACAAAAAAGCTTATATTGGTGGAATATCTGATAAGCAGTCTTGTTTAGCATTTCTTATCAAGATTTGATAAGTGGATGAAGCAAAATTCAAATACTAGCATGAACAAAACCCTGATTGCCAAAGATCAGAAGGTTCAGTATGGGGTTATAGTCTAAATAATCTGAGCAAGAAACAGCAGCAAAAGTATTCTAAATGAACCCTGCTTATCCATCACCAATACCTATAATGTTCAGTCTAATAAAGAAGAAAACACATCCACAAAATATTCAATAGTACTATGCAAACCTATGAAAATCAGAGGAGAAAGGAGAAAATGTGAAGTTCATTTCCAATATAGTATCTTCTGAATACCAATTGTTCATTGGTTCACCCTTGTCCTTTGTCTCGCCATTTTAATGTTCGTCTTCTCTTTTCCAAATCAGATAAATGAACACAGAACAGTCCCTGCTCTGTGTGAAAAGAAAAAGATCCTTCTACTATCTATTGCTAACAGTACAATTTATACTTTGCCTGTTTTTTTTTTTTTTTTACTGAGGATTCAGTTTTTAGGGCTTCTCACTAATGATGATGTTTTATCGCATCTGCCTCCACACTCTGCATGCATGTAGAATAGAGCACAAATTGGATCAATTAATCTGCACATCCTT
Organism: Megascapheus bottae; assembly: GCF_031878675.1. Classification (NCBI taxonomy): domain Eukaryota; kingdom Metazoa; phylum Chordata; class Mammalia; order Rodentia; family Geomyidae; genus Megascapheus; species Megascapheus bottae. The sequence continues at coordinate 75,348,387 of NC_143512.1, forward strand.
GATTAAGCACAGGCCTGAGGACAGCACTCCACTGCCTTGCCTGAAGATTGATCTGTGACAAAAAGCAGAAAATCTTGCTTTTCCTGGCTGGTACACGCTCACTTTCACAACTCACCTTTTTTGCTTCAGTCAAATCCTCTGTGTACTCCTAGGGACTTCTTGTTCTAATAAATTCCAAGCTCCTATTGACTAAATGTCTATTTTTTTCACAGAACAAAAATTCAAGCTCAAGCTGATTAATTCAGATCCAATAATTTTAAAGTTTAAGATTTCTTAATATGATTTTACCAAATTTCTTCTTCTTGTAAAATGTCTTTGCATCATCTTGCTTCAACTAGGAATCACAAATGTTGATACCGCTAACTTTAATTCAGAGATTTTGAATTCTAAAACAAAGGCAAAAAACGATCAGGAAGATTACAGATTTGATCAACTCTTCCTCCCTAAAGGAGGTGTCAAACTAAAAATAATTACCTAGTGGGATCTGTGTTGAAAAGTTTAAAACATATTAGAGAAGCATGAATGAAACACTCATCATCTACTGAAAGGAAGTACAGAACATTTCCTAAAGTATCAGAGAATGGGGAATAAAGTTTTGCTTTATTTATTTTATTTTTCATTTTTATTGTAATTAATAGAGGGGTTGCAGTTGTATTATATTCACCAGATAGAATAAGCATTACTTCACAAACACTGATACCTCTTTTCATGTTTTTGTCCCCATTTCCCTCCCCTGACCCCTCCCCTCACTTTGTTTTCCCCTTTCCCTTTCCTATTTAAAATAAACAAATAGACGTACATACAAATATACCAGATTACAAAGTAAGATACTGTAACAATATGAGAATAACCAAGGGACAGCAAAAGAGATGAGAAATAGCATAGTACATTAAGAACAACATTCACTCATTATATAGCTCTTGTTTCCATATCCTGGAGGTCTTTTCATTTAGCCTCATCCTATATGGCCTTGTGTTTTCAGCTATTGTAATCTTCTGCTAGGAGAGTCCAAGGTTTATACTAATTATTACAAATGAGGGAAACCATACTTCACTTAATATGACTTTTTCCAAGTCTTTCAATTTCCTTACAAATGATGTGATGTCATTCTTTCTGATGGCAGCAAAGAATTCCATTGTGTATTAATATTACATCTTCTTGAGCCAATCATTTACTGAGGGGCATTTAGGTTGATTCCATATCTTTGCTATGGTAAATAGTGCTGCAATGAACATCATTGTGCTAGTGGATTTAGTATGTCCTTCTTTCTGGGCAATTGGGTATATGCCAAGTAGTGGAATTGCTGGGTCATAGAGCTCTATGTTTAGTCTTTTGAGAAACCGCCACACTGCTTGCCATAGTGGTTGAATGAGAGTTTGCACTCCCACCAACAGTGTAGTAATGATCCCTCTTGGCCACATCCCCACCAGCATCTGTGGTTATTAGATTTCTTGATAATGGCCATTCTAACTGGAGTGAGGTGGAATCTCACAGTTGTTTTGATTTGTATTTCTTTTATGGCCTGAGATGGTGAGCATTTCTTCATGTGTCTAGCGGCTATTCTTATTTCTTCTTCAGAGAAGTGTCTCTTAAAGTCTTTGTCTCATCTTTTAATGGGACGGTTGTCTCTTTGAAGATTATTTTTGGAATGATTCAATTTTTTGAGCTGTAGATATATTTTAGATATGAGGCCTTTGCCTATTGTATGGTTAGTAAGGATCTTCTCCCACTCTGTGGACTTTCTATTTAGCTTGCTACATATGTCCTTTGCCATATAGTCCCATTTGTCCAAGCTTTTTTTAATTTGTTGTGTTTCTGGGTCTTTATCAAGAAAGTTTTGACCTGTGCCAAAGAGTAATAGTGTATTTCCTATTCCTTCTTTTAATGTTTTTAGTGTATCTTCTTTTACCTCTAAGGTCTTTGATCCATTTGGAATTAATCCTGGTGCAGGGTGACAAAGAAGGATGCAACTTTAGTTTTCTGCAGGTGCTTAACCAGTTCTGCCAGCACCCCTTGTTGAAGAGGCTGTCTTTCTTCCATTGGGTGGCCATAGGTCTGTGGGTTAATATCTGGGTCATCAGTTCTGTTCCATTGATCCTCAGGCCTATTCTTGTGCCAGTACCAAGATGTTTTGGTTACTATAGCTTTGTAATACAGTCTAAAGTTTGGTATTGAAATTCTGAAGAGATATGCTTTTCCAGTGTCCTAAGAGCTCAATAATTAGTCTGATTAAAATACATTTTTAAATTTTTTACAATCTTATATTATTTTAATTTTATTCTTTTAAGTAGTAGTTCCCAATTGAGTTGCCACTTAACAACACAGTTAATGAGTTCAATGCATCTTGATTCTATATCCCCTCTTTCAAAATTCTCCCCCAATCTTCCACCACTTACCTCTACCCTCACACTTCTTAAGAAATTCATATGAAAGCATTAAAAAGAAAACCCCAAATCTCAAAGGCAACTACAGCATAAAAAGGAATCCTGGAGGTATAACAACACCAAAATTCAAACTTCATTACAGAGCTACAGTATTGTAATGCTTGATGCTCGCACAAAATTATGTCTGAGCACTAGGGGAATAGGATAGAAGACCCAGAAGTAAATCCACAAATGTATAGCCATCTAATGGTATTTGATAAGGGAACAAAAATACTTTGGCTAGAAGAAAGACAGTGTCTCCAACAAATGGTGCTGGGTAAACTGGATATTCACATGCAAAAAACTGAGAATGGACCCTTATTTATCACAGTGCATCAGCATCATTCCAAAAATGTATCTATGTGCTCAGTAGAAAACCTAAAATTGTAATACTATTACAAGAAAGTGTGGAAGAAACATTTGTACTCCTTGGTCCAGGAAAAAACTTTGTTAGTAAAGATCTAGAAGCACAGCAAATCAAAGACAAACTTGTTAAATTGGACTGTATCAAATCTATAAGAAACTATGTTACTCATAGTAAAGTCTATTCAAAATTTAGAGATTGGAAGGCATATACCTGGTTTGGGGGTACTATCAAGGAGTCTAATGGGTAAGGGGACACATTTAGCTTGGGAAATATAGCAGTTATCTTCAGGACAAATGGATAGGATTTGATGTTTTCCCAAATTACTTGGGATTCTTTGGAAAGCCTTGCAAATTCTAATACTATCAAAGCAACACTTGTCCTGTTCAGTGAACAATTGAGCTCAAAGAGATGGGAATCCAGTACAATCTTGACAATGAACTGTTTATAAGAATCATCAATATGCCAGGTGAGGTGACTCTCTCCCCTAATCCTAGTTACTCAGGAGACTGAGATCTGGGGATCATGGTTCAAAGTCTGCTGGGGAAATACAAAGCCATGAGAGTCTTATTTCCAATTAATCATTAGAAAATGGGAAGTGGGCATTGGTTTAAGTGTAGGGTGGTAGCCTTGAGCTCAAGAGCTCAGGGACATTGCCCAGGCCAGAGTTCAAACCCCATGACCTACACACACAAAAAAAGAATCATTAATATATGATTTAAAGAAAGCCAAGATGAGAGAATGGAGCAACATGACCCACCTAATTTTGAACAGAATGAAATAAATGAAATAAAAAAGCATGACTAAAAATTATTACACCACGAACATTTTCCTAAACTTCTGGCAAGACACTCCTTATTACATCCTTCCTCCTTTTATTCAAGTATTCTTTTTTCTTTATCCAGCCATATTTGTTTAGATACCAAATTGGCAATACATTTGGGGAGCTCTCCCTCCCAGCCCCAAGGTATAATCAAGTCTTTAATCCATGTGGCCAGACCTAGAATGAATTCTCCTGCTTATTACAGTGGAGAAATTCACAAGCAGTCTTTTGTGTACAACTACTTCCTGTCTTTCTGCATTAAAGGATTTTATTATTATTTTCAGGATTCAATCATTGGCAATCATTTGGCAACCAAAAGATATTCAAAGTTGTTCACTTAGTGCCCAGACTTTGTTAGATTATGAGTCAGCACTGGAGTAAGCTTTTTGTAGATTTGTTATATATGCTAATAAATGCTTTGGTCTTTCAAGCTACTGTCAGCATTTGTATGTGCGTTTTTATCAATGTATGACTTCATATTTGTGTGAGTGTATAAATGAGATAAAAAACAAAAAGAGAAGACAAAAGAGAAGTGTAGAGGGAAGAAAGAAGACACAAAGGAGAAAAGAAAAGGAGGAAAGGGAAGCAAAAAGAGAAGAGTTGAATTCTAGATTTCATGCAAATCATATAGGTAATTAAAGGAAATTTAAAATTAGGTTTTATATATCATTTCCTTCATGAGGACAATTCTTATTTTCTCTTCTCCAAGACTTTAGTATCTGATCTGAAATTGAATTTTAGTTCCATTCTAAATTAGTTATCACATTCTGACTTACTTTATTTCAAATAAATATTAACTCATGAAAAAGAAGTATATATAGATATATATGTATATAGTCAAGTGGAAAATTACTGAAAATTGCTGAATGTAAATTAGTGTTACAAGTTCCTGGTAAAACTTGTTGAGTAAATTGAGCAAATGTTACAGCCTTACTAGTAAATTCCAGCAGACTTTAAATTTAACTGAAGTCAGTGTATTCATTACCTTGCTTCTCTGGCTACGCTTTGCAGTTTGACTTTAAGCTGTGACTTATGCATTGTCTACTTGGGAGAATCAGTGATATTTTTTCCTCTAGATGTGTGACTAGTAAATTTCTTCCTTGCTCAGTTCTTCATGTGGAATCCCCATAAGCCAGACAGGCTCTTAAGGCAATTTTCTAGAGACCTTAAAGATTTGTGCATTAGTTTCTGCTGCATGGTTTTACTGAGGAATTTCTTCTTAATCATACATGAATAGAATAGAACAACACTAAGAAGGAGCCTCAGAGATACCCTTCCTGCCAAGCACTGCAGAGTTTACTAATCCTATGTCCAACTGGCCTTCTTCAGGCCATCCTTCTGCAGCTACTGGGTGCAGCAGGCATGTTAAGGGATAGTACTAGGCAATATCCCTAGCAGTTTAGCTGTTGGCTAATAGGAGCTGTGTGACTGAAGTATTTCCTGCTTGGTTTTTAATCTTTTTCTTGTTTTTGCATACACTGATTCAGATTACAATGTTGCAACCACATAGTAGATTTCCATATCTACTTCTGGCAAACTGAATCTAAGGCATTTGTCAATGGAATGACCTGAGAAAGATGGTGATTTACTGAGATTTGGAAAATTGATAATTATCCATCCTGTTAGCACAGAGGTCCAAAAGTGGCAGGTTTGTCCCATTTCATAAAAGATCTTAGCTCTTTCTCTAGTGGGGCAGTGGAAATTTAAACCTAAATGAAAGACCTAATAAGCATAATAGCTGAACTTTGATGCTGGCAGATTTTTGTACTAAGTTTACAGACAGCTAAAAACTGACAGATTGTTTGGAAGATGGGTCAGAAAACCATATTTAATCTTTATTTTCTTCTGAACTTTCTGATTCTATCATGTGGGCTTCATTTTCTTTCTTTTCTTTTTTTGTCAAGTTGCAGAACTTGAACTCTGCACCTGAGCGCTGTCCCTGAGCTCTTCGGCCCAAAGCTAGTGCTCTACCACTTTGAGCCACTTCCTATATTCACTTTTTTAACTTCAATTATATTAGTAAATGACAAACACAGTAGCTCTAACCTAACAGTGCGATATTAGTATCAAATTCTTCTGCAATGAGGGTTTCCTTCAATGAGACAACTAAATGATTGCTGAGATAGATCAGGATGATTGAGGATGTAAATGACTGAAATGGACAATGATCATTAATAGTGGTGATAAAATGAGCTGTTGTAGTCAGGGCTATAATGGTTCTCATTAACCTTTATTTAGTTTTTATTAGAAGAGCCAACTCAAATCTTTCAGGAGTTTCCTATGAATATATGAAGTAGATACAAGATATAGAAGGAGGAGAGCTTTGTGACCATACAGTTCATTACTTTTACCATCATGGTCATATCCAGCTCTTGTCATTGATATTTTCCATAGCTCCAAATGGAATCAGTAAATGGTATATGTACTGAGTTTGTTCCAAAGCTCAATTTCTTTGCTAGTCGGTTTTATTTTCTTCTGTTCATTTTCCAGCTACTGATTTCCAGGCATTGATTTAATGAAAATATATCATTCACAAAAGCATTGCTTCATTAATTATTTCTAGAAAAAATACTTTTGCAACATAATAAGGAATTTAGTATTTTAAACCGAGTAAATTGGGAAGCTATTGCATACATTTTAAGTATAAAAACCACAAGTAAGCACATATTTGAAAACATCATTCTGCTTGATATTCAGTGATTAAGGGAGATCAAGACTGCAAATGGAGTTATGTGTTCACTATATGTCTATTGCCAGTTCATATACAGAATAGGTCATATGAAAATAAGATTTTTTGTCAAATACATATAAATATTTAGGTACAAAACTACTCATTTAGAGAGGAAAAGTACATTGTGAAAAAGATAAAACATCCAGAGAATATTTAATATTGCAGATTTAATATGCAAAGCTGTCACATAAAATAATTTTAATATGAGTATAAGAATTCAAGAAGGGGCCGGGAGTTTGGCCTAGTGGTTAAAGTGCTTGCCTAGCATGCATGAAGACCCGGGTTCGATTCCTCGGTACCACATACATAGAAAAAAGCCAGAAGTGGTGCTGAGGCTCAAGTGGTAGAGCTCTAGCTTTGAGAAAGTCCAAGGACAGCGCTCAGGCCCTGAGCTCAAGCCCAGGACTGGCAAAACATATTAAAAAAAATAAAAAAAGAATTCAAGAAGTTATTTATATAGATAGGTTGTAATCTTTGATTTCTCTTATTTTCTGTTTTTTCATTATTTTTGAATTTCTGTTGTTTTTATTGTGTGATAAGTGTTTCTTCCTACAGATATTTATTCCAGGCCTTAGAGAAACCATAGATTTCTGTCATGAAGAAATTTTCCTTCCTAATGGTTTATTAAAAATTGCATTTATACAAGTTGTTAGTGACTCACACCTATGATTCCAGGTACTTACAAAGCCACAATCTGAAAGATCTCATATCAAAATCAAATTAGACAAAGAAGTCCAGGAAACTACCTACAAGTAACTAGCAAAAATCTGGCCCTGGCAGTGTGGCTCACATGGTATCATGCTAGACAAAAGGACATGCACATCTAGCTGCAGCTGGAGGGTCTGACAAATGGCTGACTTGATTATCTAACAATTTCATCCCTTGGGAGTTAGAAGAGGCAGCAAGAAATACCGCTCTCTACATCATTCTAAGTTAGTAAAAGAACTGATGGACTAAAGAAATCACTGAGATCTTGGCAGAAAATGACCATACCATTATACATGCTAGTAAGGGATTATATATCATACCCTGGACAATTCATATCTGTAAGACTTTTAAGTCCTTAAACTCAAGAAAGTTAAGTTCAAAGATCTCAGAATGAGGAAAAATACATATCTGCAGGAAAAAAAATGCCTATTATTTTTTACCTTACTCCACAACATTTGATTATTTTAAGGAGTACATTTGTCACTTGAAAAGTTTTCTCTCTTGAAAGCAGAACTGGAATTGTTATATGAAACTATAAAAATAATGTAAGGATGCTCAGAAAGAAATTTTTTCATATATTTTTATTGTAATTAATAGAAGGGTTATATTATATTCACCAGATAGAAGGTGCATTAATTCACATACATTGATACCCTTTCTCATGTCTTGGTCCCTATTTCCCTCCCCCCACCCCCACCCCTCATCTTGTTTTCCCCACTTCCCTATCCAATTTCAAATAACCAAATACAAATGGATCCAATATATCAGATAACAAAGTGAGATACTGTAACAATATGAGATAACCAAGGGACAGCAAAAGAGATGGGAGATAACATAGTACATTAAGAACAACAATCACTCATTATATGGCTTTTGTTTCTATATCCTAGAGGTCCTTCCATTTAGTGTCATACTATATGGCCTTATGTATCTAGGTTTTGCTCTATTGCAAATCTCTGCTAGGAGAGCCCAAGGTTTCTACTGATTATGACAAATGAGGGAAACCATTGGGCCTATGTTCCTTTGAGTCTGGCTTACTTCACTTAATATGATTTTTTCTAAGTCTTTCCATTTCCTTACAAATGGGGCGATGTCATTCTTTCTTACAGCAGCATAGAATTCCATTGTGTACAAATAACACATCTTGTTGATCCACTCATCAACTGAGGGACATCTGGGTTGGTTCCATATCTTTGCTATGGTGAATAGTGCTACAACGAACATCATTGTGCTAGTGGATTTAGTATGTCCTTCTTTCTGGACAATTGGGTAAATGCCTAGAGGTAGAATTGCTGGGTCATAGGGGAGCTCTATGTTTAGTCTTTTGAGGAACTGCCTTACTGTTTTCCATAGTGGTTGAATGAGTTTGCACTCCCACCAACAGTGTAGCAGTGATCCCTCCTGGCCATATCCCCTCCAGCATGTGTTGCTCTTAGTTTTCTTGATCCTGGCCATTCTAACTGGAGTGAGGTGGAATCTTAGCGTTGTTTTGATTTGCATTTCTTTTATGATCAGAGATGTTGAACATTTCTTCATGTGTCTATAGACCATTCTTATTTCTTCTTCAGAGAAGACTCTCTTTAAGCCTTTGGCCAATCTTTTAATGAGATGGTTGTTGCTTTGGAGATTAGTTTTGGAATGATTCAATTTTTTGAGCAGTTGATATGTTTTAGATATGAGGCCTTTGTTCAGAAAGACGCTTTATATAAAATAATCTTAGAAATTTTGTTCAGAAGACAATGACAATTGTCATGATAAACTTGTACCAAAGATTTTGGTTTATACTCTATGTTAATAGTTTACATTTTCAAGTAATCTAAGTTTGGGAAATGCTTACCAAATGATTAATTAATTCCTTTTGTAACAAATACATCCAGTTTTATTCTGAGTATATACATATATATGTATATATATTTAGATGATACAAATAGCATTTTTCTTACATTTAATAAAAATAATATTTTATTTTTTTGCCATACTTATGATAAAACTAAAAACATAGATGCAAACAAGTGAGGAAAAAAACAGGTATTTTTCCAAGTGGGAACTGACTTATTGATTCTCTTCATCTTGGCTTTCTTAGTCTCTGTGCCAAAAGTTGAGTATCTCTTAATTAATGTAGTGTTATCTTAGTGGTCATTTGGCCTACACCCATATTCAGATTTTGTAGACTTTTCTAAAAATATGCTACTGCTTGTTTTTTAGTTGAATATAGGGTAATCATTACATCTAACTATTATATTGTGGAAATACCCTGTGGCTCAAAAAGTTTCCTTAAGCTTTCTTTTCTTGTTCTTCTTGACATTCTTTGTACAACCACAGAAAGACTAAACACCATTAGTTTGTAGGATATTCTTCAGTGCTTTGTTGTTTTCTTATTTTCCCCATGATTAGATTTATCATATGCATTTTTGACAGGAACACCTCAAGAGCCAAACTGTTTTCTTCTCAGCTTGCTATAACAGTAGACACATGTGATTGCTTCACAAGGACCTAGTAATGCCATGTTGGTCACTTGGGTAATGTGTATACTCTGGGAATCTTCAATGTAGATTCAATATTTTATCTGTTTAATTAATTAGTGACTTGAAGAGAAACCCTGGGATTATATAAATACTTGATTTTCATGAAGCACTCTTTAAACAAAGAAATCATCAAACCAATCTGTCATACACATAAGAAATGAGAAAAGGAAAACATTGGATGAAATATTAAGGGTGTTGTTTGAAATCCTGTAAGCTGACACTGTCATGAATTGTTAAAGACATAAGCAATTTTTCTCCATTGATAGGACAGGAGACTGGAATATTTAAATCTTTGCTTAAACACCCATCTGCTTAGAAAGTAGCATTAAGTGACCATTTTGAACTAGACTTACTTGGGTTAAGAAGAATGGGAGAAAGCCCTAGGGAAGAAATAAAAAAAGAAAAAAACCTGTCCGCAGCAGGTGCAAATAGGATTTGAAAATATGCACAGATGCTACTAACACGGAGGAGAGCCAGGAGACCTGATATATGTCACCAACAGCACCTGCTACACAGGAAAGGAACACTCACTTTCACACAAGAGTTTCACGTGTGCTGGGGATGTTTGTAATGTTTCATTGCCAACTTCACTGAATCGAGAAATGCCTAGAACACCTTAGGTGTGGCCACGAGGTGCTCTCTCAGAGAGGATGGATACATGGGAAGGGATGTGTGAACAGCCCCAACAATCCTGTAGGGAACCAGAAGAAAGGAAAGCTGAGCAGTATTGCTCTTCTGGAGTTAGTCTTTTGCTACTGCCATCTCCTGTGGAGGTTATGTGATGTAGAGTTCAGACTCTAGATTCTTCAGTCTTTCAAGATAGACTTACATTAGTGAGTCTCCAGTGAGCTCAAAAGGCCTCATTCTCACATTGGAATTACATCTCTAATTCCCCATGGCCTGAGGCTCCACCAATTTGGTCCGTACAACTATTGGGTTCTCTGCTTCTCCATCGTGCACACACTCATGTGGGTCACTGGGAAAGAAAGGAAGCTTCATCACTAAATTCCTTTTTAGAAACACACACACACACACACACACACACACACACACACACACACATATTGTTGAGTCAGTTTTAGAGAATACTGACTCTACTAGTGTCCCATGAACTTTGATGGCCTAGGATTACCATTCTTTTGAAAGTTAGACCTTAAGTCACTTTTATTATGTCCGTGAAATATATTTGAACATTTTTTAGTACCTAACTGTGGATCAGTACCAGTAAGAATAGCTCTTTCTTCTTGTTTACAGTTTATATTAAAACGTAAAGCGATTTTTTTCTCTCTAAGACTAGAGCACATGTAGTTCACATTTACACATGTTCAGTTTAAAAACATTGATTTTCTTAATAATAAAGAAAATAGTTACCATCATACATAGCAAAATTCTGAGGTTACATTAAGGGACCACTTAGGTCAGTGAGCCTGATTCAGTGAGCTTAAATAACTTCCTCAGTCATGTTATTTCAGAAATGCTGAGGAACATGAATGCAGATGTGGGGAATTTGAATTACTTGTTTCATTATCATTCGATTTGTGCAAAAGAAAGATGGCCTTAGATGGAGAAGGAGAGGAAGAGTGTAACAGAGTTCTAGACATTGAGAAAGACATCATTAGGGTGCATGAGAAAAGAGAACTACAGATAATGAAGTGATGGAAAATTTGATCTTGTTGAGATTTGAGTATCTTTGAAAATAAATGTGGCAAAATGTATTAGAGAAAAGATAAGTTTTATTCCTTTAGTTCAATTTGTGGTATTACAATGGAATTCTTAGAGAAATTCATAGAGAAATTGTTCTCCATGTTTTTTTCTTATATTTTTATTGTAATTAACAGAAGGGTTACATTATATTCACCAGATAGAAGGTGCATTACTTCACAAACATTATGCTTTAAAAGCTTAGAAGTCCAAGTTCAAGGTACTACCAACCTCAGTGTTAAACCTGAGGGCTCTGTTTCCGCTTCCAAAAACCTAGGCATTCAGCATCCTCTAGAGGAGAGAAACATTCCTCATATGGCATAATAATAGACAAGATGAGAAGTAAAATCCCCAAGTGTGGAATTGCTGGGTCATAGTGGAGCTCTGTGTTTATTCTTTTGAGGAACATCCATACTGCTTTCCAAAGTGGTTGCACACGTTTACACTCCTATCAACAATGTAGTAGTGTTCCCTTCTGACCATATCCCTGCCAGCATTGTTGTTATTGAATTTCTTGATAATAGCCATTCTAACTGGGGTGAAGCAGAATCTCAAAGTTGTTTTGATGTGCACTTCTTTTATGGACAGAGATGTTGAGCATTCCTTCATGTTTTCATTGGCCATTATTATTTTCTTTTCAGAGAAGTCCTTCTTTAAGTTGTTAGCCCATTTTAATTAGGTGATTGTTTCTTTGAGGATTTATTTTTGGGAGATTCTATTTTTGAGTTCTAAATATATTTTGGATATGAAGCCCTTGTCTGTTGTATCGCTAGTGAAGATCTTTTCTCAATCTGTGGGCTTTCTATACATCTTTTGGGCTATGTCCTTTGCCTTATAGAAGCTCTGCAGTTCAATGCAGTCCCATTTTCCCTCCTTTCTTTGCGTTGTTGTGGTCTGATTTTAATTAAGAATGTTTCCAGCACAACCATGTTCATTTCAACATCATTTACCATAGCTAAGAAAATGAACCAATGCAGATCCCTCTCAGTAGATGAATGGATCAAGAAAATGTGGAATATATATACAATGGAATTTTATGCTGTCATCAGAAAGAATGACACTGCTCCAGCTCTATTCCTAAGGAAATGGAAAGACTTGGAAAAAAATCATATTAAGTGAAGTAAGCCATACCCAAGTAAATATATAGTCCATCTTTTCCTTATTTATAGTAGTTGATATATGTCTGGGATTTTCCTAGCAGTGGATCACAGTAACTCAATAGCTATGTACATATGACCATATAAGATAATGCTAAGCTAAATGAACTCCAAGACTTGGAAATACGAGGTTTCTCTTTTGGCTTGTTGTTTTATATGTACAGTGTGAAGTTATTTCTCTTTTCTCCCCACCCCCCACCATGTTTTATTCCCTGTTGTTACTACATTTTGTTTTTGAACCTGGTATATTTTATATATGTTTATCTGAATTAGGGATGGGAAAAGGAACAAAAAAATGGCAAGACAAAGGACAAAGTGCAAACCAGGCAACAGTGATACTCACGAGACTGTATGTTGGAACTGATTTTTACACCTTGTGGCGATGTTGGGAGGGAGAGAAAATGGGAGAAAAATGTAGAAGAGCCTAACAATATTTGAGAAAAAAATGTACTCATTGACAACAAATTAAATTTTAAAAAGCCAGAGGAAAGTACTACTAAAGTCATTAAATAGATTTTCTTCTTTATTCATAATCAGTTTCTTGACTTATGACTGTGCTTTATATTTGCTATTTAATATCATTGTAAGTAATAAACATTCAAATGTAAATTTATTAACTTGTTAGAATAGAAACTTAACCATACTGTTACCTTGGCAAAGAAATTTCAGTACATGTCTGAAAGGGGTGAGCATTTCAACTTTGCAATGGCCTGTTTAAATGTTTGTTTAGAAAACTCTTGTTTATGTATCATTTATAAAAGTATGCTTCTTAAAATTTGCATCTCTCTTTTTAAAGTAAGGGATATCTATTTTTTCACTGAACTTTGTGTTCAGGAGGTTAATTATTACCAATGAAATGGTAATTTTCAGGTCTCTTTCTCTAACATATATTTCTACTCAAGGATGGATTTCTGTACACAATGGCTTTAGAGGAAAATTTCAGATCAGTTTGTTAAAAGTATTCTCAGGGATCTTTTATTCCTAGCTTTTGTTGCTTAGTTTTTCCATGAATGAAATAACTGTAAGTAGTCTAGGATCTCAAACTGGATTCTTGTCTATTGGTGTTATAATGGTCTGTTGCCATTATAGCCATGTTGAGGTAGGATTTGACATCAGTGGGTGGAGGAGCACTGAATCTGAAGCAGGGGATTCCTTCCTACTGAAAGAATAATACTTTATGAACATATTAATTGCACATCAAAACATATTGAAATGTGATGTTTAGATAAACATACATTTGTTATTAGAGTAGTTTATCACTGATCATAAAGATCATTTTCCAAACATGAGCATGAACAAAAATTCTTTCTTCTAGCTCTTTTGAAATATATAATAGATTATCATTAAGTATAAATTAAGTATTCTGCAATAGAATACCAGATCTTTTTTCTTCTATCTGTTAGAAACACAGTACCTACTGATACTTCTCTCCTCTGTACACTCTATACATTGTTAACCATGATATCTTTTTTCTTGATATATAGTCAGATTTTACTTTTCACAATGAGTAAAATCATGTAGTATCTGTCATTTGCCTTGGTCCTTCCAAGTAACACAATCCTCATAATATTTACCAATGTTGCCAAAATACCAAGCACTTTATCCTTTTATTTTTACTTTTAGAAATCATCTTTGTTTTATTGGTTTCTTAATAATTTTTGTTTCCATCTTTTAGTAGTTGTACAGAGGAGTTGCTATTCAACAAAGCAGTGAATTAATGCAATGGATCTGGATCTCTGGCTCTCCTGTCATCCTTCTCCACATCCAGTCCATTTCATAAAACACCCATTATGTTTTATGCCTGCATTTTACTGATTCCTCTCTTTATTATCTATCCTCGCCCCCACTGATCCCACCTCCATTCTTTCAGTACATATTTCCTGGTGTCTATTTTATTGGACTGTGAATTAGCCTTTGCAAGGAATTACAGTTTTGACTTCTTTTGGGATCTATCATATTTCAATTGACACACTTACATACATTTGGATGTCATCCTGAAGAGTATATTTACAAATGTATAATTTAATAAATATAAATATAAATAAATGTAAACTAGCTTGCCTTATTTCACTTAACCTCATTCTCCCAGATCCCTCCATGTTTTTTGTAAATGATGCAATATCATGTTGTTCCAATAACTAAGTAGAATTCCATCACATTGAACATGATTGTGCTGATGGCTTTTTTGAATCCTGGTCTGTAATCTTTTGAAACGTTCAACAGTAGAATTGCTTGATCACAACGTAGTTTTATGTTTAGTTTTTTGAGAAAACTCCATACTAATTTCCAAGGTAATTGAATGACTTTACATTTCCAGCAATATTGTATTAGAATTACCCTTTGGCCTCTTCTTGCCAGTGTCTGTTATTGTTTGTATTCTCACTGGATTGAGACTCAATCTGTGATGTTTTGCTTTGCATTTCCATGATGGCCAGAGATGATGAAGATTTTTTCTACATTTGTTGGCCATCTTTAATTCTAAATGTATTTCTCCCACATTTTCTTTTCTCATGAGTTGATGGACATTAAGATTTTTCTCTAACTCTCATCTGTTGTGCTGTGATAAAGATGATAGCGAGAGTGCAGATGTCCTTTAACATACTGATTGCATTCCATGAGGACACACACATCATGAAGGACTGCTAGATCATCTCACAGCACTGTTTTTCAATTTTTGAGGAATTGTCCTATACGTATTTCTGTAATATCTATATTGTGATGGAAATAGTATTGACTACTTGATAACAGAGGAAATTATTTAAATCAGGGGATTGGAAGAGAAGGTTATCTGTAATCATAGTGTGGTTGGCCCTTGAGTTGAGAACCAAGAACTGTGGATAATACTAATGTGCAAACTTCTTAGAATACAGCGAAGTTTGCTATAGTTGAGGTCTCACTACAACTGACAAAGCAAAAATCATTTACATGAATTTAACATAGTTTTTTCTTTAGAGATAACTTAATGACATGAGATCCTACATTAATTTTGAAGTTCCATCAACTTCAGTAAAAAGTTATTTTTAAGCAGGCCCCATCAAAAGGTCACCCAGACCCGCCCCCCCCCAAGGAATTCACTCTGAACTAGTTCAAAACTAGCAGAGATGGCATCTTCAAAGAAAATAGTAAATTCCAGACAATTCCCTGGGTAAAAGCCACCCCCAGTGATTAAAGGCTCCAGGATAACCATTGTGATATCCTGACCAGTTGCCCTGCAGCTGCCCTACAGTTCTGCACATATTCCCTAAGCACAAACCGCACTTATCCCCTAGGCATGAGCCAATCAATTCATAATACATCAACCTTTGAGCTAACCAGTCACTTCCAGCTATTTGTCCATGGTTTGTTATGATTTGCTCAAACTTGTAACTAAAGTTCCCAAAATTCTATAAAAACCCTGTACAACAGGAAGTTGGGACTCTCAACTCAGACCCACTGTGTCAGTTTCAGTTGTGAGTCCAGGCTCGAGTTTGCAATAAAGACTCTCATGCTCTTACATAAGATTCGGCTCCTTGGTGGTCTTTGGGGACACTGAAATCTGGGCACCACACAAACATACAAACTGGAAGTCCAGACAGTTCTCAGAAGTTAAGAAAATTAAGAATTAGAAGGTGACTACTGACGCAGGCATGGTGGCCCATGCCAGTGAATCCCAGTACTATTCAGGCTAAGGCAAGAAAACCATAGGTTTGATGCACTTGGACTACAGTTCAGGCTAAAAGACAACCAGGTTTAAGTATAACTCTGTATCAAAAAAAAAAAAAGAAAGAAAAGAAAAAGAAATGACTCACTAAAACTTGCTTTTGCCCTCTCCTAGCATCAATAACATTTTCCACTGTACTAATACATGCAATGTCAAACTTCTGAACAATTAAAATTTGATTGTGTTTTATGGTAGTTGTGTATGTGTACACACATGTACACGTGTTTCTCCTAAATAATTTTTACATGTTTAAATGAATTTCCTCAATATATAGTAACTAGTTGACCAATTTCCCTAATTGGATAAACACAATGTTTTCATTTTTGATAATGTCCCTGAAATAAGCTATTTTCTCCCATATTCAAACAGTGTCTGTAGTTCTGTACAATTAAACATTGTTTCCAGACAGCATGCATTTCTACTTTCTGCCTCTCCCTAAGAACTGAAGTCAATGCCATTCTGCAAATATGATTACCTGACAAAGTTACTGAATATAATCTTCGCATATAGGAAAATGCATTCAAATCATCAATACTTTGCCTATTATAGCTGCTCTCTTTTCTTTTCTAAATGTTCAACTGTTTGCTATGAAGACTGAGTTCATACATTAAATCTTTACTAGCTGAGCTAGTGTGTACTATTTAAGAATCTGCTGTCATAACCTAATATGTGAATAGAGAAATTTTGGCTCTGTAGAATTTATCTCTTTTGTAATAAGTACCCAAAATAAAATTTAAAACTTTAACTTTAAATTAAAATATACAATGTAAATATTTAAGGTGATAAAATCATACTGAAATTTTATTAAATGTTCACTAAAGTTCTTTAGTGTACCAAATTAATAAGATGGTAAATTGTGCAATTTTGTGTTGTTGTACTTTATATCATGCTTGCATTTAAATTAATTCATCATAAATTATTTAGAAAATAAATTTATATTCTTATTCTTAGTTCCTATTTGCCTTTACTTAAACTTTCTTCATCATACAGTATTTATTATCATCTACATGTACAAAACTGATTATGAAAGAGCATTAGTGTTCATTATCATTTTGTTGATTAAGTCAGCACTTCTTCTTAAAAGCATTTGAGTTGCATTCAGTAAAATCTTCTTATCTATGAGTATATGGTTCTGTAGAATTTGACCTAGAAGGAAAAAACATGACTGTCCAAGATTCAGAGAATGTTGGACTGCACAGGTATGATATTTTTTTTCTATAATGACACCCAAATTCAGATAATACCATTCGTGTGAAATACTAACACAATGTTTGTAATTAGGAAGTACTGCTGAGGGTGTACAGTGCTACTCTATTTACTAATCAATAATTGGCAACAAAAAATCAACTCTAAGATACTACTTATAGGCCTGATTTTAGATACAGTATTACAAATAAGTACTTTACAGGGCCTAATCATATAACTCAATTAGAACCCCATAAATCTTGAAGGTATAGTTTAATCTTCAGTTGTAGAAGTCACTTCATAATTATACTTTTTCTCTGGTGTATATTGACTATTTTAAATCTGGGTGTTCTAGGCTTCATCTGAGACTGACAAATTAGAAGTAAGGACATTAACATTGCTTAGGATTTTCAAAACTCTGTTTTATTTATCTATATTTTCTTTTACCAGGAAAATAAATATAAGCACTTTCTTCTATAATAAAGGACTGTGCTCCCATCTCCATCATATGTACACATACAATACATTTGATGCTTTCCAATAGAAACATTATCTTAAACACGTATGAAACAAAATATCATGTTTTAAACTCAGTCTCTAGATTTATCTTTTCCTATGCAGTGTTAGAGAATACTGTCCAAATTTGTGTCCTGTTTCTCAGGAGAAAGAACATTTTCACAGAGTATTAATGATGGAATTTTATATTTATAATTGTGTTCTATTTTACAGTTTTTCTTGCCACATTCAATGCCCCAGTCACCCTCTGTGGAATCTGGGATGACTTAAGCCTCAGTATCCAGTCTAATCTGTTACTGTTTGCCTGGAAATCAGCAGTATCTCAACAAGTTATTTTATTCTTTATTTTTTAATAAGTTTATTCCTTCCTCATTTCTCTGATTCACTTCCACTGGGACATATGCTTGTGTTCCACTTCTTACCTACCGAACTTAGATAAGAAGGTTTATGCTAAGAATTAGGTGAAGACTTTCAGGAATCTGAGATTTCTAAAATTTCTAATAATCAACAACCCTCCTAGCAATACTTTCTGCAAGCTCAATAAGGCCCCATTAACATGGATTTTCCTAGTCTTTTATTTTGCTCCCTCTCTGAACACCAAGGGGTAATTCCCATAATACAAGGAAAAAATATGGAAAGTGTTCTGAAGTAACCTTATTTTGCTATGACTTAATATGCCCTGTTCAACGAGTAGGTATTGCCAATATGACGGTAATATGCTGGACCATCACAAATAGTTAAACAGGCCTATGTTTATGAGACAGGAGCTCATACTCTTTGGTCCTAATACCGTTAGCTATATAAGAACACAGAGAATTAGTAGTTTACAAGACAGTAATCAGGGCACCATTTGAGAAATTCAGATCTCCAGTTCCTTTTAAATTTGTAGGTGATATTTGGTTATAATGCCACAAATGAACTAGGATACTCATATATCTTCTGTTATCTTTCATATAGGCAGTATATTATCAGTTCTTTGAAAGCATGCTAAGGAGTCATAAGTAAATGCAATCGGGCTCTTCCCCTTTCTGAGAAACAAAGCAAAACCCCTCATTTCTATCTCTTAAAATACTGCTTATTTTACAGGACAATGCTTACATTATGATTATGCCATAATCCATTTCTAGAATACCATCTTTCCATCTTCTAAGATGCTAAATCAGATTACAGTAATTACAATACCACTTGTACAGAAACATAATAATCAGCTCACACAACTTGCATATTATTGTAATGAGACTAATGCATTTGGCAGGAAGGAGTATGTTCATGTTCAAAAACTATAAAATTTATTTTTCAGTGAGCTATGCCTCTGTTTAAAGCAATTATTCCATTCCATTTTATTCTATGATCAGAAAACTAGCATTCATTTTTTTAAACCAATTTGGTCAATTCAATGATTTGTTCTCAGATCTCTTCATTTCTTATAGACAATTTTCAAGCAGAACTTTTGGGATCTACAGCATCCAAAAATGGTATTTACTTAGTCCTTAGAATTCATATTTAGAGCATTTCATGTATTTTTATTTTTAAATTGTATTTTATTGTTGGGATAATGTATAGAGGGGATACAGGTACACTCATCAGGTAGTGGGTACATTATTTCTTCAACATTTTACCCCTTCTCATGTTTTTGTCCCCCTGTCATTCTCCCCCATCTACTCTAAATCATCTTGTTTTTCCCCTTCCCTTCCCTATTTCAAATAAACAAATTCATGTATATACAATATGCCAGGTAACAACGTCAGATACAGTAAATACATGAGATTAACTACAAGGGCAAAAAAAGAGAAAAGAAATGAATTCACATAGCACATTAAGAAAAACAAGCACAAGATTAACCTCTTGTTAGTGGATATAGACAAAGAAGGAAAGAAACTGACAGGAAGGAAAACATTGATCTTCGAATTTCTTCTAGAAATTCTATGTGCCACTAATGATACAATCACTGAATGATTCCGAAATTAGCTTGATGCACCTTTCCACACAGGTAATGTGTGAACTTCCTGGTTACGCACCTCCTGCCATTTCCTGATATGTATCAAGACATTAACTCACAGGTTAGACTCAATTCTTACCATTTTTTTTCTTGAAGTTTAAAAGCAGCCTTTAGGTCAAATGTAGCTAATCGGTTCACCTTTCAAGAAAGGTCTTCTCTTATTCACTAGGTAACACATGGGCGACCTTATTATATAATAAAATGTCATCCTGTCACATAAGCTTGCAAACTTTTCAAAGTAAGCTCATTAGCAAATAATGATGCCAAAAAAGGAACGTCTTAAAATGTCAATAAGTACATTTTACAAGCTTCTAGTAATTTGGGAAACATAAGCAGAGAAGTAATTACTGGAGAAGTGTCTTTCTCTGTAGATAAATTTAGCAAAGAAAAAAGTTTGTGAAATTCCAAAAGCTTACATATTAAACACATAAAGCAAATCAATGTTTTTTCTTTTTTCATAGTATGAAAGATTTTTAATGAGATTCTAAGTCTTCACCTATTTACAGAAACGCTTAGATTCAGACCTTAATTGTGTCTCCAAATTACCTTAAAAATGCCTCATCCTTTGGATAAAGAGTATAAATTCGGACTTTGCTCTATAAATGAATTTCTGTTGGATAGTCTGGCAGTTATGGAAATGCATTCCTCTAGCTGTTTTGATGGGTTTTGAAGGCTTGCTCATCTTGGATTTTTCAGGAGGAAACTTTTTCCATATATTAATTATATGTTTGCAGATCATGATGAGTCATTTGATGATTATGAAGGCTTCACATTCTTCAGATTTATTAGATTAAAAAAAGGAGAGTGAACTTTTTCAAGCACATGATGATTTGTCTTCTATTGCTCCACTGTACTCCCTGTAACACTCAACAATATTTTTAGATTTTGCTTATGAAGTACAAGTTTTATTATTAACATTTCATAATATAATTAAATTAGGGCATGATGTCGCCTTTAAAAATATTTTAACACATGCATCTTCTTAGCCTATTGTCAGTAAATTGAAAACACTATTTTCCTAACCAAGATACATATATTTAAATTGCTGTTTATTGGTGACAAAAATTGGGGGATACTAAGATTTTAATGGTCAGCAAGTAAGATAAAAACCATTTCAAGGATAAAAGATCTAAAGACATTCATGAAGAGACATTAAAGTCACCAAATAACTGAATACTTTTCATAGGGTGTTTATGCAGGCTGAGTATTTGGGCTCTGTTCTGTCAGCCTTGCAATGTACTAGGTGATTCTGCACTTGGTAGATTCCTACTTTGGAAGTACTTTTCATCTTTGGTTTTCACAGTATTTCAGCAATGTAACCTATTTTTTGCAAGGTAAGTTTTAGAACCCATGTACTCATGTATATATACTCTACCCCCCACAAAATCATATTTTATTAACATAAATTTCATTCTGTAACATTTATGTACACAATGACAAAATATTAAATCAACCAATGGAAGCATAATAATGCAGGAGAAATATGCTATTTATTTGAGTTTTTGTCATATAAAACCCCAAATTTTTAATAGTTTTCATATCCCTGAGTCTCTCCTCCATTGGTTCTTTGTCTAATGTAGGATTTATTTTGAAAAATCTTGTAAGTGCTCCTCCGAAATGTTTTCCAGCTCTGAAAATTTGAATTGTACTTTGGGGTTAGACTGATTTTAATTAAGATTGCTTAATTTTAAAATGATTCTGAAAATGAACAACATTTATGGGGTTTGATTAATTATAGCCAATACTTTTACCAATTCTTCACCTTTGAAGGATTTATTAAGCAGTGAGTGCAAAGACTTGATATTGCCCATACCTTTTATTTTACAATATTAGCTCCAAGACTAACTGTTCTACTGTGAATTAGTTAACTTTTTATTAACCTTGTGAAATAAATGAACAGTTATTTGTTCATTTCATTAAACTGGGTGATAATTCTTTAGATGTGAATATTAAGTAGGTTCTACTGTATCTAATTATAAAAGTTGTAAATGTATTTAATTGATAAAATGCACATTTTTCTATTCTGTACAGCTTTGTCTTTTTAAAATATAAAATACTTAAATGTATTACTTTGATAGGAAATATGTGTGCCTTCTAGGACTGTGAAATGGTCTCATGTGCTTTAAGAAATTTGTTATAGTTTTCCCTATCCTAACTCAGTAACAAAGGATTTCTCTTGCTGTAGAACTGTTGTTTGAGAAAGTGAGTTCTACTATGTACTGAGTCTAGAGGTTAAGAATATTGTTCTCTTTTATTCATAGAAAATGATAAATTGTTCAATAAATGATCATTAGCAAGTAAAAAAAATGCCTCATCCTGATCTTACTTAGTGTATGCACAATTACAGAGAAACAGACAGAGAGAGAGAGAGATAAACAGGGAGAGATACAGAGAGAAAGTTTAAACTAAAATGGTGAATAGAAAAAAAAAAACAGTTGTTGAAGTATCCTTGAAAATCATTTCAGTGAGGATAAGCAAGTGATATATTTGCCTACAATATAATCCAGCTCAGTACATTTCCACAAAAGCCACAAGAATCAAAGAATGACTCTAGTTAGTGAATAAACAGAAAATGCAGTTTTAAAAACATTATTGTCAATATAATGATAAGAACAATACTAGAATAATGTAGTGTAATGAGTATTAGAAATCCTTTCAAAGTGTATTATATTTAGCTGAGAATGTGAATGAATTGAGGGCCAGTGATCAAAGCTACTGGAGGAAGGACCTATGGACAAAGAATTCTAGAGCAGGAAAAGGAAGCATAGGCTATGTTAATGTGTGTAGAGAAACAAAAATAGTCATTTTGTTAAGATACTTATTTTAATAAATCAGTAACTGTACATACACTAAAATAGCACAAAAATAACCATGATTTCTAGGTGTTTCATAGCCTTAAATGTACTAATTAGATTTTTGATGAGTAGGGAAAATTATTTCTCACGTGTCAAAGCAGGATAATTAGGAAAAGAGTAGACACATGATAACTATGTCAAATAGTGCACTAATTTTTAGTCCATCAATATTACAAATCTTACATTAAATCTTATTTGAATGGCATCAGATATTTGGATTTATATTAGTAGTCATCTCTGAAATAATTTCATTTTTCCCCGATTTTACCAAGGCAGCATTGTAAATACATTTTCTGCATATATCAAAATGGGCTGGGATGAGAAAAAAGTGCTATATAATAATGATTGTTGTGAAACTAACTGATACAGCAACTTTAAGTAGAATTCAATGGCTGTTTCTTGGTGTATATTATGTAAAGCAATGTTCCACATTAGATATGATGTTACTTAATATTTATCAGATTAATTGACTATTTCTTCTCCATCTTCTCATACCTGCTAGAAGCTTCTCACCCTCTATGGCTGAAGATTCTATGCATGTATTCTCCTTATGAAAGAAAAAATTTAGAAGTACAAAATTATATGGTAATTTTAACTAAATGAAGTGAACAATTGAAATAGTATCTGTGAAATCTATTATGCTAAGCCTCCTATTAAAATATACATTACAACAACTTTAATCCTCCACAACTTTTTAAGGGAGAAAGGTGTAAACAGAGATATCGTCCATGCAACTAATTCATTAATCCTGATGTTTACACAATTGTTCTATAAGAAATAGCAGTTATCTAAGTTTGTGGTGGATGAATAAATTAAGCTAGGGATTGGAAATTCAAAACTTTGTCAAACCTATGAAAAATTAACCTAAGCTATTTGCAAAGATTTCTGAGGTTTAATAAGATACAGATCAATGCCTATTATGATAAAATGAAAATAATACTGATTAATCTCTGCCTTTTGTCACAACAGAGCATGTAGGAAACCTAAGAATGAAATGCACCTTCTATCTGGTGAATATAAATGTAACCCCTCTATTAATCACAATAAAAATAAATGAAAAAGAAAAAATATAGAGATTATTTGGTGGCTTTCATATTAAGTAACATGTTTATAAGTGCCATCGTAAAAATGAATCAATCTTTAAAAAATTTATTGAATTTTCTTAATGTGTTTTGAGAACCAGAGTAGTATAATTACAATTAGCCTACATATGATCTTAACTTGGCTGTTTCTCAAAAACACCACATCTCCATCAGAAAGGATGGCATTGCCCTATTCATAAGGAAATAGGAAGAAATGGAAAAAATATATATATATATATATTGAGTGAAGCAAGGTAGGCCCAAAGACATGCCAGTTGCATAGTTTCCCACTTTTGTAATAGCTAGAATATGTCTGTGATATTCTTATCTGTGGGGCACGTCACATTAGGAAAATGGGCTCACTTCCTGGTCTTAAGATCCAACCTGCCTGTCACCTCATTGGGAGGTTTGGCTGTGGTTTGGGATGTAAAATAAGGCTACCTTAAACCCTGGGACTGGCCCCTCTGCCCTCTTGGACAGCACCTACCTTCCCCTGCCCTGCCCACCTCTATGCTGATAGACTCCTGCATCCTATTTTAGCCCTTTGTACTTTCCCAATAAATGAGTTCTGCTGCGATGGATCTCCCTGGTGTGTCTGTCTGTCCTCTGGTAAGGGAGGGCTGGGTTTGGGCAGCCAGTCGGCCCTAACTTTCTAGGTCTCCTCTTAGTCTGGGCTTGTTCTCCTTTACCTCTTGCGGGTCGGGAGGCAAGAAGCGCTAAAAACCCCAACACTTATCAGGAGCTTACAATAGTCCAATCACTAAGCACATAAGACCATATATAATGATCTGCATCAAAATGAACTCAAATAATTGGAAACAAGAGGTTCTTTTTATGTCCTGTAGGCAGTTATTTCTATTTTTTTCTTTCTGTTTTAGTTTTCTTTACCCTTTGTCTGTATAAAAGCTGTGTGACCCACGAAAGGGAAAGGGAATAATAGAAACAGCAGAACAAAGGGTGAACTAGTGCAACAATAATACTCACCAGACCTATGTTGGAAATGAACTTTATAACTTGAGGGTAAGGCTGGTAAGCAGTGGTAAGCAAGAGAAAATGAGGAAGGGGACAATATTTTTTTTAATATCCTTATTACCTTACTTTTACAACTGTAACATCCCTGTTCATCATCTTTACAGTAAAAAAAATGGAAATTTATTCTCTCACAGTTCTAAAACCCACAAATCTAA
The DNA here is from genome assembly GCF_031878675.1 of Megascapheus bottae. Classification (NCBI taxonomy): domain Eukaryota; kingdom Metazoa; phylum Chordata; class Mammalia; order Rodentia; family Geomyidae; genus Megascapheus; species Megascapheus bottae. Next base: position 75,373,343 of record NC_143512.1, read on the forward strand.
CCAAGATACCAGTTTAGTTGGTTTCTGGTGCACCTTTTTAAAATTTTTGCTCTTTCCTTGCTGATATAAAGTATATGCATATATCAGAACTCTGGATTCTTAATACACTACAAGAATATATATTCCTAAGCTTTAATATTTCATGGCTTTTAATTTTCACTCCCTCTACTGAGACCTATGTCACATTTGGGAGAAAGGTCATACTTGAAAGTCTATTGAAGGTAACATTAAAATTTTTATCCTCTTGATAAATAGAAGGCATCCGATTTAGGTATCCTACCTATTGAATGTGCATCAATTTCTTATCTTCAGCTACTTAAGGAAATATTTTAAAACATTGCTGAGATTTTTAATGGGTAGAGGACAGACTAGCTGAAAAATTCAGCACAAAGAACTTTACCAAATATTCATGATGAAACCCTAAACAATATTTATGCAAAGAATTTCAAATTGGCCATGACATGATTGCTTAAACATTAAAATGATAAAATTACATTATTTTCCTAAAATGAAATCTTCTTGAATTTAGACAAATGCAAACAACCTATCATAAAACTATTATTGACCAAATATGAAAGAATATCTTATAAGGAGGAAGAATCTATTTCATTCTCAATATACTAAGTAATATGTACACTGACAATATAGTGACAGACTGAAAGACAGATAATCAATAGTTCAAGATCTATAGGCAAATGGTAACAGGAATAATACAAAAGCAAGCTGTGAGCTGGTGGATCTTTGCCTATAATCCTAACTATTCAGGCAGTTGAGATCTGAAGATGGTGGTTTGAAGCCACCTAGGGTAGGAAAGTCCATGAGACTCTTATCTCCAAAAACCTACTCAGAAAAATCCAGATAGCTCTTGGCTCAAGTGGTAATGTGCTAGCCATGAGCAAAAGGAGTTAAGAGACAGTAAGCAGGCCTTGAGTTCAAGCCACAAGACCAGTTAAGAAATTCAAAAGCAAGTAATGATGATATAATTAACAAACACTGGCAAAAAAGAAATTATGTTAGTAGCATGCAGAACTACTGATGTGGCACTGTTTATTTAATAGACAATATTATAAGCATTTGAAGATCCCCAATTCACTCAAATTTTACAGCAACATTTTCGAGCAGATAGACATCGCATCTAGATAGTAGGTGCACAGTGAATTATGAATTATAAGTCCCTCCAGTGAGGAGCTAAGATGACAATAACATCAGGTAGATTTCAATTACTCTGTAAGACTATAATAATTGCCTCTTTCCTCCTATAATATATGTTGTAACCATTTGTATAAATCTGAGATCTTTAGGTTCAAAACCAACAAGAGAGTATGAAGTAAATCACTTGATTCTATTTTGGAGAAACAGAAAACCTTCTAAAGGAAGTTTCATGGTTATCTATCTCTATTAATTTGCATAAACACAAGTATAAAACCTTTATATTTCTCTAAAAAAAAGTCCACAACTAAAAAGTGTAGCAACTTCAAAACTTCAGGTAGAAGATGTTCAGATTTTATATTGGAAACACCAAAAGGAAATATCTTTGTAGAGAATTCTGCAGTAATCTGAGGAGGAAAGCTAAAGTAACATCTGGTTTGAATTATAAAGGCCTAATAGGCTTACAAATCCCCTTAGCTGGAAAAATAGACCTGTTTTTGGATAAAGCTATTATGAGCATTGATTTTAGACATGCTTCACAGATAAATTGATTCTTTTCCCTTCAGGTCATTTTCTAGTGCCACTTAATCCCCTAAAGCTTCTAATTTCTGGGGTGAATAAAAGTTACAACAAGAGTAGAGAGCTTTGAGAAAATTTCTCAGTATGCACTGTCTTTCCAGGATTCAGCATCCAATGTATCTAATTTTTAATATTATGTATATATCCATATATTTTTATTATAAAGTTGTTGTACACAGGGATTATAGTTATGTAAGTAAGGTAATAGCCACATTTCTTTTTGAATAGTTTCAATACTTCCCTGGCCCTTTTCCAGTTTTTACCTTCTGTCCCTGCCCACAGATTGTATAGTTCATTTTCAACATGATATCTAATAAGTATCTCTTGCATTAGTTCCCTCTTTGTCTTTCCATTTCTGTGCCACTCTCTAACTTTCCCAAAGACAGAACAAAAAAGCAAACAAGACAAAGATAATGAGAACACTAACAGTAACAAAGGAAAAAAAAACTTTCAATTGCTTGGAGTTCATTTTAATAAATATTGTGTTCCTCTCTTCAAACTATTTTCCTTTGGTAACACTGTGTAAATGTCTAGAGTCCTGCATAATTTACCTGTCCAAGTTTGGATTTAAATTTGCCTTTTACCATCCTGTGTGCTTACTTGTAAACTTAAATGCACATTCTAGTTATCACAAATAAGGGAAAACAATGAAGTTTAGCTTTATTTGGGTCTGGTTTATTTCACTTTCTTAATTACTAGTAAATTAACATAGGATTAGGTAAAAAGGTAAAAAATTAACATAGGATTAGGCAAAAAGGTAAAAAAGCAAGCATAAAGGGGATCCAAACAGGAAAAAGGAAGTGAAAATTTCCCCTTTGAAGATGACAAGATACTGTATTTAAAGAACCCTATAGACTCCACTCCCAAGCTCCTTGAGCTGATTCAAAACTTTGGGAAGGTAGCAGGGTATAAAATTAAACCTCGAAAATCTACTGCCTTCCTCTATGCTGACAATGAGAGGAACGAGACAACAATCAGGAAAGCAACTCCTTTTGCAATAGCCTCAAAGAAAATGAAGAATCTAGGAATTAACTAAGAATGTAAAGGACCTTTTTGATGAAAACTTTAAAACCCTGAAAAGTGAAATTAAAGCAGAACTGAGGAAATGGAAAAACCTCCCATGCTTCTGGATTGGAAGAATTATCATCATGAAAACAGCTATCTTGCCAAGGGCTAGCTAAAAATTCAATGCAATACCCATTAATGTCCCAATGTCATTCTTTAAAGAAATAGGAGAGGCAATCCAAAATTTCATATGGAATAATAAAAGACCCCGTATAGCAAAAACACTTCTTAGCAGAAAGAACAGCACAGGAGGAATTTTAATTCCAAACTTTAGACTCTATTACAGAGCTATAGTAACCAAAACAGCTTGGTATTTGCACAAGAACAGGCCTGAAGACCAATGGAATAGAACTGAAGACCCATATATTAAACCACAGACCTATGGCCACCTAATTTTTACAAGGGAGCCAAAAAAATAGGATGGAAGAAAGATAGCCTCTTCAACAAGTTGTGCTGGCAGAACTGGATAAGCACCTGCAGAAAACTAAAGTTGGATCCTTCTTTGTCACCCTGGACTAGAATTAACTCCAAATGGATCAAAAAACTGGCGCTAAAAGCCGACACTCTGAAAACTTTACAAGAAGGAATAGGAGATACACTGGATCTCCTTGGCACAGGTCGAAACTTTCTTAATAAGGACCAAGAATCACAACAAATCAGAGAAAGGTTGGATAAGTGGGACTGTATTAAACTGCAGAGCTTTTGTATGGCAAAGGACATAGCTAGTAAACTAATTAGGAAGCCTACAGAGTGGAAGAAGATCTTCACCAACCATACAGCAGACAAAGGCCTCATATATAAAATATATCAACAGCTCAAAAAATTGAATCACTCCAAAACTAATCTCCAAAGTAACAACCATCCCATTAAAAAATGGGCCAAAGACTTAGAGACTTCTCTAAAGAAGAAATAAGAATTTCCAAAAGACATATGATGAAATGCTCGACATCTCTGGCCATAAAAGAAATGCAAATTAAAACAACTCTGAGATTCCTCTTCTCTCCAGTTAGAATGGCCAGGATCAATAAACCTAATAACAACAGATGCTGGAGGGGATGTGGCCAAGAGGGATCACTACTACACTGTTGGTGGGAGTGCAAACTCATTTAACCACTATTGTAAGCGTATGGCAGTTCCTCATATGACTAAACATAGAGCTCCCTTATGACCCAGCAATTCCACTACTTGGCATTTTCCCAATCATCCAGAAGCAAGGACAAACTAAATCCACTAGCACAATGATGTTCATTGTGGCACTATTTACCATAGCAAAGATATGGAACCAACCCAGATGCCCCTCAGTTGATGAGTGCATCAACAAGATGTGGTATTTATACACAATGGAATTCTATGCTGCTGTCAGAAAGAATGACATCGCCCCATTTGTTAGGAAATTGAAAGACTTAGAAATAATCATATTAAGTGAAGTAGGCCAGACTCAAAGGAACATAGGCTCAATGGTTTCCCTTATTTGTCATAATCAGTAGAAACCTTGGGCTCTCCTAGCAGAGATTTACAACAGAACAAAACCTAGATACATAAGGCCATGTATATTGATGGTAAATGAAAGGACCTCCAGGATAAGAAACAAATGCCATATAATGAATGTTGTTCTTAATGTACTATGTTATCTCTCATCTCTTTTGCTGTCCTTGGTTATCTCATATTGTTACATTATTCCACCTGGTTATCTGATATATTGTATATATTTGTATTTGGTTATTTGAAGTCGGTTAGGGAAGGGAGGAAAACAAGATGATAGGCGGGGGTGGGAGGAGGGAAATGGGGACCAAGACATGAGAAAGGGTATTAATATATGTGAAGTAATGCACCTTCTATCTAGTGAATATAATGTAATCCTTCTATTAATTACAATAAAAATACAGGAAAAGAAAAATAAAATTCTCAAAGCACACTCCTTATTTTTAAATCATTATATTTTAAGTTAATAAGCTATTATTGTAATATAAATATATAGCAATATACCTTAGGACTATACATTCTTTACTCATATTTGGTATATGCATGTGCTGTGTGTGTTTGTGTGTACTGGGGCTGGAAATCAGAGTCTGGATTACGTTCTTCAGAATTTTAGATCAAGGATGATACTCCACTATTTGGTGGGTTTTCGTTGGTTAAATTAAGATTAGAGTCTTGTGGGCTTTTCTCCCCAACCTGGCTTTGAACTCTGATCCTCATATCTCAGCCTCCTGAGAAGCTAGAATTATAGGCATGAGCCACCAACACCTCACTTATTTTTTATAAATTGCATATTTACAGATATAAAGTGATTGATAAGTGGCACTGAAACAGGAAAATATTAAACAAATTAGAAATAATATAGGAAATTAGTATCTTTTGTAAGTTGTTAAATCATTTTAGAGGACTATTTTCTATAAAAAAATCTTGGTTATAACATTTTAAATTAATAACTGTGAGCATTTTTATCACATATCTCTGAAGTCATCTGTTGATTTAATCCATCATTTGGGTAAGCACCAAAGTAATTTTAAAACAAAGTATTAGACCTACATAGACTGCAAGAAATTTATGAAAAGGGTGGAATGGAAAGGCTAATTCCCATGTGGTAAAACATGAAATATAGGACAGTAGAGAAGAGTTGTTAACTCTACACATTGAAAAGCTCTTTAGGCAACACAGATGACACTTCATTTATACCTCAGCTACATGACAAAATATGTATTAATAAAATTACCTAAAACTCACAAGAAAATTAAACATAATACCTTAAATTACCTTTCTACACTTGAGTACTCTTTTTCTGTTTTATTTTCTTTCTGTTTTCTTTTCTATTTTCTCTCTCTTCTCCGTCTCTTTTTCTCTCTATGCCTTTCTCCTCACTCTCTCTCTTCTCCCTCCCTCTGTCTATTTTTCTAGCAACAACACAAGCACATGCACACATTTACATAGTAGGAAACATAGGAGATCACAGTAGTGCTTTAAAAGAACTCCTCAATAAATTGTTTTCTATGTGTTCTTTATTACTCATTTATTGAAATCTAATTTCAGTGAAAACTTAACATCTGTAACAGTCAATATAAAATTTAATGTATGAAAATATTTCATTCTAATACTTTTGAAAGATTCAGTTGCTTTAAAATATTTAAAAATTTACCATAAGGGAATGTTTGATATTTGTAGAATTTGAAATAAGATAATTGGAATAATAAAGGCCTTTGATAAATATTATAAAACTATATTAATGAAAAAATCATAAATGAGCAAATAAAATATTAAATAGACATCAAAATAAAGATCTATTTGACATTTTATCTGACTGTTTTACACAATGAGCACATTATAAATGCAAAATATGTAAAAATTGATCTGAACCTAAGAAAGTAACATATCCAATGTTTTTCAATAGCATGACTTATTATATTACTTAAAAACTGAGTTAATATTCTATTATGTATTATTATACCACATAGTACATTACATACTAAACACAATATAATTCTATTATACAAAACTTTAACATATTAAATTTTTATCTGGTAAGAGACTTCCTTCCAGATTGACACTGAATATTTTAGTATTCTTCTATCATTATTTAACTTTCAGCAGGTTGTTTTGCTGAGGATAATTGGATTGTTCTTCCCACAGAAATAGCTTCTTCATTTTCACATAGACTGCTGCTTTTATTAAGATAACCTGAGAATACCCAGTGATAAAATGTCTTATTATAGTGCTTTACCAAAGAAGTGTTTGAAGAAGAAAAATAATTTTTCAACTTAAGTTGTCTCATATGAATAATTGAAGAGCTAGAAAGAGGTGATGAAAACAAAGCAACTTCAATTCTTTGCCTTGAGTACAATGTATGGACTATATTGGTAAATTACTATCTTAGAAGCTTCCTATAAGATTTGGGTGATGTATAGAGGGTTTAAGTTACATATATCATTGCTTCTTGAATATTGACACCCCTTCCCATGTTTTTCTTCTACTTCCCTCCCAACACTCTCCCATCATCTTGTTTTTCCCCTTCTTTACCCTATTTCAAATAAACAAATAAATATAGACAATACATTAGGTATCAAAATCAGATAGAGTAACAACATGGGATAAAACATAAGGGGAAAAAAGAGAAAAGAAATAACTTCACAAAGAACCTTAAGAACAAAAATCACAAAGATAAGCCTCTTGTTTCTGTATCCTGGAGTTCATTTCACTTAGCCTTATCCTATATGGCCATATGTACATAGCTTTTGAGCTATTGTGATCCTCTACTAGGAGAATCCTACAGTAGGTCAGAATGAGCTGTCAGGAAAATAGAGCCCTCAGCAAATGTAGCAATTGCTTGCACGTAAGTTGAATGGCTACTGTGACCCGTCAAAGGACCTCACTGGTTCCTCAGAATAGTAAATTCAGGATCAGTTACCAATCTAAGGTATGTAAGTCAAAAGGACTGGGTGCCATAGAAACAACCTGTGAAGGTATTTTTTTCTTGTTGCTGTTTTCATGAGACTTAAAAAAATTATCTTTAAGTGAAGTAAGCAAGACTCAAAGGAACATAGGCCCAAGAGACTCCCTCATTTGTCACAATCAGTAGAAACCTTGGGCTCTCTTAGCAGAGATTTACAATAGAACAAAATCTAGAGACATAAGGCCAAATAGTGTGATACTAAATGTAAGGACCTCCAGGATAAGGAAACAAAAGCCATATAATGAGTGTTTGTTGTCCTTAATGTACTATGTTATCTCTCATCTCTTTTGCTGTCTCTTGGTTATCTCATATTGTTACAATATTTCACCTTGTTATCTGATATATTTTATATATGCTTAACTGGCTATTTGAAATTGGATAGGGAAGGGGGGGAATCAAGATGAGCGGGAGAGAGGAGGAGGGAAGGAAATATGGACCATGTCATGAGAAAGGATATCAATGTTTGTGAAGTAATGCACCTTCTATCTGGTGAATATAATGTAACCCTTCTATGAATTACAATTAAAAATCTAAAAAAATTATCTTTAAGTAGGTGTACAAAGTAGTTTCTATTTAAGAAAAAGCCCATTTATGAATACACTGTCTTGATTCACCGTGACCACTAATGGGGGTAGGAAGCCTCGCGATGCTGGTTCCCTGGAAGGACAGATCAACAATCAATGAAAAAATATTGGTAGTGTCTACAGCAGACATGACTACACCTTTTCTATTGGAGCATCCTAACCTCAGCAATGCCCAATCATGACTTCATGGGCTTCTCAACTTGATAACAACTATGAGCTTCACTGCTCTGACTGTCCTTCCAGTCACCTGCATTTCACCCACACTTTGTTACCAACGTATCCTATTGATTTGCCCATCTCTTCGCATGTTAATAATAAAAATAAGTAACCCAAAATAAAAGAACTTACTCTTTTTGTCAACTGTCTTTCAACATTCTTTATAGACAATCATCCATATAATCATCACACCGACTTATGATATACCTGTTGCCCTAATTTCACAAATGGTGGAATTTTGCCCATCATTTATGCAAAAATGGAAGGGTTTCCCAAACACAGATCCTCTGAGTCACAACTCTTGAGCAATATACTTATTTCTTTCTTTGTTTCTGTTCTTATGCTTTGTTTTTTTTATTTTATCTGGCGACGATGATTTCAACACCATCTTTCCCACAAGTTAGTCTTGCCTTAAAGTATTACATTATTTTCCTAATTTATTTCCTCCTACATATTCTTCATGATTTGATGGGTTTCTCACACACCATGTGGAATGAGAAATAAATTGGTATAGCATGGATCATTTATCAGCCTAAAATTCTCCTGGGATTTACATCTCAATCTAATTAACTTCTCAAATGTTTGTACTTCCCTAGTAAATCCAAATTTTTCTGGTAATCAATTAATTCTCAGAGATTACATGATTCTATCGCCGAGACTTTGTCTCATTTCTTGACTCCATTTACTTTCTTTACGTGTGTGTGTGTGTGTGTGTGTGTGTGTGTGATCAAGAATAGGTTTTACTATATTGTCCAATCTGCATGTGAACAATCTTTCTGTCAGCCTCCTGAAGATCTAGGGCTACCCACCTGTCTATCTTACATCTTATTTTTAATTGGATAGATCACATAGATCTAACAACCTGATTTAGGTGCTGGCCTCTTTACCTTATACAACCTTCCCTGCTTTGCGTACATGTTTATTCCCCTACTTCAGTCATTTTTATGATTAAATGTCACCTTGTAAAAGGCCTTTCATGAACCTCTCTATAAAATGTCACTCTAGCCATCTATTTTTGTTCTTCACTGCTTAATTCTGTCAAGCGTATTTATCACCCTTAAGGTAAGAGTCATAACTCACTGAGTCTGATCTCCCCAAGGAAAACACTCTTCATTTTTCCTCTCATACAAATGGTTCCTGTATGTGTCACTTTTTAGTGTTTTATTATCATTTCATTTACAAAGTAAATGTTAAATAACCTTACCTAGTAAATTATTTAAAATATTCTTTTTTATTTAATTCACTCATTAAACCAATCCAATATGGAGTAAAAGTAATTCACCCCATTCTCCTCAGCTAACACAAACAAGATAGGCTCTGAGCCCAACTTTGTGCATGTGTGTTTGTGTGTGTGTGTCGGGGGGGTTGTATTGTGTGGGTGCATTTCAGTCCTGGGTCTTGAACTCAGGGCCCACATGCAATTTTTGCTCAAAGCTAATACTCTACTGCTTGAGCCACAGCTTCATTTTACATTGTAGTTAATTGGAGGTAAGAGTCTCATGGACTTTACTGTCTGGGCTGACTTTGAAGCCCGATCCTGATAACTCTATCTCCTGAGTAGCTAGAATTGTAGGCATGAGGCACTGGCATCCAGGTTCTACATAAAATTTTTCTAAATATCCCAAACTCTAAATAATATATCCTCAGCCCCTGGCCTGATCTATTTCATTCCATTAGAAAATGTGAATAACACAGTCAAAATGTTTCATCATGTAATCATTAATCCAAGCTAAAATTATCCTGTGATAATGTTCCCTCCATTACAATACTTAAAATTTCAGTCTCAAAATTCTTCATTTTCGTTGTTTCATATATTATTTTCTTGAGTATGCCTTCCTCATTTAATGAATGTTTTTCCTCTGAGTCCAAGGAAAATTATATCATTAAATCTATTTTATTGTCTTACTGAACTTAATGCTTAATTATGATTCAGTAGTTTTAATTGTTTCAGTCAAGAAGGTATCAATTCACTGCAGTTTTCTGATGTAATTTTTTCTGTCAACTTTTTCTCAAATCCTTCTTGCTTTTCAAGTTTCTTCTAAGGAGCTCTTCTGAACTCCCTACCTCAGGCTACAGGAAGCTAATTAAAAGCATAGGCAAATATGACAAATTATTCTCTGGGTCTTATTAGATATTAACCTTGTAAATTCCCCGATGCTCTAAGAGTCTCCACCTATATAATGTCATTATAGTCTTTGTCTCCAATACGGCCTACTTTATTAATAAAGTAACTTTAAAATGTGAATATATGACTTTTCATGAGTAAGCTATTTGATGCTTTTTGCACTTGAAAAATAACACTGAACTGAAATTCTCTATTAGTAATAACAAATATTACATCCTTTTGTAACATTTTCATGCTACTGTTATCTCAGCACTCATAGTGTTGAAATAATTAACATTAAAATGCTCTTAAAGTATGTAAGTGTATTTCTTCAATATAGAGATATATAATTAATATCGATTGCATTAAATTGAAAACTAGAGTAAGTTCTGTGTTTTCTGTATAAATGATATTTATAAAATCTCTATTCATTTACAGCTTTAAAAGTTTACATTTCTTTATGTGTGCTTACAAACATGTTGTGTTTGTTACTATACTACTTACTTGTTTTTATTTACATTTGAACAGGAAGTTTTCTCAATTTCAAATATCCTTCTGTATTGGGCTAATTATTAGGTTGATAAACCTAAAGCATGTAGAAATTTGGAAGCAAAAGCAGAAAGGCAAAAAGAAGAAATGAACTATTCAACTCTAGTGTATCCAAGAATAAACTAGTGGTATTATGGTTGATATCTTTCAGAATCTTTCCAGACTTTTTCAAATTTCAGTAAACTCTTTACTGATCTGTATTTCTAAGCAAAAAGAAACAACTTTCCTACTGATGAGCTTAGGCACTTAAAATTATGCTTTTAAAGGTAGAAGTAACTAATTTCATTTTTTGCACTCTAAGTACCTACTTTTCCATAAATAAGTATCAAATGATTTTAGTTTTTAAATGGATATGGTGACAAAGTGAAACAATGTCGGCCCAAGATTCCACTGCTTGAAATTAAACTTGAAATATCATACGATGCCCATCAAAATCCCAGCAGCATTCTTTAACAATATAGAAGAAACAATCCAGAAATTCATATGGAATAACTGAAGAATCCCTAGCCAAAACAATCTTTAGCAGGAAGTACAGTGCTGAAGGAATATCAATGCCAAATTTCAAACTCTATTACAAAGCTGGAGTAAAAAAAATAGCTTGGTACTGACATAAGAACAGGCCTGAGGACCAGTGGAATAGATTAGAAGATGAAGAAATAAACCAACAGTCCTGCAGCCATCTAATATTTAATGGGGAAGCAAAAAAGACAGTATGTAAGAAAGAAAGCCTTTTCAACAGATGATGCTGGCCAAACTGACTGTACATGGGTACAAAACTGAAGTCAGATGTTATATATCACCTTGCACCAGATTCAATCCAAAATAAATAAATAAAACTCCATGTAATAGCAGATATCCTGAAAATGCCACAGGAAGGAATAGGGAAAACACTAGGGCACCTTGTAACAGGTCAAAAATTCCTAAAGATCCAGAGTCATAACAAATCAAAGAAATACTAGGGAATTGGGATTGCATCAAACTGTAGAGTTTCTGTGTGGAAAAGGACATAGCTATCAAGAGAAATATTAATCCCGCAAAATGAGAGATCTTTACCAGCTATGCCTCAGACAAGGCCTCATCTAAAACATACTTCAGGTTAAAAAAGTAAAACCTCCCCCACAAAAAAAATCATCAAAGAAATAACCACTCAATTAATAATCGGAATAAAGATTTTAAGAGATTTCTCCAAAGAAGAAATAAGAATGCCCAATACATACATTAAGAGATGTTCAACATCTCTGTCCATAACAGAAATGCAAGTCAAGACAACATTTGAGGTTTTATCTCACTCCAGTTAGAATGGTCATTATCGAAGAAATTAACAGTAATACATGCTGGGTAGAATGTGGCCAGAAGAAAATGATACTACACTGTTGATGGGAGTGTAAAATTGTTCAACCACTCTGAAAAGCCATATGGAGTTTCCTTAAAAGAGGAAACAGCTTCCTTATGACCCAGAAAGCCATAAATGCACCTGGGCATTTATGCAAAAGATCACAGACTAGGTCACAATAAAGCCACCAGCACATCTGTGTTCGTTGTAACATAGTTTACTCTAAGATATGTAATCAAACTAGATGGTAATCAGTGGAACAAATGGATCAAGAAGAGATGGTTAATATACATAATGGAATTATATACTTTCATCAGAATGTCATTACCCCATTTATAACGAAATATAAACACTTGAAAAAATATAGCAACAATGTAAGACAAACTCAAAGAAACATAAGATGCATGCTTTTCCTTAGATTGTTCCTATAAATCTACAAGTAAACTGAATAGATAGTAAAAGATTTAAATATGTGATAAAGCATTGAGAACTGCCAGACTTTTGCCATGTATCCATCATTTTCATTGCCTTTACCAGTGCATGAAACTCGACATTCTCTACATTTGTACCAACATATTATTTTTCCAGGTTATATCTCTTTAATATTTGGCAGCATAGCTATCTAGAGTTTCCTCTGTTTTTCCATATAAAATTCTGTGATGTTTCCTTGGGTTTATAAATAGTCTAGTGTCAAAAAAGTATATAAGTATGAAACATAGGATTATTTTAATTATTATTTCAGGTAATAATGGATATTCTATTTTGATTCTATCAAAATACAATTAACAATTTTATTTAATAAATGTTAGCTGATACTTAAATAGTTTTCAGCCTATCTCTCTGTCTCTATTTCTCTCTCGATATATATATGTGTGTGTGTGTGAATATATCTTTACATATATATTTAAATACATATATGCATATCCTTTTTAGAATTTTTTTCTTTGTATGATTCAGAGGACTTGAGCTTTTGTTGATGATTGGAGATGAGAGTTTCACAGCCTTTTCTACAAAGGCTGTCTTTGAATCACACTCCTAAGATCTCAGCCTCCTGATTAGCTAGGATTATAGGTGTGAACCACCAGTACTCAGCATCAGTATATAATTTTGAAACCATCGTCTGTCTTGCATTTATGCTTTCTAACCTGTGCATGATTTTATATCAAATCCTTGGTGATTTGGAAAGTACTGATTCACTGAACTAAGAAGGTCTTCCAAAATTAACAGATTTTTAACAGCCTTCTCACAACTCACAAATTATTTTAACTTGGAAGATATAAAAAACATGATTGAAAATATGAATTTTGAAATTTTATGATTTTTACTCAAATTTATGATTTATGATTCATTGACACATCCCTTCTGTTGTCTTCCTATAAGCAAGAGATAACTTGGTTTTTCTTTTAGGAAGTAAAGTTGAATACTGAAATTTGTACTGCCACTCATCCTTTCAAGTATAAACTGTGTTCTTTTCTAAAAAAAATAGTTAACTTGAGTTTGTCCTGTAAGCAATAACAGAAGCAATTTTGTTCTTTGAGGCAGTGCAGTTTGTTATGCAGTTGAAAAAAATGCTCCAAAATATGTTTTATTGTTCACTCAATATGTTAAAACATACCTGTCCAAGGAAGGGATAAGACTTTGTTGTTCCTCTTCCTAATTCAAAATAGGGCATGCTACTGCTGCCTTTTCTCCTCCAGCTTCTCTTTCTTTTCTTTTTCTTCATTTATTTTCAACAAGTGTGTTGAACAAAAGAAAACAATGACTGGGGTTTTAGTGGTAGCATTGTGACTCAAGCTAAGGCACTCTTCTTTGGTTCCATTTATCCATATATTAATGCAGTGAAAAAGCCATAAAACAAAATCTTTAGAAAACACTGAAAAAATTTTAACATACAGAGTACCTGAATGGACATTTGGAGGCATTATAGGGTCAGTTTGAAAACGGATAGCCTACAGACAAGTTAACTAAGAACTAAGCTTTAGCTCTTCTCAGCTAGTCTTATTGAAGTTCCCTACTGGGTTTTAAGTTCTTCTAACAACAATGTTCAGATAGTGATATAGAAAAATAACAGTTCACTCATAAGCATAATTTAGATCTATATATGCACACGTACGTGTGTATATAGTATATGTAAAATGCATGCAGAATCTATACATATGTATATATCTTATAAATTCTTTAGATATATGTGTATATATGAATATATTTCTATAGAGAGACAAAGACACAGGCACAGATACACACATACACATATATAGTGAGAGTTTTCTGGTGATAATAGAAGTACATACACATACATATACACATGACTGCAGATAGATACATCAATAGATATGAAAAAGGATATCATGTTACACATTCAAAACTCTTATAAAAAAGGGGGAAGAAGAAAAAGACTAAGAAACAGTGAAATGTGATATTAAAATACATTATAAGTGCAGAGGTAAATATCAAAATAAAGCATTCTGATTCATTCATTTATTCTAATAAGAAATAAAATAAATACAACCTAAACTAATACAATTTAAATCTTGTAAAATTGACATAATTGAGAATTCTTGAATTGACAACAGAAACTAACAATGATTTAGAAATCTGGAGTAGACTACATGGAGTAATGGTTATTACAGTTAGAGTGGTAGGTTGAAGTATAATTGACAAGTCCACTGTCACCACTGGAATCCAGTGATATCAAAGTTAGTACAATTGATATTCTGCTTCAAGGAGCTTCACAGTTAATGATTAGTTTGGATACTTTACTTGCAGTCTAGAACAATTTTCTTCAGTGGACTTTTCTACTACAAATATAATCATATATAATTATGTGTTTCCTCAATGAATAGAAAACCTAATCTTGATTCAAAACTGAAAATAGAATCTTGAAAAACGTATAATATGGTAGGGTATATACTTATTTTTATTTTATAAGGCATATTTTATAATGGCTAAGAAAACCTATAATACAAATGATTAAAATTCTAGTAATCAAGGCCAAATATAACTATCATTAAATAACTTTAAAGTATCATTATTGCTTCTGAGCTTCCTCTTTAGTTAAACTTATTCTTTTGCTTTTGCTTATACTTTAAGGACATTTCATTAGTTTTCTAGTTAATCTAAAGTAAAATATTATGTAAGGAGAATCAATTGAACACCAGATAGTGCATTTGAAATCAGATTTTTTTAAGTAGATAAAATGTAGCTGTGTGGAAGTTTGTACACAAAATAGCAGAATCACCTCTCACCTATACTTAATAGAATATAATCTTCAAATAATTAATTTTTTCTTTTCATTAGTTTTTAATTATACAGGCAATAAGTATATCATTTTCTTTAATAAGATTATTATTCAAGATGAAGCAACTTCACTACTGTGACCTTCCAATCTCGTTAGAGAAAACAATTATTATTTT
The DNA here is from genome assembly GCF_031878675.1 of Megascapheus bottae. Lineage (NCBI taxonomy): Eukaryota > Metazoa > Chordata > Mammalia > Rodentia > Geomyidae > Megascapheus > Megascapheus bottae. The sequence continues at coordinate 75,388,782 of NC_143512.1, forward strand.
ACAGTGTGCTCTTTATTGTCTATGTGTCTGTAGACATAACTGTCCATTAAAATACAGAACTCTGATTAAATTTAATTTCACTTCCATAAACATTTTTTACAGCTCAGATTATTTTGAGAAAGTTTTCAGGGTAAGAAAATTGCTTTTGCAAAATGTTGACAAACATATACACACACACAGCTCTGTAAAACTATATTTTTTTGCTTTCATAATGGCATGAATGTCATGTTGGCAAGAACTGAAGCTTAGTTATATATCCACAGAGAAAAACAGCATCTGTTCTTGTCTGATAAAACTGTAACACTACCTACTGGTCAACACCAGTAGATTCTAATACATTGTTCCCTGAGGGAAGAAGGTTAAATGTAAATGATATCTAAAAGTTTATATATTTCTAACTTGCTTATACACTGGCCTTTTCTATGTACTGTACTATTACTGTAGTTTTCATATGGATTAATTTATAATTACATTATACAATTGTATTTATTCACTGTAAAATATAACTATGCAAATACATATAATTATTTAAATATATTCGTGTATGGTAATATAATCATATATAGATGTAATTTTCTGTAAGTATATTTCTTTGTAGTATATAATTATATATATAAGTATATATATATAAGTATATATATAAGTATATATATAATTATATAAATATGATGATCATATTTAGATGTTACTTTAAAGTACCATATACAATATGTGTGCATATATGTAATGTAGATATATACTGCTAAATATATGTATCTCTGTGCCTAGCACACATAAGTGTATACTGTTTTTAGTAATACTTGGGTTGGCTTGTGTTACCATGGTAGTATATGCTGCGAATGCATCAAGTGGGATCTAATCGGACACCAGGGCATTCGTCTTCTCCAGGAAAATATTCAAGCAGGAAAAGACTGACTAAGTAGAGCAAACTATATATATATGAATGCAAAAAGAAAAAGAAAAAGAAACTGAGGGAAAATACTATATTATTTTTGATGACTTTGTCAAATGTCATTCATTTCATTTTCATGCTGAAGAGGAGAGCTGCCTCATAGAAATTTGCTATTTTTCTTCTAAATTATATCAGTATGTTTTGATTTAATCATTCCTGGTGTTTCATTTAAGCTGTGTGTGTGTGTGTGTGTGTGTGTGTGTGTGTGTGTGTGTGTGTGTGTGTGTGTGTGTAGTGGGCGGGTGGGTACTGACCCTAAGCTCTTTTTGCTCAAGGCCTCTGGCTATGTCAGAACATGGTGGGTGACATGTGACAGTGAGAAAAATGAGCAAAAGAACCCAAACAAGAAGTTTTACAAACATTTCAGTACTACTGTGAAATCAAACTCAGTGCTTGGAAACAGCAGATCCTTTCTGATGGATGTGTCCCATGACATAGACCCTTCTCCGTAAGGTCTACCTCCTGAGGTTTGTTCTCAACAACCTTGCATTATGGAATGAGCCTCCAGTACATGAACGTAGAAGGAGATCAACTTCATACAAGGTATCACAGACCTATCCACTCAAAGTTATCAGCATTAGAATGAAGGCCATCATTGTTATTGCCATAAAATGGCATCATTTTTCTAATATGGTCTGCTTGTAGCAGGAAATGATTAACAGTGAAGAGCAGCGATCTATGAATTCTCTGGTTTCATTTAATATTTTCAGGCACTCATTCTTCTCAAGCTAATGAAAAAACATATACACCAGTGACACAAATAATTCCTTTCCTATGAAATATGAAGTTTCTCCAGGATATATTGGACACACTGGAAAGGGAATAAAAAACTTTGCTGGGAAATTCATCTCTTTCCAGAAATGATCAGTTGTGTAGTCCATGAATCAGAATAAAACAGTGGCCAATTCAAAATTATGTTGAATTATCCAGTCACCTCCAGAGCTTTCTTAAATTGAATTCAACACAAACAGAAGAATGATAGATCACCATTGTTCCCATAAAAACATCTTAAAACAGTAATGTTGTGCTACTTAAAACATTTTTTAAAATATATACTTATTTTTGTGTTCTAAATTTTATTCCCAGGTTTCTTCCAAGTTATTGCTGGAAGGGCTCTGTGTGAACCTGGTTTTACTTTTTTTTGCCAGTCTTTGGGCTTGAACTCAGGGCATGAGCACTGACTTTGGGCTCCACTTATGGCTTTTGTGTGTGTATGTGGTACTGAGTAATTGAACCCAGGGTTTTGTGCATGCTAAGCAAGCATGCTAACACTAGCCCATACTCCAAGCCCCTGATTTTACTTTTATAATTTGCCTTTGGCTCACTTTACAGCCACGTAATTAGCCATACACAATAGTATTTTCAGAAAAAAATACAAATCTTTCAATGGAATTTGAGTATCACAGGAAAGGAAATGATAGGCTTTGCATTTTTATTATTACCAAATAATAAACAAAGAAGTTTCATTTAACACTTCAGTTTACATGTATGGCTCTCCTTGTTAGTAACCCTTCTATCATTTCTCCCATTCCATTTACATCTTCCCCAACCAGTCTCATCAAGTTTCCTACTCTATTTTGACAAATAAATTCTAGTATGGTGACTATCTTTACCCACTATTTATCTTCATATTCTTCCACACCACCTTCCCCTAACCTCTACCCTTCTGTCCAATCAAGATATGCTTGTTTGAGCTTCCTTATATTGATTATGCTAAAATGTCTGCAAGTATTCATTTCAGAGGGGTTACATCATGGAATCTCACTCCTGCTTGTTTCAGATCTAGTTAATATCATTAGATGCATATGTACACATGTGTAGATACATATATGATATCATATGTGATCATACATATGTCTATATATGAAGTGTAAAAATCCACCTCTGACAGAAAACATATCCTTTGACTTTCTGAGCCTGGCTTCCTTTACTAAAATAATTTTTTTCAGATTTATCCATTTCTATGCATATGACAAAAAAGGAAAAAGCATTAAATATTTTTAAAATATTTAAGGTCTAAGTAACCATAAATGCCTCTTTTAATATATTTGTACATCCATATATGTATTACTGATCAATCATCTGAAAAATAATTTTAATTAGTCATCCTAAACTTTTATTTGCAAACTGTGGTCATCTTAATCTAGGGCAGATTCTAAGAATCATCAATATTTAGTGAACATCTCCCAATGGACAGAGCAGAATCCCTACCATGTATCTAAAATCTGTAGTATTAGTCATAATAGTTTTTTTCAAGTTTCTATTTCAAATTCAGCCGTACTAGGAAGACATTCATATACATTCTCCCCCACATAATTCTCCAAATGAGCTATGACATGCTTAAAATTTAGACGTAAGAAAGGAAGACTATCCTATTCATGACAATCAGTCATGGAATGAAGGCTGAGAACAAATTATAATGTTAAAGTAGATAAAGCTGGCAGAGGGTTTGAAAGATAATATATTAATCAAAATGAAGCCTAGAATTGAAATTGCATTTGAAAACAATGTAGGTAGAGAAACATTTATGTCAATAAGCACACATATATGCTACACATATGTGTATATGTGCATGTAGATATGTAGATATTTATGCACAAGTGTGTCTAATTATATAAGTATAATATATAATATACATATGCTATATATACTATATATAAATGTGTGTATGTATATACTATTTTATTATTTCTCATCAATAATCAAACCATTATTGTGTTCATTCTTTTTAACATTTATAAAGCAGCTTTCATATACTCAGGTCATAATAAGGTTAGTTGGAAAATGATAGAGTTGATGGTACAAAGAGTTTAATGTCAGGATTAGAAAGGAAACTATTAAAGAATCAATTACAAATGAATGGGTAATATGAGGATTATTTCAAAATTTCTCAAGTAAATACTTCTTTGAACTCAATTCACTATACATTTTTTGTTTCTTGCCTTTTGAGTATCTTCTCTTTCCATCTGCCTACCAACTTTAAATTGTATTTTAATGTAGGAGACAGCAGAAAAATAAACACAAACAACTATTTAAAATTCTTTACAAACAACAGAAGAAAAAGCTAGTAAAAACGAACAGACTTTCTCCATTCTGATCTTCCTTTTATATAAAAAACTACCACTACTGATGTCCAAGAGAAATTTAATGTTTCCCTCCGCTTCACTGAACTTTAGACAAACTTCTTCTTAACTCTAGGCCCCTGACCTCTCTTTTAAAGCGTTTACTTTAGAAAAACTTGTCATTATAAATTCTTTCTCTGCCTCTTTGAAATCTTGGTAAAAAGCTTTTGCCAGTTTTACCGCCCAAGGATGACTTTCGCAGGATTGAGAAGCATCCTTTTGATATATCAAGAAATAGTGTCAACCAGGAAGGTTCCAGGAGAAAAGTAAAAATCTTTCTTGTGTGGGCATCTGGCTCCAAGACAAGCTGTAAAACTACTCAAGGTCCTGAGGACCAGAGAAAGTCTAGTTTTCCTTTGGGCACAGCTAATTAGCAGACACAGTAGTAAGCATAATTACAATCACACACCAGCACTTAAGAACTCTCTAACTCCTTGTTTGAGAGAAGTTAAGCTGAGAAAAGGTCCCTGTGCTCCAGGCTTGTTGCTGTAGCTTTAAATATGTTCCTTGACTGTTGAATGTGGCATTGTAATTCAAGATTCACAAAATGTATTAAATAAGGGTGTCCAATTGTCATTTTTAAAATTATTTATCTGTTAATATTGAATCCTAGCTATGTTCTTAAGCCCCAAAGAATTTCTCTGCCACTCAACTACATCTTACCCTGCATTCCTAGGCAAACAAAATTAAAATAAGTCAAATCACAAATATTTTTTCCTATCAGGCTAAAGGACTATTATGGGATCCAATAGTTTAATGCGGTCTTTAAGGATTAGAAATAAAGCCATTCTCAGCTGAGTTATATAGTATAGTTGAAGCACAATTAGTTGTTTAAGAATAGTTTGAAATGAAGGATAGATTATATTTTTAGCAGATTTATCATAGATTTTGTGGTAAAATGAAAATGACTTTACATGTAGGATTAAGCAAAACTGTGTAATCTTGACATCACCTATTTGTTTCTACTTTTTTAGATGTATACTAGAAAGTTAGTACCATGAATTTAAACAAATTTAAACAAATAAATCTAATACTTGGCTCAACATTTATAAGGCAGTGTACTTAAAACTCTTCCTTTCTGATCTGGAAATTGTCTTCCTAAGAATTCCTTGAACTCATAGTTTTTTTTTCATTGTGGCATCAGTGAGAAATTAGAAGGTATTGCTAATTAACCTAGAAGAGACAAACAGAAAAGGAAAAACAAGGATATTTTGCAAAAGAATCTCCAGGATATGGAAACAATGACTTTATATTATGTGATCATTGTTCTTAATGTATTATGTTATTTTTCTTCTCTTTTTTGCCCTTTAGTTAATCTCACATTGTTACAGTATCTGACTTTGTTACCTGGCATATTGTATATACATCTATTTGTTTATTTGAAATAGGAAAGGGAAGGGGGGAAACATGATGATTGGGAGGGGGTTGGGTGAGGAAAATGGGGACAAAAACACGAGAAGGGGTACCAATGTGTGAGTAATAATGTACCCTCTAACTGGCAAATATAACTGTAACCCCTCTATTCATTACAATAAAAAAAGAATATTTTGCAAACCAATGCATAGAACTAAAAACAGAAAATTATAAATCTATATTCAATAAAAAAGAAGTGGAACATCAATAATTTTATTTTATGTAACTAAATATAATCATAAGGTTTCAGCATCAGTTCCTCAGCTATATTAAACAGAACATCCTATTGTCTTCATAGCTATCATTAAAAGTAATTAGACAGGGAATAAATTTACTAGAAAATGCTGGGGCAGATATTTCTGCTTCAGATAACCAGAAGTTGCCACCAATAAGCTTGATACCTCATATTAGGTAGTATCCACACATTGTTTCATTTTATTTTGTTTTAAAAGAAAACTTTTATGTAGATATTTTCTCCAAAGTATGGCTAGAGTAATTGAGGAGCATATTAGTGAGAAAGCAATATATGAAGCCGCATGACATCTTTAATACTCAAAGTGTTCCTATTTAGATATGTTCATCTTTTTGATGGGGGATGTTTTTATGATCTAAAAGCATCAAGTTCCAATCTTCTGACAAGGACTGTACCAATGAGAAATGACACATAATTCAACTTTATGCATCATTCAGTTAAACACATCAACATTTTTTAAACCTTACTTAAATGTGCTATACATCAAAAAGATAATATGCACTAGAGAAACATTGAGGACAGTCTAGGGAAAAATCACACCACTTGACAAATAACCAAAATATGAAAGAACTGGGGCATAGCTCAAGTGGTACAGCACAATGTTAACAAACATGGAACTCTAAGCTCAAATCCCAGCAATAAAACTTTTTTGAAAAATGCTACAAATGACTTAAAATACTCTGAACTCTGACAATAAGTACTGTTTGATTTTTATTTTCTTGAGGAAAATAATGAGTGTAAAGATACATCATTTTAGGAAAGCCAGGAACGTTGTCTCTTCTACATGAGTTTTACTATGACCTTATTTCAAGTAATTTACAGACTTTTATCAAAGAATTTGTTTTATAAAGATATCGTGATGTCAATCTCTGGTCATAAAAGAAATGCAAATCAAAATAACTCTAAGATTCCACCTCACTCCAGTTAAAATGGCCAGGATCAAGAAATCTAATAACAACAGATGCTGGAGGGGATGTGGCCGAGAGGAATCACTACTGCATTGTTGGTGGGAGCGCAAACTCATTCAACCTCTATGGAAAGCAGTATGGCAGTTCCTCAAAAGTCTAAACATAGAGATTCCCTATGACTGAGCAATTCCACTACTTGGCATTTTCCCAATAGTCCAGAAACAAGGGCATACTAAATCCACTAGCATTGCAGCACTATTTGCCATAGCAAAGATATGAAACCAACCCAGATGCCCCTCAGGTGATGAGTGGATCAACAAGATGTGGTATTTGTACACAATGGAATTCTATGGAGCTGTCAGAAAGGACGGCATCACCCCATTTTTAAGGAAATGGAAAGACTTAGAAAAAATCATATTAAGTGAAGTAAGCCAGACTCAAAGGAACATAGGCTCAATGGTTTCCCTTATTTGTCATAATCAGTAGAAACCTTGGGCTCTACTAGCAGAGATTTATAATGGAACAAAATCTAGAGACATTAGGCCAAATAGTATGACACTGAATGTAAGGACCTCCAGGAGAAGGAAACAAAAGCCATATAATGAGTGACTATTGTCCTTAATGTACTATGTTATCTCTCATCTCTTTTGCCATCCCTGGTTATCTCATATTGTTAAATTTTTCATCTGGTTATCTGATCTATTTTATATGTGCTTAATTGGTTATTTGAAATTGGATAGGGAAGGGGGGACATCAAGATAAGCTCGGGGAGGGTGGGAGGAAAATTGGGTTCAAGGTTTGTGAAGTTATGCACCTTCTTTCTGGTGAATATAATGTAACCCTTCTATTAATCACAATAAAAAATTAAAAATGAAAAAAGGTACCTTGATGTCAAATAGATGAAATGTTTCTTCATCTACATGAAGTTTGGAAATTTGTTTACATAACTAAGGTTGACATTGTACAAAGAAATATACTATAGGCACACATAACCAGAATTCCTTACTACTTTCCAAATACTATCATGTTTTGACTGAACACATAAATTGGATGAACAAAACTTGTCTGATTCTGCTTTGTAAAGATACAGAGGTAAATGCAGTCATGGACTTCTATGCTGAATTCAAAGCATTTGTATTCTGTTAATGCACATAGTCAGTTTTTAATTTATGATTATTATATTTTATCAGGTGAATTTTTACCAAGGTCATTTTCTTCATGACCTGACATTTATGTGTCCAGTCTACTTTCAAGTCATTCAGTGTGTTTCAGACACTGTGGGGAAAGTAAATAAATTTGGGTATTGATGCTTGAAAAGATTCTTGTTATTCAGTCAAGCCAAGGACACTGTCAAGAGTGAAGCCAGGTTCACGGTTAAATTTGGAACAGTATGCCTCCTTCTTTCCAAGATCATTCATGCTTATTGTATAGTCCTGCTGTCCAATAACAGACTCATCAGATATGTGAGAACGAAAACAAAGAAGAGGTCTATTTATGTGCTTTAAAAGCAAGGCATTGATCCTAAAGGCAAAGTGTTTTCCATGTATGAAAAAGAAGGCCTTAAGGTTAAGAACCACTGAGAGTGGTAACAAAGCAAGATTTTTTTGTTATTAAAAAAAAAAAAAAACACATTCCGGATTCAGCAGAAGATGGCAGCGGTTCAGGGTGAGACACACTGAGCTCCTACCAAGATTCATGTACTGGCAGTCCAGGAGACAGTCCTCTAACAGAAATTGATCCTAAGTAAGCTTTAGGACCACAGAGAACTCAGGCAGAGAGGAAAAAAAGGAAGAATACCAGGGCAAAAAGAGAGCATGAAGCTCCTCTGCGGAGCAGCCAGGGAGACAAAGGCTCTTCTGAATCAGAGCAGAGAAAGCACTCCACAGCAGCACAGACCCACCGGCTGCAGACAGAGCCACACAGAGCCTGCGTGAGCCCAGAGCCGACACCTGGCCATGCATGGACCTGCCAGCTTCATGGAACCGGAAAATCCAGCAATTTGTGAGTAGCTCCAAGGAGAAGTTTCCACTTCTGCTCTGGGAACAGCATTGGGAGGGAGCCCCTCCCCCACCAGCTGAGAGCAGCGCCATCTTGACTGCTGGCAATGACCCAGGCCGCAGCCATTGGAACCTAAGAGGTGTTGCTGACAGTGCCACCTTTCGAACTGGCAAAGGATTTCCCAGAGATCCCTTAGCTAGAAATCCGGCCCCAGCGCTGCTGAAGTCCATCCCTTGTGCCCGCTGCAGACCTGGTAAATAAAGCCGTCCATGGATCTTTCAGCTTTGTTTTACCAAACAAGCAATCTCAACCGAAAAACTGCAAAGCCAAATCACAAGAGAAAAAGACTTTGTAAAATGATTAGATCCCGAATTTAGTGGAGACACAAGTTTCCTAACCTCTCCCCCCACCAAAAAAAAACAAAACAAAAAACAAAAAACTGAAGAATACCATTTTTTAATCTTTTTACCCCATTTCATTTGCATTTTTAAATGTTCTTATTTTTCTCTTTGCCATTTAACCTCTAATATTTTCTCTAATGTTATGATTCATTCGTTTTTTTTTTCTTTTTTTCTTTTTTTCTCCTCTCTTTTCCAACAATCCTGCTGTCACTGTGGTCATTCCTAGAAACACAGTGACAGCTCTGGGTACAGTTTGAACAAAAACGATATCCATATTGATACAGTCATCTGCGTTTTAAACTCTGGGTTCTCAAACCTAGTATCTCTTGGGTAAGAACTCAGAACAGTGAGGAATCTCCCCCCACCTTTTGTCTTCTTTTTCTTTTTTTTTCTTTTCGTTTTGTGTGTGTGTGTATGTGTGTGTGTGCTGTTTTGTCTCTTTTTTCTCTTTTTTTTCTTTTCTTTCTTAAATTGGTATCATTGAAATTTCCTGTATCAACCTCTCTCTTTTCTCTATATATTCTTCTTATTACTCTTCTTATTTTGATAAGTTTTATCTAAGTTCCTCTAAACTTTCTACACAAATACTCAACCTGTCTATCACCTTAGGTCAGTTATCCCTACATAATACCCTTTCTTCATTACTATAATATACTTACACTCCTGTACTATTCTTTTCCTACCTCCCTTGTCGTCTTTCATATTATTTTTCTATCTCTGGTCATCTGTTCATCCTTCAACTCTTATAATGCATGGATCTACATTTGATGGTTGTTGAGCAATACTGTGTATCTAGGTGTTCAATTATACTCTAGGTCCAGAGGGACTTAAATACAATAGAGATTGGATTGAGGGGCTTATTGTTTTGGTCATAAATTGGTCATTTGTGATTGTATTAGATTTGTATGTAAGTGTACAAAAAGAAAGGGAGAGTGTTATTATCAATCTAAAAGAGCTAATAACTATCGTCAGCCAACTAAAAAGGTCTAGGTTGGTTATATCTGAAAAATAATAATCTTGTTTAGTATTAATCTTGCTTCCATCCTCAAATGGGCAGAACAAGAAACTCAAGAAAAATGTCAAATCAAGGAATAGCATCTCCAACCCAACATAAACAGGCAATGGAGCAGTCAGTGGCAAACCTAGAGGAGAGTCTTCCAAGTGGTATACAAATGCAATTGATAAACATCATTAATGAAAAATGTGAAAACATAAAGAAAGCAATAAGGGAGAAAGCCACAGCTAAACAAGAGGAAACCATAAACTAGGTGATATGTGAAAAATGGGAAGCCATAAAGGAGCCATAATAAAGGTTTTTCAAAGAAAAATGGATGAATTCATAGAATCCACTAACAAAACGGTGACTGAAGTCCAACAAATTTCCAAAGAGAATAAAGCTGCTGAGCTAATCACTCAAATGGAAATCAAGGAGCTAAAGAAATCCATACATGATCTAAAACAAGAGATGCAAGGCATCAAAAATGAGCAATTAGAACCAAGGGAGATGAAGAATAAAGTAGATAGCTTTGATAGCAGGTTAGACAACGCAGAAGAGAGAATTTCCGGGGTTGTTATAGAAAAAGAACAGAAAATGAGTCAATTCAAATCTAGGAAAAATGAGAAAACTATACAGGAGGTCCAACATAGAATTAGGAAGCCTAATTTAAGGCTAATTGGTATTGAGGAGGGTCTAGAGAAAAAGGTCAATGGTATTGGAAATATACTTCAGGGAATCATCTCAGAGAACTTCCCAAATATCCAGAAGGGCAGGCCCATCCAGATACAAGAAGCGTTTAGAACCCCAAACAGACCTGACCAGAAAAGGACATCCCACCGTGACATTATAATCTGAACTGGATCAATAGACGCCAAAGATAGGATCCTAAAAGCAGTCAGGGAGAAGAGAACAATCACCTATAAAGGCAAACCTATCAGAATAACCCCAGATTTCTCAGCAGAGACCATGCAAGCAAGAAGAGATTGGAACGATATCTACCATGCCCTGAAGTCAAATAACTACCAACCAAGAATACTGTACCCAGCTAAGCTCTCATTCATAACTGTGGGAACAATAAAAATATTCTATTCCAAGGAAAAGCTTCAGCATTATACAGCAACAAAACCAACACTACAGAAAATTCTCAAAGATGTTCTACACATCGAAAACCAACACAAATGTAATACAGAGAAAGACATGGCACCTAAAACTCATAATATCTAAGTACCACAAAAACTATCAGACACAGGCCCTAATGAAAGCTTGTAAAAATGGCAGGAACAAATAAATATTTCTCAATCCTGACTCAATATCAATGGTCTTAACTCTCCAATTAAATGGCATAGATTATCTAGTTGGATCAAAAAACAAGATCCATCGTTCTGCTGTCTTCAAGAAACACATCTTACCCAAAAAACAAACATTTTTTGAAAGTGAGAGGTTGGAATAAACTCTATAAGTTAACTGCCCCCATAAACAGGCTGGAGTTGCCATCCTCATATCAGATAAAATAGACTTTAAACTAAAATTAGTGAGAAAAGGCAAAGAAGGTTACTACATACTACTAAAGGGATCTTTCCTACAGGAGGACATAACCATCCTAAATATCTACACACCGAATCTCAGAGCTCCGAACTTCATCAAGCAAACTTTACTTACACTGAAACCATATATAGATCAAAACACAGTGATTGTTGGTGACTTTAACACACCACTCTCACCTTTGGACAGATCAACAAGGCAAAAGCTCACCAGAGAAACCTTAGAATTCAACAACTATATAGACCAACTAGATCTAACAGACATCTGCAGATTATTCCACCCAGCAACAACACAATATACATTTTTCTCAGCAGCACATGGAACATTTTCCAAAATATACTTCATTTTAGGCCATAAAACAAACCTGGACAGACTCAGGAACAGAGAAATTATTCCCTGCTCTCTCTCAGACCACAAGGGCATCAAATTGGAACTGAACACACAACTCCACCAAAGAAAAACCTGTAACTCATGGACACTGAACAACACATTGTTGAATCACCAATGGGTCATCGAAGAGATCAGAACAGAAATCCAACAGTTTATGAAATTTAACAAAAAGGAGCACACAAAATACCAGCTCCTTTGGGACATGGCAAAGGCAGTACTCAGAGGAAAATTTGTAGCTCTGAGTGCCTACAATACCAAATTGGAAAAATCGCAAACCAACAATTTAATGAGTCACATTAAGCTCCTGGAAAAAGAACAAAAAACCAACCCTAATCCCACTAGAAGGAAGCAAATTATTAAAATCAAAGCAGAATTAAATAAATTAGAATCCAAAAAAACTATAGAAAGAATCAACAAAACAAAGAGTTGGTTCTTTGAATGAATTAACAAAATTGACAAGCCCTTAGCAAATCTTACCAAAAAAAGAAGGGAGCATACCGAAATAAACAAAATCACAGACGAAAATGGTAATATCACTACAGAAATTACCAAGATCCAGAGTATCATGAGGGAATACTTCTCAAACCTTTATGCCAACAAATTTGAGAATCTAGAAGAAATGGATGAATTCCTAGCCAATATTAACATACCCACACTGAACCAAGAAGAACTAACTCAACGAAATAGGCCTATTTCAAGCACTGAAATAGAAATGGCAATTAGAGAACTTCCACCTAAGAAAATCCCAGGGCCAGATGGATTCACAGCTGAATTCTATAAGGTCTTCAAAGCAGAGCTCACACCAATACTCCTCAAGCTCTTCAACGAAATTGAAAATGAAGGTTCCTTACCAAACTCTTTCTATGAAGCCAGTATAACCCTCATCTCTAAACCAGAGATTCATCAAAGAAAGAGAACTATAGACCTATATCTTTGATGAACATCGATGCAAAACTTCTCAACAAAATACTGGCCAACCGTCTATAACAACTCATCAAAAAAATTATACACTATGATCAAACAGGTTTCATCACAGGGAGGCAAAGCTGGTTCAACATACGCAAATCAATTAATATAATTCAACACATCAACAGGAGCAGGGACAAAAATCACATGATTTTTCTCAATAGATGCGGAAAAGACATTTGACAAGATCCAACACCCCTTTATGTTAAAAGCTCTAGAGACACTAGGAATCCATGGAACATTCCTCAATATAACAAAGGCTATGTTTGACAAACCCACAGCTAGTATTATACTTTACAGCGAAAAGCTACAGCCATTCCCTCTAAAATCAGGAACGAGGCAAGGATGCCCACTCTCTCCACTCCTCTTTAACATAGTATTAGAATTCCTAGCCAGTGCAATAAGGCAAGAAGCAAGCATAAAGGGGATCCAAGTAGGGAAAGAGGAAGTAAAACTTTCCCTTTTTGCAGATGACATGATCCTGTAGTTAAAGAATCCTGTAGACTCTACTCCCAAGCTCCTTGAGCTGATTCAAAATTTTGGAAGAGTAGCAGGGTATAAAATTAACCCTCAAAAATCAACTGCCTTCCTCTACACCAACAGTGAGAGGAATGAGACAACAATCAGGAAAACAGCTCCTTTTATAATAGCCTCAAAGAAAATAAAGTACCTAGGAATTACCTTAACTAAGAATGTAAAGGAACTTTTGATGAAAACTTTAAAACCCCTAAAAAAAAAAGAAATTAAAGCAGAACTGAGGAAATGGAAAAACCTCCCATGCTCCTGTATTGGAAGAATCAATATCGTGAAAATGACAATCTTTCAAGGGCTATCTACAAATTCAATGCAATACCCATCAATATCCCAATGTCATTCTTTAAAGAAATAGAAGAGGCGATCTAAAATTTCATATGGAATAATAAAAGACCCCGTGTAGCAAAAACACTTCTTAGCAGAAAGAACAGCGCTGGAGGAATTTCAATACCAAACTTTAGACTCTATTACAGAGCTATAATTATGAAAACAGGGTTGAAACTGGCACAAGAACAGGCATGAAGACCAATGGAATAGAACAGAAGACCCATATATTAAACCACAGACCTATGACCACCTAATTCTTACAAGGGAGCCAAAAAAGTAGAATGGAAGAACAAGTTGTGCTGGCAGAACTGGAATAGCACCTGCAGAAAACTAAAGTTGGATCCTTCTTTGTCACCCTGGACTAGAATTAACTCAAAATGGATCAAAGAACTGGAGGTAAAAGCGGACACTCTGAAAACTTTACAAGAAGGAATAGGAGATACAGTAGGCCTCCTTGGCACAGGTCAAAACTTTCTTAATAAGGACCAAGAATCACAACAAATCAGAGAAAGGTTGGATAAGTGGGACTGTATTAAACTGCAGAGCTTTTGTATGGCAAAGGACATAGCTAGTAAACTAATTAGGAAGCCTACAGAGTGGGAGAAGATCTTCACCAACCATACAGCGGACAAAGGCCTCATATCTAAAATATATCAACAGCTCAAAAAATTGAATCACTCCAAAACTAATCTCCAAAGTAACAACCATCCCATTAAAAAATGGGTATCAATGTATGGCAATTAATGTACCATCTATCTGGCAAATATCATGCAACCCTTCTATTAATTACAATAAAAAATATATGAAAAAACACATTCCTTTGTATATCTTAAGTTTTAAATAAAATATCAATACCTGTATATTAAGTTTTAAATAAATTTCAATTCAATCTTTTATTATACTACATATTATACATTAAAAAATGTCTATAGTTGGCTGGGAGTTTGGCTTATTGATAGAGTGCTTGTCTAGAATGAATGATGACCCAGGTTCAATTGCTCAGTACCACATACATAGAAAAAATCAGAAGTGGTGCTGAGGCTCAAGTGTAGAGTCTAGCCTTGAGAAAGTCCAAGGACAGTGTTCAGGCCCTGAGTTCAAGCCCAGGATTGGCAAAAAAAATTGTCTATAGAGTTGTAAAAATTCAAGTCATCTTTAGGATGTGACACAGCTTTGTTTTTATTTCCTTGAATTTTTTTTGTTTGTTGGTACTTGCCATGCTGGGAATGGAACCCAGAACCTCCTACAAGCTAAACCCTCAGCCCTAAAAGATTATTCTGATTTTCCTAAACATTTCAATGAAGTGATCAATATATCTTGCTATTACTTTAAAACTTCCATTTTAAATAATACTATTGATAATATAATTATAAATGTGACTAGACAAAATACAGAATGGAACTGGGTACCGGTGGCTCACATCTGCAGTTCTGGTGCCTCATCTCTGAAATTCCAGCAACTCAAGAGTCTTTGATCCAGAGGATGAAGGTTCGAAGACAACTTAAGCAGAGAAGTCCACAAGATTCCATCTCCAAAATAACCACCAAAGAGCCAGGCTAGAGAAACTGGTCAAATGGTATAGTTCCAGCTAAACAAGCTTAGTAAATTTCTGTGTTCAAACCCAGTATGAAGGGAAAAATAACCACACTGGAACATTCTTATATTAAAAAACTGTTTGTTGTTTATTTACAATGTAAATTTAAACACACACACACACACACACACACACACAAAGAGAAGGCCTTGAATCAGTGCATTCTCTGATGAATCTTGAAGTCAGTTACTCACACTAATTAGGTGCTTTTTGATGGTGGTATTCATTTACGATCAGGAGCACTATCCTAAGCAGAATTTTCTAAGTTCATTAATAATGTCTGTGTCATCACGTCTCAGGAAGCTTTATTACTATCATATACTTTTTTTGGTTTAATGACAACTTGATCTTAATGAAAAAGGTCTTTTCAGAATACATGTGCTGAATGGGTAGTTGCTTTTAGTCAGTCATTAAAGCCTCAAATTTTTTAAAAAAATTATAAAACACTTTGATTTACTAAGTCATAATGTTTCTTGCCTTTCTTTTTTATTTTCCTTTTGCTTCTTTGGTGATTCCCTTAGGCCTACTATGCAAATATTATGCATGTATTACTGAAGACTTCTTAATGACAAGCAATTAACATTTGTATTGTCTATTAGTGATACAGATATTTTTATGTGTGTCACATTTACCTGGAGAACTTTTAAAACTGACATGCAAATGCCTTGTTTAATAGGGCTTGCAGATATTTGGTTTGGGTTTTTTTTTTCCATTCCAAGTGTAAGCGCCCTCTCGGTAGATGTGGCATTTTCCCTGTCTTGTTTTCTGAGCTTGGGCATTCCATGAACAACTTGCTTTAGCTCTCACGGGATCTGTGAGTCCACCAAATTTTGAACTAACTCCTGATTTCAGGGAAGTAGATATTGCTAAATTTGAATTTCTCAGAAGCTGTGTTGTATCTGCTAATGTTACTTTAATAAATAATAGAATTGTTCTGGGGATTATTCTACATTTTAAAAGATTAGATGGAGGGTTAGATAATATATAGAAATGATATATAATTTATACATAAAAGATAAACAAAGTAGAAAGAGTATATAAAATAGGTTACAAAAGATGAATAAGTATTAGATGACACATGACGAGAGATGATAAATAGATATTAGAGGAATAGGTAAGTGATAGACGTACCTCTATGTATGTGTGTATATACAATTAGACACACCCATCTAATATAAATATGTGTATATATTTACCTATTACCAATGTTGTATCAATGCTTTCCATGTTCTTTTCTTAGTACTCTTTAGTCTCCTTTTATAATGAAAATCCCAAAATATTTTAAAACAGGAGAAATGAATGACTGAAATAGTTTTACTAGTAGACAAGCATAGAGGTAAAACGTAATAGAGGTTTTATCTCCTGTATACGTGGCAATCTATTCTTTTAGTAACTGAAACTATTCTGCAGTTTAATTAGAATACTTTATAGTCTCCTATAAAGTAACATAGGAGCAGCACCTCCAATCAAAGAAAAACCAACAGTCCACAACCATTGCAATGGCAGAGGAGGAAATTGACTCAAATCATCCAACTGAAATCCTTTCTTCAAAATTTCTAAAGTCTTAGTGCATCCCGCCTTCCCAAACTTTTAAAAAGTAATGCTTTAGAACTATATAGAAAGACAACAAGGTATTCACTTAGAATAAAGCTAACAAAGTGGGAGAATTACCTAAGAAAGGGAGAGCCTAGAATCCTGGTTAGTGCGATTTGAACTCCTGATATCCTATAAGAATCATCCAAATTGGCAAATGGAAGATAGCATGATGTGTTTTTTGTTTTTTGTTTTTCTTTTTTTTTTTTTACTGCTAAATGTACTTTGTTATTTTTTGCCAGTCCTGGGCTTGAGCTCAGTGCCTGAGCCCTGTCCTTGGAGTTTCTCAAGGCTAGAGATCTACCACTTGAGCCTCAGCATCACTTCCAGCTTTTTTTTCTATGTATGTGGTACCGAGGAATCGAACCTGGGTCTTCATGCATGCTAGGCAAGCACTCTATCACTAGGCCAAACTCCCAGCCCCTACTTTGATATTTTATTTTCAGAGATAGACATGTGTTCCACCTGTATGTACATGCATTCTACCCAATATAAAGTGGATAATGTCATAAAAAGTAAAGTTAACAAAGGCCAATAAGTAAGGTTCATAAGTGGGTAGCCAGATTAAGATTTGGGATTTTCCTTTTCTAAGGGCCTTCATTTTATTCTTCCAAGGAAATCACTTCTTTTTTTATATAAATTGAGTCATAGAAACTAAAGTCTCATAAATCCAGCATAAGCTTTGGGAATATGGCTGGTTATGCAGCACAGTATGCCTTTGACTGCCAAGGTCACATACTTAATTCATTTTGTAGACTCAGAGCTTCTTTTTATCAAGAAGGAAAAATTCACAGTTAGATCTTTGTAACTTCTTTTTAAGACTTAAAGGAGAATTATAAATCTCAGCCTGAAGTGTCCTGGAAGAAACTTAAGCAGTGATTTTCTAAGCAGGGAAGTTCAAATGATCCCTTAAGAAGTTTAAGCACTTTTTAAATATAAAGATACAAAATACCTTTTATTCCTTCTGATCTTTTTCCCCTCACAAGAAACTCAATCTCAAGGCAAATCTAATGATGTGTCCATACTAAAGAATACAGAGTACAAGAGGATAGTTTACATTTTTTTTGCTTTTGGTTTGTTTAGGGTTATTTGAAATCTTGAGGATTATCTGAATGACTTCCAAAAGTAATGAACAGATTGATTTCCCAAGGATGTATCATGAAACTCCGATGTCAGAATATCACCAACAATGATTTGTCCACCATTCTGTCCTCTACAAGATGTTCTTGAACTGTCTTATAAATGTCAGTAATGGTTTCTCTATTAAACTGGGACAAGCGTAGTCAATCAGGTGGCGGAGCTAAGGGGAGGCAGTGTAGAAGATTCTGGTGAGTAAATGGGAAGAACATTACCTGAAGCCAAAATGCTATAATGTTTCACAAAGATGAATGACATATCATAATAATAGTTCTTAGATTTACCGGTTGGTTAAATGGAATGAACATATACATTCCCTTTCATTAGAGAAACTTTCAACTTTAGAGGACTGTTTGATAAGTATATATAAGGAAAGAGTGAGCTGTGATTAGGATTATCGTGAAGGAAGGCTGGGAAAAAGACTTCAACATTGAGCTGGAAAGAATGAAAAGGAACTCCAAGTCCACAAAATACACTTGTTGGCTTGACATTTATGGTTCCAATGAGCCTTCCGATTATGGACAATTGAGATGATGACCTCTGTCCTCAAGACACGTATAAAAACAATTAAAATCCTTTAATTGTGAGGTACTGGGTGCCTGACAGTGTGTAATTATCAATAAAGAATGCCGCCTACTCTCATCCATGTCTCAGCACTCTGCGAGCATTGTAGAAAACATGTACAACTTCATGGTACACGCTATTACTTGCAGAGTTTCTGTCCCAATCCTCTGGAAAGCATTGTATTTAAATGACAAAATAAAGCAAGCTTCTTTCTGAAGTAAGAAGGATGAGTTGAAAGAGGCATTGTATGACAAATTTCATTTTTATGATATAATCACACACAAGTGCATCTCAAATTGGTTCAGTTTTTATTTAGGTAACTAATTCATTCAAGGAACACGTGATACGTTGCAATTGGAAAGGCCAAGCACCTCTAAATAAAACCAGAACTGAAAGAAAAGAATTTTCTCTTAGAAGTAGAGAAGAACTTTCAGTCTTATATATTTACAGTCTGTAAATACTTCTGCCTTAATACAATAGATAAATAGTATAGGAGTCAGTATCTCCCAGAGATTACTGTGACTTTGCAATGGCTATTAATTTTAAGCATTTTTGCCAAGTCTATTAAACACTCCAGGTGAAATATTTGAAAGACAGAAAATATATATCTGTCAGCATTTTCTTTGTGTCCACAATTATATTTTATGATATTTAAGATGTTTGGAACAGAGTCGACCAAAATCTCTGCCAATGTAAATGCTGTATGACTAGTTCTTTTCTAGGGATAATATCACATAATAATATGAAGATTAAAAGGTATTTGGTTGTTTGTTTGAATAAAATTTGAAAAGAAAAAGTATCACTGATTTTCTGTGTGAATAAATAGTACTTTTTGAATTGGATGTGAGGAAAATTTTATATAGAAAAATGGACATATAATTAATAACTGACAATGTATACATGTATCAAAAGATAATGATATTGTACTAATAAGTACTTTTTATATTATATATTAGTTACAAAAAATTAAAAGTAAAACTCTAAATATTCATGCTCAGAGAGGTCAATATTCAGAGTTTGTTTCACAAATCAAATATGGTATATCAAATATAATGGTACTTTACTATAATTGTCTCTCCCAAAATCTAGACAAATTTGCCCAGCTTCATTTTTTCTCATATATTTTCATTTTAATCAATAGAAGGGTTATATTATATTCACCAGATAGAAGTTACATTACTTCACATACATTAATACCCTTTCTCATGGCTTGGTCCCCAATTCCCTCCCCCCACCCCAACCCTCATCTTGTTTTCCTCCCTTCCCTATCCGACTTCAAATAACCAAATACACATATATACAATATATCAGATAATCAGGTAAAATATTGTAAAATATGGGATAACAAAGGGACAGCAAAAGAGATGAGAGGAGTTAACATGGTACATTAAAGACAAAAATCACTCATTATATAGCTTTTGTTTCTATATCCTGGAGGTCCTTTCATTTAGCATCATTCTATATGGCCTTATGTATCTAGGTTTTCTTTTGTTGTAAATCTCTGCTAGGAGAGCCCAAGGTTTCTTCTGATTATGACAAATGAGAGGAACCATTGGGCCTATGTTCCTTTGAGTCTGGCTTATTTCACTTAATATGATTTTTTCTAAGTCTTTCCATTTCCTTACAAATTGGTTGATGTCATTCTTTCTAACAGCAGCATAGAATTCCATTGTTCATAAATACCAAATCTTGTTGATCCACCCATCAACTGAGGGGCATCTGGGTTGGTTCCATATCTTTGCTATGGTAAATAGCGCTGCGATGAACATCATTGTGCTAGTGGATTTAGTATGTCCTTGTTTCTGGACAATTGGGTAAATGCCAAGGAGTGGAATTGCTGGGTAAAAGGGGAGCTCTACAGTTAGTCTTTTGAGGAACCACCATAATGCTTTCCATAGTGGTTAAATGAGTTTGCACTCCCACCAACAGTGTAGTAGTGATCCCTCCTGGCTACATCCCCTCTAGCATCTGTTCTTATTAGATTTCTTGATTCTGGCCATTCTAACTAGAGTGAGGTGGAATCTCAGAGTTGTTTTGATTTGCATTTCTTTTTTTTTTTTTGCCAGTCCTGGGCTTGAGCTCAGGGCCTGAGCACTGTTCTTGGACTTTCTCAAGGCTAGAGCTCTATCACTTGAGCCTCAGCACCACTTCTGGCTTTTTTCTATGTATGTGGTACCAAGGAATCGAACCCGGGTCTTCATGCATGCTAGGCAAGCACTTTAACCACTAGGCCAAATTCCCGGCCCCGATTTGCATTTCTTTTATGGCCAGAGATGTCGAGCATTTCATCATGTGTCTATAGGCCATTCTTATTTCTTCAGAGAAGTCTCTAAGTCTTTGGCCCATCTTTTAATGGGATGGTTGTTACTTTGGAGATTAGTTTTGGAGTGATTCAAATTTTTGAGCTGTTGAAATATATTTTAGATATGAGGCCTTTGTCTGTTGTATGTTTAGTGAAGATCTTCTCCCACTCTGTAGTCTTTCAAGTTAATTTGCTAGCTATGTCCTTTGCCATACAGAAGCTCTGCAGTTTAATGCAGTCGCACTTATCCAGACTTTCCCTAATTTGTTGTATTTCTTGGTCCTTACTAAAATGTTTTGACCTGTGCCAAGGCTATCTAGTGTATCTCCTATTCATTCTTGTAAAGTTTTCAGTGTATCTGCTTTTACCTGGAGGTCTTTGATCCATTTGGAATTAATCCTGGTGCAGGGTGACAAAGACTGATCAACTTGAGTTTTCTGCAGGTGCTTAACCAGTTCTGCCAGCAACACTTGTTGAAGAGGCTTTCTTTCTTCCATTCTATTTTTTTTGCTCCCTTATCAAAGATTAGGTGGCCATAGGTCTGTGGGTTAATATCATGCCCTCACATTTCTATTCCATTGGTCTTCAGGCCTGTTCTTATGCAAATACCAAGCTATTTAGACTCTGTAATAGAGTCTAAAGTTTGGTATTGAAATTACTCCTGCAGTGTTCTTTCTGCTAAGAATTGTTTTTGCTATATGGGGTCTTTTATTATTCCATATGACATTTTGGATTGCATCTTCTATTTCTTTAAAGAATGACATTGGGATATTGATGGGTATTGCGATGAATGTGTAGATAGCCCTTTGCAAGATTGTCATTTTCACGATGTTAATTCTTCCAATTCAGGAGCATGGGAAGTTTTTCCATTTCCTCCGTTCTGCTTTAATTTCCTTTTTCAGGGTTTTAAAGTTTTCATCAAAAAGGTCCTTTACATTCTTAGTTAATTCCTAGGTACTTTATTTTCTTTGAGGCTATTGTAAAAGGAGTTGCTTTCCTGATTGTTGCCTAAGTTCTCTCATTGTTGGCATAGAGAAAGGCAATTGATTTTTGAGGGTTAATTTTATACCCTGCTACCTTGTCAAAGTTTTGAATCAGCTCAAGGAGCTTGTGAGTGTAGTCTATAGGGTTCTTTAAATACAGAATCATGTCATCTGCAAAAAGGGAAAGTTTCACTTCCTCATTCCCTATTTGGATCCCCTTTATGCTTGCTTCTTGCCTTATTGCTCGGGCTAGGAATTCTAATATTATGTTAAAGAGGAGTGGAGAGAGCATTGCCCAACTTCCTATGCTAGATCCACACGTATGTATCTAAATATACTTGAAAATCTTGTTTCAACAATTAGACATGCAATTTCCATAACGAAGTCCTCCTTCAATCCAGTATTCTTCTGTAAAGATTATGGCCTCTCAGTACTTGAGATGTGTCTTTTAAGCCATTACTCACTTCTCACTCCAAACCAGTTCTGATTTCTAACCACAGATAGATAATACATTTTATTTATACTCAGCATTACCATATTAATATCAGCAACCATCTTAATTCTAATGGATTAAAATCATAATCTTCTGTGGTTTTTCCTGTAGATAATTATTAGGTTTTATTGTTTTAATTAGATGTAAATCAAATCCTTTAAAGATAAGTTATATCACATCATTCCTCTCATCTCTTGGTAATAGTTTACCAATTCACTCAGAATAAAGTAAAATAACCTACAGTGGTCCCTATGGTTCTGGCATGAACTGATCTGAATTTCTTAATAAGTAGGTCTTTGAAACAAATATCTTCTTGTAATGTCATAGTCATGTGGGACAATTCCTATAATCTCTCTGTATAGGTAGATATTTATAGAGGATAGTAGTTGGACTAATGATGTTGAAGATAGATGAGAAAGAGATAGGAGAAATAGGTATATAGATGTATATGAAGAGGTATGTTGTTAGTTTTAAGTATATATTTAATATCATAGATCTTTATCTGTAATCAGGATCTTCCAATTTATTCTGACTTAGAGCATAAATACATGTACAAACATATGAGAGACGGAGAATACTACCAATATAGATTTCTCATGTATTCTACACTTAACTCTCTAGAAAAGTGTACTTACACATATAGATCATTTTTTAGTACAGAATTTCCCATCAATATAGTGATAGGAAAGAAGGAATATCTGCTCCCCAAGCTCAAGAGTGTTATTCCCTTCCCTCTCCTAGAATGGAGGGTGACACCTGAGTTTGGAAGAGGCTACCATGTGAAAAATACTTCATTTCCCCCAATGTCCTACCCACCAGCTATTTCTAAGGGAATTTCTGTCTGCCTGGGACACAACCTTCTACTCTGAGCATTGGTTAAGTACCAAGGCTCCAACAGGGAATGAATCTGACTTTTCTTGCCTTATCTGTTTTGCTTACTGGAAATCACCACATGAGAAAAATTCACTTATGCCATCAGTGAGTTCAAAAGCAAGAACAAAAACAAGCTCAGCTCAGGGTTTCTGGAATTCCTTTAAATCGTTCTGCCTGTAGAGAAAGTGTGTTTTATTTGCCCTCTTTCATGTGCTGTGGTTACAAGGTCCATATCAGCCTGCAGAGAAGATTTATATATCACCTGCCTTTTCTATGACTGGCTAGGTTTTTTCATTCTGGGTGAAGTCACAGGAAACCCATTGTGACTGCCTTATTTAATCTGTATAACCCAAGCTCCTCAATATCTATGGTGCAGTAGACATTTTCCTCTGGAGCATTCAGACTGCTGTGACTTATCTCTCAATTGACATTGTGCACAGCAGGGGGAGAATGACTATATTTTATCAGTCTATAACTCCTAAAGCCAGGACATAACAACTCTGGCATTTTCTACTATTGCTGAATTTGTCTTACTTCCCATATCAAAAATATTAATCAATCAGACCTCTTACCAAGTTCTCAGACCAGAATAAGTAAATCTTTTCTATTCTTAAAAACCAGAACAAACCAAAACAAAGCAAAACACTTTTCATTATACTCTGTGCTTTAACCTGAGTCCTCTTTAACTGCACTTGCATTTTATCATATGTTCACTTTATGATCTTTATGAGAAACTCATTCACACTTAATTTGTCTTCTTGAGAAAGCAGCTTGTAATTGAATTTAATGCAAAGATTTGTTTCCTACTGAGAGCAATGGCACATGACTTTATAGAATCTTATAAGTTACTTATAAGTTAAGGTCTTCATGCATGCTAGGGAAGCACTCTACCACTAGACCAAATTCCTGGCCCCTATAGTAGAGGTTTAGATTATTTTTAAAGCCTCTATCAATACTAATCATAAAACTTCATCCTTCACTCCTCTGTACATTGAACAACTGAGAGAAAACTCAAGTTGCATCTTGAGTTGTCATTAAATCATTGTTATGTCAAGAGAGCCAAATTCTAAATACACCTCAGAGAATTATCTCGCTTGATGAATTGTTAAAGATCTGGATAACTCTATCATCAACTGTATTAGGTAATCAACAATAAGTTTACTTCAGGAATATTTGTCTATGTATTTAATAATAACTCCTTTGTAATAATACTTTTCAGAAAAGAACTACAGTGAAGATATTTTCTAGTTAATAAATTAAATTCTGTTGTACTATGTTTAAACTAGTAAACAAATCAACATATTGCAACATAGTCTGCAGAACTACTTTTGAAAATAAATCTGTTTTTGCTAAATATAGATTTCAATTCTTAGCTTGCAGCAGGATGGAAATTAAGATATAGAAAAAAATGGTGAATTCAATATATTGGCTTGCTTCATAAAACATTGTTATACTTCACTAAAATATATTCCATTTTTGTAAAACTTTTTTTTAAATTGGAGACTTTTCCATTTATAAAAATGAATAGATAGCTGAGAAATAAAGAAAGATTACTTTCTTCCCAGAGTGAAAATTTTGCTGGTTTTTATGTGTCTCTTTTCTAAAACTATTTTTTAATTAAGTACTTTGAGAAAGATTGTATGTTTTGTAGAACATGTTTCACTTTGATTTAAACTTGAAAGGTATCAAAATCGTGCTAAATTGTTGATGTCTCATTCATAATAATGCTTACTTAAGATGGAAGTTTGGCATGAGTAAAGTTTAATGCGAGAGAATAGCTTTTCCAATTTTTCTCCTGTAAATCTTCCAACAGAATGCTTTTAAATTACTTGTGTACCATGTTCTGAAGAAAATTCACGTAAGTGTTCCCTGATCTGATACCTCCCATTAGGGCTCTAGTACAGTTTTATTCATGCCATCTCTTACTTTATATTATATCAAAGAATTAAAATACAAAACCAAGGAGTTTATATTTCTGAGCACTGGTGGCTTACATCTGTAATTACGTACTTAGGAGGTTGAGATCTGAGGATCACAGTTCAAATGCAGCCTGAGCATGAAAGTCCAATTAGACTCTTAGCTCCCATTAAACCACCAAAAAACTGAAAGTGGTAGAGTGCTAGCCTTGAGCCCAAGAGCTCAGGGACAACACCCAGGCCAAGTTCAATCCCCATGACCAACAGAAAAACACTGTACATTAATACATTTATTATGTTATGTATATTTATTAAATATATTTATTATATTTATAATTTATATTGGGAAACTGCAATTCACATGCTTTTCCTGCTTAATAATGCTTATATTTGTAAACATAATAGGTTCTAAACCATAAGACCCAATATCAATGTGTTACTAAATCATTAACACAACAATTAAGAAGAAACTTACTTCATGTGCTAATTTTTGGCATTTTTTTGTTAACTAGTTTCCCCTGAAATCAGACATGCAAACAGAGTTGAGTATACACAGTTTTAATACACTTCTCTTATTCTATTATGTATTCTGCTTTATATTTCATTGTTCAGAAAATAATGTAGATAGGAAATTAAAGTGAAAGGAATCCTTCAAACTGTAGTGCAGACTGACAGGAAATAAGAAGTGAATTAAGACAGGTTAAGCAGACAGGCTGACAGATAGCAGTGCATGTCTGACAAAGTCAGACGTCGATAGCTTCAGAGCAAGGATTGCCTGTTAGTGAAGCCTCACACTGGAGGAAAATGGCAGGCGGGTCTGTATTATTCAAACTAGTGATTAAGTATTCAGTAAGCTGGTATACTTACAGTCATCCTTTTCTAACTCAAGCTTCTTAATAAGAACATAGCCTCCTTTCAAAATCTAAGGAGGTTCTGAAGGTGACTTGCCAACCTACTCCACAATTTTGAGGTAATGCTTTGAGGTAAATCTCAAGAATTGTCAGTCACATTCTGTCATGACAATTTTCTCAATAAACGGAGGGAGCAATTTTTCCTTGTCTTCAGTTGTTCACTAATTGTCTGGATAGCTCCTATCACCTACTATATAATGTGTGTAAACATGTGAAATTCCTCTTGGTAATGGGCTAGATGGATCATTTTACCCATTAATTTGTTACAGAGTTTTCTCAGTTTTTCCATTTGAACACTGTGGTAGTTAAGCTCTATTTAATTATACTGAGAGATGCTAGGGAGATTACTAAAGCATGCCTGTGGATGTAGCTGTGATATCTTTCCAGAACTGATTATATCAGGAGGACTTTAAACTAAACAATAATTTAATTTAATGATGAACTCAAAATATGAACAGACTATGGGGACCTATAGAATTTTGGCTTTTCAAATAATGTCCCTATTGTTCTGAGCATTATTTCCTAGAGGAACGAGATAAGAAAATGTGAATTTAAAAATAAGGTTTTAAAAAATAAAGCAAAAATAATAAAATAAAACATTTAATCCAAACACATTTTGTTAATAACTGCTATTGATATTGGATTTAATAAACAACTTTGGTTTAAATATATCACAATCATTTTTAAATAACTAGATCTGTAATCTAAAAAAAGTGCCATCTATGCATTTGCTACATCGATGATAATGCCTGAATTTGGATTTTATACTTCATTTCAAGACACATACATATATGTCTGGTCAAATTGCTTTCCATAGATTCCCTTGTATAAATACACTGATAATATTCAACTTTAAACCTGGTGTTTGATATGAACATAATTTCACATGAACAGTAACAGTGGCACTGTAAGTTATTTCTGCCTCTGGTGTTTTATTGTCATTCCACAGATTATAAATTGTTTGTGTTGCTTTAGCTAGAAGAAGCTTCAGGTAAATTTAGTTTAATCCACTTAAGTCAGCAAAAACAATAAAGAACTCTCCACATGCAGGCAATTATTTCCCAAATTCCCACTGCAACAAGGAAGATTATGAACTTTAAATGGCCTCCTGGGAGAGTTAGTCTGTAGCACTTCCAACATAGAAGTTTGATCTGATCTAGTTCTATCACCTTTCATTATGAGCTTTGTCAATTCAGTTCCAAAAATACACCAGAATAACCTTTCCAGTAAGTTCTCTGTAGAAATGTCTGTGTATGGTATATCCAATTGTATTGCTTTTCTACCTTTTTCATAAACACTTTCCTTGTGTACTAACTACATTTCTGAGATAATGCTATATGATAGTATTTATAGAATGTGTGAAATCAGTGAAATAGAATTGAGCCTCATCTTTCCACAGGTGCAAATAGTTCTGTTAAGGCATACGTCCCTCCAATATTATGTCACATGTGATTGCTTATGGAATGTGCCTTGACATTGTTCTGATGCTCTACATTCTGTTGACACTATAAATGATTATAAACTGTATATGATTAATACCACTGAGTTATGAATAAATGTGTCTAAATTACTCAATAATGCCGCAAAACCTTGAATTGGCAATGGTTCAATAATGTCAGTGGTAGTTCATTAGAAATACTATTCCTTTTATTGCTAATACTCAATGCTAGTTTTATGCCAGGTAACTATTTTTCTCAAATAAAGCAATTACAAAATTTATGTTATGTACATGTGTGTTACATGGATCAACTGTTATGCTAATTAACATAGGAAGAATGAACTGAAAATCTCTTATATTGTAAAGGAAAACAATATGTCAGGAATCAAATTCAAAACTTCTTAGTAAGACATCTGAGAATCCTAATAGTGATGTCATGAGCACATTCCTGTTAGCAAATGAACTGCCAGAGTTATCAAGTAGACATCATCATCCCTTGCTAGATGACAAAACTGGGGCAAGTACCACTAACTAGGACCAAAAGCTGAGATGGATTCTATGGTCTCATTAAGTCATGGGGGGGGGGTCAACATTACATTTTTCATGACAGATATTTCCAATTTGTGGTAAGAAGAAGATGTGACAGAATTCATCCTTCCTCATGCCTTCTAGGGATGAGATCACACCATGGAAAGCACAGGGACATCCAGCAAACTGGGGCTTAGCTTTTCTAAATGCTTGAGTTGTTGATTCCACAACAATAAGCATGCCATTCTCCACAAAACACCCCCAGACTCAGGGATTACTTGAGCAAACTTCCCTAACCTAATAGTTTGCTTCTGTTTCTTAAAACAACAAATGCTGAGTTTATTATCTAGGTATATTAACTGTGCAGCAGGCTGACAAGAAGCAAAACCAAAGCTTAATTTCTAGATTTATGTGGATTTTGTTTGTTTTTATTTCAACTAACTCAATGAAAATAATTCATAAAGATGGAATTTACTAACACCCCCAGATCACCATTGGAATGCTATGGCCTTCAGCTATTAATGTGCTTGCAGAATCCACTACGGTGTTTCTACATAGTATATTGTCATAAATAATCCATCATGATAGACAGTATTACATGAGTTAGCCAGGTGGCACCAAGGTCCAAAGTCTTAAAGATGACTTATTCTGCAGTCACTCACTGGGCATAGCATGTTCCAGATTATTTGGGAATTTCCACTTTGGCGATTCAAATTTCCAGCATGAGAAACATTAGATAAAAACTAGACAGTGAGTCAAATTCAAAATATGGGCTTTAAAAGAAAGCCCATGTATAAAAGAGTAGACTATCAATAGGGGAAAGATCAGCAATGGGGAAACAGACGCACATGCACCAAGATGTACAGCTCTGTTGAATTCTGTGTCCTCTACTCCCTCACCCAGCTACATTTTCAGCTGTAACTAAGGTGATACTACAATTGCCTTTTTTTGTACGATACGTTTTTGGAATGAATGTATACGACATTTCGTCCTGCCCCCAACTTTTGAAGGTGTCAGTATTTAGTAAAACATCCTACCAAATGTTAAACAACCAGTTTGTCTCAAATATCTTCACAACACCTACTAGAAAGGAAAGAAGAATAAAACCAAGTACATTATGATTTTAAGGAATGGACTACACTAAAATATTCACATATGCACAGATGTACATACATGAGCAAATATGACTTATAAGAGTGGCTATCTGGGAAAATACGCTAAAACTCAAAGAACTATACAGAATGTACACTCTAAAAGCAAATGATAAAAACATAGTAAATGACCAAATAATTGCTAGAAATAACTGAGGTAAATTATATACATATATACTTAAAATAATATATATGAAAACTGTATGCATAATATATAAATTTTAATATGATAGATATTATATAAATGTTTACACTTCTTCATTAAACAAAATTTCTGAAATAAAAGATGATTTAGTATCTAAAATGATTAAAATGGAAAATGTGTTAGCAAGCCAAAAGCGTGTGTGTGTGTTTGCGTGTGTGTATTATACAAGTATTTTAGGCCACTTCAAACCTGATAATAAACCCAAGTCCTGTGATATTTGATGCAGGTAGAGTAAGCCATAATGAACGGATCCATAGATACCACCAGGAGTAAAGTAGGGCTACAAGCAGCCTCCCTCATATTTGTCTTTTCAGTAACAGGTAGGAAAAAAAATATTCTATTTTCTCTTCTTGGATGCCTGCAGCTCCATGGATGTGATTCTGTGTTGGTGTGGATTCACGTTGCCCAACCTGAGAATATCAAATCAACAAGCCCAGAGAAACATACATGAATAGTGGAGAAAACCTCAAAGATAGACAAGTTTATGAACTCCAAAATCAGTTCTTTTACTATAATATGTACATAAGGAAATAAAAATGCCAAGATTCCTTAATGAAGATTCAGGGTTTCAATGAATGAGAAGTATAACTAAGCCAGGGAGGAACAGAGGCTTGCTGCCATTGATAAAACAAAATTGGGGGATGATGGCCGTTCTCCACGATGCTAGGGAACAGTCTACTTCCCAGACGAACTCAGATGGTGCTGTGTGTGCATTCATTATATCCTTACAAAATTTACATACAGAATTTGTAGCTTTCCCCACCTCAGAATTTTGAGCTCAGTTCAAACTAAAGATATCAAAGACATAACAATTGCTTTACAGTGCCATTTTTCCAGACACTGAACACAATGACAGATTTCTCATGAAAAAGATTAACTGCAGATAAAAATGTACGTAGAGAGAAGACAATGTGAAGAGAGCAGAAGAGAGCAGCATCTACAATGCAAAGAGAAACCACTGGTGAAAATGCTTCCTCCACAGCCTTCGAAATTAATAGGCATTGATACTAATTCTATTTCAGACTTCTAGCATCCAAAATCATGAGATGACTAACACATATTTGTTTTCTAAACCACCTCATTGGAGGTACCACGCTATCTCAGTCCCCACAAATAATGCATATGGTAATCAAAAGGCTCATAAGGTAATAACAAGTCCTTAGAAAAACACGGGAAAGTGACAGTGGCTCAAAAGAGAAGACTCTATTTCTTTCTACGTTGAGTGAATATACTAAAATTTAGAAATTAGTTGAAATAAAATATAAGAAATAATAGAAAGAGCCCTGTAAAAGATGATTTTGTTCAAAGAACACTGCTCATGTATGGAATATCACAGTGAACTCCTTCATGTTACAAACTTATGCTAATTCAAAACTAAAATGAAAGAAGGGCCATATGTATGCCCTTAGGATAAATTCTTAGCTTTGACAGAAGTAGATGAACAAACAAGTGAATCAACAAGTGAACGAATAAGCAAATAAGTAAGCATGGACTGTGTAGAAAGACAAAAGATAAAGCAAATTTCAACTACAACATACTTGAGGAGGAGGAAGATTTTGCTGTGATATTCTGAGCATATCTTGAAAGGTAAATTGCTTTGCCCAGATACTATGAAGAGATAATAACCAGTTCTGAGCTGGCTTTAATTCAAAGTTGCCTACATTAAAGTTTGATTGCACTGTGTGTCACTGAAGGTGGCATTTTCTCAAACCAGAGAAAACTTCAGTATTCCTTTACAGCTAAAGACATTCCTACTTCTCATCCAGTCAGAGGTGAGAGGCCAATGTTTTCAGCACTAATCACACCTTTCTCCTCTAAGCTAGCATAAGAAATCTTGTTCATGAATCAAGTAAAGAATAAATGTTTAGAGTACAGCACTTTGGTACCAAGTGGAGGTATATCACTATATATACTCTACACAGGTAGACATTATATACTGCTATTGTACTGCCTACTGTACCCATAGTCAGGAGTCAGGAGTACCGGAACAAAGGGATGGAAACAGAAGTGGCAGAGCTGACATGCTCTGTGACTCCCATACAAATGATTGCTCCTAAACACATAGAGACTCCGCTGCTTTAGAAAACTAGAAGTCAAGACTAATACTTGAATACTTCAGGCTCCTGTGTATAGGAACAAACAGTCAACAAGAGGTTTCACTGTATTGGGTGGTGTTATTGACTCTGATTATTAAGGAGAAATTGATCTACAATGGAAGTACAATGGAAGTCTGGAATGCTATCAGTCTATTAACACAACTTTTACTTTTGCCTGCCATGTTCTATGTTTAAACTCAGTGGGAAACTTTAATAACCTATTTCAAGATGGAAAACTAGTAACCTAGATATGTCAGGAATAAATTTCTGTCTCACCACATTAGATGAAGAATAACCAGCAGCAAAAAAGCAAACTAACTGCAAAAACAACATAAAATGTATGGTGGACATGTGTTATTAATTAAAATTGTGTTTGTAACCTAACATTAACTTCAAAATAATAATCTTAATTTTAGGGAACTTAAGTAATTAACTGATGATCATGATTAGTAAACAGCTCAATGTAGAATGCACCATCTGACCTCATCACAGGTTAAATTTTAGGTGTTGATAGGTACAATAATTTTTAAGAGGTGAGTAAAATGAATATTTTCTATGGCTTCATGCTAGTTTTAACTTTGCTACAGCAAATAGAAATGGCCAGTTATGAAGCACATGAACAAGAAGAAGTCAGAAAAGGTCACTGTTTTATTTTAAAAATGGTCATTAGCAACATATCTTCCTGATGGTTTTACAATATCAAGATGTAGCAAAAGTAGCAATTTACCCAAAACAAATATTCACATTACAAAACATTTTCCATGTGTTAACATTTTTTTCCTTTCATTCATGATATTTTTTTCATTTTACACATCTTTATTGTTGTTGTAAAGGTAATGACCAGAGGAGTTACAGTGCTATGAGTGAAATAGAATACATTTCTTTTTTAATATTATGAAATGCATTATTACTTTTATGTGTTGCATGATAGTAGAGTATAGATATCTAAGGTGGCTGTGTTTACAGTATGAGAGGAAACATCACATTAAAAGACTGTCCTGATGAGAAGAGCATCACACAATTTTCAGACCTTACTGATGATATAAAAAATTAGAGTAGGAGATTTTCTAAAGAGGCTCAAAAAATCACTAGATCTCGAGGCTTTCCAACTTGTAAAAGCTCAGCTTTCTCGCTGAGATCTATCACCAGCAGCATCATAGCCTAGTGGCTTCATTAGGCAGACATGATTCCATAGTGAATACGGTCCTGTGTCTTAATGATTTCAGGAATAAGGAGCATAGTTGAGCTATATTTTTCAAAGGCAATTTGTGCATGAATATTAGCAAAGAATGGCTTTCATATGTTTCTAAGCTACTCATGGAGCAAAATAAGTCAAGGAAAACTTAACAGTTTTAAGAAAATAATAGTCTAGAGTTGTGCCAGTAGTATTTTTCATGTGGAATATTTTTTCTGAGGTACCCAACTGCACAACTAGTTGAAAAATTAGTTTCTTGACACAATAAAATGACTAAATTCAGGCTGTGGTTGTATATTGCATTCCTTGGTTCTCTAAGGAACTTAAGGGAGGTAGAAATTGTCTAGATAAAACTGCTTTCTCATTCAGTAAATAAACAACACTTTTCCCACACCATATCTGTCAACTACAGGAGAAATCTATTTGTGTGTGTGTGTGTGTGTGTGTGTGTGTGTGTGTGTGTGTGTGTCCCAGTCATTGGGCTTGGACTCAGGATTTGAGCACTATCCTTGAGCTTTTCTTTGATCAAGAATGGTGCTCTACCAGTTGAACCACAGCTCTACATTTGGCGTTTTGATGATTAGTTGGAAGGTAAGAGTTTCACATGGTTTCCTGCCCAGACTGGCTTCCAACCACAATCCTCAGATTTTAACCTCCTGAATTTCTTAGATTACAGGCATGAACCACTAACACCCAGCTACTTTTACACATTTTAAGGAATAGGAAATGGTATGCTACGAAAAATATTAATTAAATAATTACTCCTGAAGATACTATATACTAAATGATGTGCTGGTCCAGGGATAGGGAAAAAAAGACACTATCTCAAAATGACCAATGCAAAATGGGCCTTGAGATATTGCTTAGTGCTTTCATGAATATTAACAAGTATGAGGCTTTGAGTTCAAACACACACACACACGTGTGTGTGTGTGTGTGTGTGTGTATGTGGTTGTGTGTGTGTGTGTGTCTGTGAGAGAGAGAAGGAGAGAGAAAGAGAGAGATAATGGAGAGAGGAGAGAGAGGAGTTTTATTTAACCAGAAAGAAAGATGACTTTAGGATTTTTCTTTCAGGAGACTACAAGGAACTGGAGACAAGCTTACCTGAAATCAGAAAGCCAGAATCAGAAAGATAAATATCACATCTAAAAATTTCACACAAATATAAATGTGAGACAAGCTGTCTTCCAATTAGAAAATTGGGATGTGAGGGAGATGAGAAATAAAAAGAGGACAAACTGGATAGAATATGTGTGTATAAAAAATCAAAATGAAACCTATCTTGAAATTGCAAGTAAGGGGGAGTGGGGAAAGATGTTATCAAAAAGAGTGACAGAGGAATATATGATTAAAGTTATGTTATATATGCACATGAAATACCACAATGAAAGTCACTCATTATGTAACAAGTACACATTGAAATGTGGAAGAAAACACCCAAAATCATATACAAAGTTTAAAGCTAGTAAATTTAAGAAATTCAAATGAATCCAGACTCATTGGTATATATTTGTTAATCCTACCTACTCAGGATGCCCAGTAAAGGCAAATCAATATCATCCCAGGCAAAATTATAAGACCCTATTTTATTTAAGTATTACCAAATATAAAAAATGATAATAAGGATAAGAAGAAATGGGTATTCATTCTGAGGCTTCTGTTGGAATCATTGAAGAGTTTCATGCCATTTTGACAAACCCCAAAATGACCAACACACTCATTCTTAGATTCTTCTCAGTACCAGTTTTTGGAGGAGTTTACTAAAATGTTACCGAGGACTTTTAATGGCACTGATATAACTGATGGTGATTGGACCAATAATTATTTCATTACAAATAAGGGAAATTGTTTGGGCAAAAAAAAACTGGAATTTGTTCACATAAAAGATAAAAGTTACAAGCAAAGTCCTTCAGAACAGAAAATAAAACTAGCAGTCAAAAGAGAGTATATTTGGTTAGTTTTCAAAACCTATTCTCATATCTCTCATTCTGTCTTTGCCATCTAACTTTATTTTTCCACACTGCAACCAGATTCTTCTACTTTGCTTTGAAAATGCTGGAAGATTTGTCTCGCTTCAATTTGCTCTGGGTTCAAAGGCTCAACAAGACAAGTGACCAATAGAAATTGAGAATTTCTAATGTATATTTGTTGGGGATTGATATGTGTATCTCAAAATAGTCATCTCTGTAAAGATAAGTAGGATCAGAGGGTAAATAATTTTTATTTCACATTTTACCTATATTTTCTTATTTAGAATAAATTCAAAAGTCTAATGAATCTCTGAACACATAAAGGATTATGTTACTAAGTTTTAGATTACATCCTAATTCTATTTAATGAAGATTTTTCTCATTCTTAACTAGACGAACAAAGTCAAATGTTTCTTGGGACCAAAAAATAGGGTGGATAATTGAAACAGTCTTTTGTAAGTTGTGTGGCAAATGCTGTAGTCATTTTATGGCATCATTTAGACTCTTTGATCTATATGAAGAGACTGGATTAATTTCCTTCTTCAAGTTTATTACCTTCTATCTAAAGGGACTCTCAAGTTTCATTTCCAATTTCCTCCACTAGACTGTGTTTCCTTTCTACAATTAAGTTAGACAGGCAAGCAGAATGGAGAGAATGACTTTTAGAAGTTAACATTCTTCAACAAAACAGATGTATAAATAGCAAACACTATTTTATTCTGCTTCTAGACATACGCAAAGGCAAGAAATAGACACACAGACCTATGGGGATATAGTCTTCCTTTCTGTGGAGAGGTACAAACATATAAAGCAAAAGCCTGAAGGGAAAATATGATTACAAGCAAGAAAGCTACTGTGGGCCGGGAGTTTGGCCTAGTGGTAGAGTGCTTGCCTAGCATGCATGAAGACCCAGGTTTGATTCCCTGGTATCACATACATAGAAAAAAGCCAGAAGTGGTGCTTACACTCAAGTAGTAGAGCTCTAGCCTTGAGAAAGTCCAAGGACAGTGCTTAGGACCTGAGCTCAAGCCCAGAACTGGTAAAAAATAGAAGCTTCTGTATTTTAAAAATCAGAAATAACTTATCAAATTAAATTCTGCATTGCCATTCTCTGTTTATTTCAGTTTAAGGTATCAGTCATTTTAACTCAAACCTCCATGGAGAAAAAGTTGCAACTGAATAGAAATGGGTGGTGATAACATGATATTACTCGTGTGACTAGTTTTTTCAGAAATGTATTTCATGAATTATAGAATTATCAAAGAAACCTTGGAATTCACAAAATCATTCTATTACTTATTCAAGGATCTATCAATACATTATTTTTATCATCAAGTAATTTTATGAAGTAATTTAACTTTGCTGTTGACTGTAGTCTAATTTGAAATTCAAGCCAAAAAATTATTAAAATCAAAATAGCTCAGGAAACAAATTTTTGTCCTTTTTTATTCTTCATGAAACTGTTGATTTGAAAAACTAACAGAAAATAAGACATTTCCAAAGTAATCAATTATGTTTGTGAATATTGATGCAGATTGTACACATAATTTCAATAAATTTCTGTAAAGTTCTCATCCCACTAAATAGCTTCACATAGACAAGAAGAAATTATCAAAGATGTTTTTCTACAATATTTGTATGGACAGGATCACTTACACATTTGTAGTGATTGTCGATAATATTCATTTTTAAATGCTAATGAAAGATAATTAACTAAGTAATATAAAATTATCAATAAAACAATTTTCCAAAAGAAACAATTCATGTTTATACCTAGGCTCATGTTTTCTTCCTTCTTCTATCTAAAATGAATTCTAATTATATACTTTTAGTGCCTATAGAAGAAATGGAAAAAAAGAAAGGAATTATATAATTATATTTATTCCTAACATAGATGAAGACAGGAGTTCAGGAAATGTGAAAGTCATGCAAATAAATAGTAAAAATTATGATGTGCTCTCACAGAGTGAACTCAATTTTGCTAATTTGAGACATTGCTTTAACTGATAGATTAAAAAGACTTCCTGTTGATTATTGAGAGAGTCATTTAAGAGAACTTTAATAGCAGAAATTCAATTTTAGTAGAGACGAGACCTTTATATTATGAGAATTTGCAGTGAACTCTAGTAGAAGTTCTCAGAATCATCTTTTCTCTATTTAAACACAATTGCCCTATTTCATATTGAGATGTCAGTTGCCCAACTCATTAAGTACATTGCAAACTGCTAATAGGCTCCTTTTAATTAAGATTCCTCACCACTAGAAAATTAGGAGTTCATGAAATCAAACCCAGAGAAAATTGTCTGATGGTGATATTTATCAGCAAATACCATATTTATTACTGGAATGAATTAAAAATGTTAATTTACTAGAACCATTATGATTTTATAATCCTTCTCCAAAATCACCTAATCTAGGTAAATTATGTGTCATTTCTAAACTTCTTATTACAGAAGTGACCCTCTGTTTGTTCATTTTCACTCAAATATTTTAAACAAATACTTTTTCTTAAAATATAAAAAGGAAAATAAGGAACAATCAAATCATACAATATTTTAGGACACTAATAAATGCAGCTATAATAAATACCACTCTTATTAAGTACTAATAAATAAATACAACTCTTATTAATACTAATAAGAACATTTTACTAAACCGTTTTCATTGCTTTACGATGTTCTACTGACTTAATCTGTACAAAAATCCCGTTAACTGCATGTAATTACTGTTTGTATCATACTGGTACAGACACAGGCTTCCGATGAGTCATCATGATGTTCAATTTCATGGGCAGAAATACAACCAGACATTTGTCCTCCAAGGCTGCAATTCCATGGAAGTTGCTCCTAATGTCTTTGTCATCTATTAACATGAGTGAATGTTACCATTCCTGTTTCATGATAATAGCTAAAGTTCATAGTGGATAGGAGCTGTGATAGCATTAAAATTTCCTCCAAGCACATTCCTTTGGAGCTATAAAAATACCATAAATGACAATTTGATTGATGAGAAGTGGGAAGAGGTCTATCTTTCAGGTATCTTACCAATAATGACACAATGACATGAATGTACTGCCTTGTTTTAGGATGGTTAATATGAATACAAAAATGAATAATACTTAAAATTTTCAAATGATATTTTCTGTAAATAAGAGTTAAACTTTTCATTTCTAAAATGTCAAGAAAAAAGGCCAGGAAGTTGCTAAACTGTTCCTAATTGAAAAAGACTGAAAATTTACCAGATCTTAAGCATTATCTTTTAAAAGAAAAATTACTATGAAGAATGTAACAGAATGGTGATGGACTGCTTAGGTAAGAATCTGTGTGTTGACAATGCTACAATGCTATGGAGACTTTGTAAGAAAATACTCTTATTCTTCTGAAAGTACAGTAAAGAGTAAGGCAGCCAAGATACTGGTTTTTGGGTTTTGAGCTCTTCAGCTCAAGGCTACCACTTTACCTTGAGCCAGGGACCACCTCTCATTTTTTGGAGGTTAATTGGAGATACGAGTCTCAGGTTCTTTTGTGCCCGCGCTGGCTTTGAACCTCGATCCTCAAATCTCAGCCCCCTGAGTAGCTAGGATTGCCGGGCTCCAAGATACATTATTGATTAAATAAAAACAGTTTACTCCTTTTCCTTTCAACACTTAAAATTTGATTCTGTTTCTAATGAATATAACATAATATAATATAAAACAAATTATTACTTGAAAAGTGACTCCTTCTGCCTTTTGCTTCTTTATATTCATTTTTATCTTTGGTAATGGGACATTTAACCATACTACATGTTTATCCAGGATTGCCTCTGCGTTTACCCTTCTCCACTCTGTTTATGTAAGACTCAAAAGATCTAGAAAATCCAAGGACAATGATTCTTCAAATACTCTTTCTGTACATGCTTCTTTGGAATTTTATGTACCTGTCAGAACATTTTATTGCATTCTGCACGCTCTTTAATAGGTTTCCAAGATTTGCTTTTCAGTTTGTTTCGGTCTTCCTGTTTTCTCTTAATACTCTTTTATCTTCTAATTTCCTCTGTCATTCATGTGCTTAAATCCACTTCTAGAGTGCCATGTTACATTTTTTTGCAGCTATCAGGCTGCAATCTTAATCTGTGCCATAATTTTTCTTTGCCCTTCAGGGCATAATAATTATAGTAAAGTTTTACATTATATCTTCTACCATTATGTCCTGATTTTATTTACATCTAATTTACAAAATCTTTGCACCAAAAAATAAAGTAGTTGCAAATAATTGGTATAATGCTTTTAATCTTCTTTTATCACTTCAAGTTCTGGTTTCATCATTATCTCAACAGCTAACTTTTAAAAGATCTTCTTCTTTGTCTAATACATTCAAATTTTACATATTCCATCAAATTTAACTTTTGGAAATATGCATAAATGGAAAAAAAGAAACTGCTGTTCAAATATTAGAATGGAGATATTTATGTATTAATTCCATGGTGACCTTGGAGCTAGTATGCTATATAATGAAAAAGTATGAAGGTCATATACTGTAATAAAATTACTTTTAAATGTGCACCTTTGTCCACTTATCACTGAATTAACTAAACCAAAGAGAATGATTCTGTACATGATCATTATCCTCTTTGAAATGTTTGTGTAAGTCATCTTAGAACATATTGTCTAGCAATTTTCAAAATACAGGACTGTTGTTCTTCAAATGACATATCACTCAAAATGTAAAGGGCTATGTGAAGCCTATAGTTTTTCACATCTGAAGGGCTTAGAATTAATGAGCTTCCAGAGGCTCGATTCATCATAATCTCTCTCATATTCTTTATCCTCTGAATTTCAAGTGCTATGTCTTTCAGAATTTACCTTATCTATGTATATACTAGAGATTAGAAAATATGTTTCCCTATCATTTTCATGAAACAAGTTAGAGAAGTCTGTGACAGAAAATAAATGTGTTTTAAGATATCTTTGAGTTCTTTGAGAGTTGTCTTTTATTAATTTTAAGAACATTCACATGGATACATTGAGGAGATATTAAGGGAACTGAGTTTAGGTAAATTATGACATCGCCAGTTTGTCAGTGAACCTAAAATAAATTGTTCACGAAACTCAGTCTGAATCACACGTACAATGAGGTCACCAAAGAACCTGATTTTATGATGAAGAATTTGTTGCTAACTTGATCGTAAGAAAATAAATGATGTCATGTTGTCACTGATTGTTCTCATTGTCATAAAATAATAAATAGGACGCAGATATACTGCATTGCAAATATTAATTTCTTAGAAGTAGAATAAAAACATATACTGAACATTAAAAGACTAGCTACTGTAAAAATCTAAAGGAGTATTTGAGATAGTGATCAATCTTTGGTTAGAAGTGAATAAAATTAAAATAAGGATAAATAGGTCAAAAGTAGGAACTCATTTCACTATCATAGCAAAGTCCAGGTTGCAAAACTCTTAGAATGAAATAGAATCATTGAAGTCTGTCTGCATGTGTATAAATCCCTCAAGTACTTTTTTAAGTTGGTGTTGCTCAGCATAAATTGTTTAACATTGTTTTACATGTTCTAAAGTATTACATTAATTCTTCACAGTATTTCAGTAGATATAGGTGCATGTGATTGGGATTCAGATATCTTATATTTATGAAATTCAATATATTTTCTACTTGTACATTTTATTCATGCAACTTCATTATGTATGACTCACCTAACTTTTCCTCAGTCTATTTATGTCACTGAGTCACTTATGTCTCCCCTTTAGGCCCTCTTTCTCTTCTGCATTTGAATAAGAATTCTTATAAATGCAATCCTAGAGTCATAAGTCTAAAAATAAACTGAAAGAAGTACTTTTGGAACATTGTAGGCATAGGAATATATCTTTTATTTTTTAATGACCTTCAGAAAATTTCCCCCGAGATTCTTTCTAACTTTTGTAAGCCTATATATTGTTTTTCTTCCACTGAGATTAGACAAAATTCTACATAATCACAAGCATAGTTGCATTTTGCATCAATGTAAATATAAGGCTGAAATAATAATAGCATACAATCTTTAATGTGTATGCAGTGTAACAAAGCTCTACTGAAACTATATTTTTAATGAATTTCCTGATTTCTCACAATTGTTTGATACTGTTCTTCACATTAAAGACAAGTTGATAAATTAACTGATGCTATGCCTTTAGCCTATAGGAAATCAAGAGTAGAGGTTTTTCCCTGATAGCACATAAAATTACACTTCAAAGAAATAATAAAATATACTATATAGATAAAGTAAAAACATAACAATGTCAAAGTCTTCACATACAAATACAATAATTACCATCTTAGATAATAAAATATCAACAAGCTTTCATTCGTTTTGAATAACTTCAGTCATGGCAAAACAGACCTATTGAAGCTTACAGAATATAAAATTCTTTCACAAAACTTATTCATGTTAAAAACTGATAGAAAATTTTGAATTTTATGTTTACTGATCAAAACAAAAATGGAGTCAATTTTTTGTTACATTTGTCTTTCTCAAATATTTTATCTTATTCTTTACATGTATAGAAGTAAATGACCAAAGAATTCTAGCCTAAACAAAAGAACCCAAATACAAAAATCTACCTTACTGTAATTAACCATAAAACTACTGTTCCTTTGCTCCTTATTTTGAAAAATGGATTAGCTCTAAAGAAAAATATAAAAAAAACTTCGGAATATAAAAAGAAACTAGTCTGTTGATAACACTGGCACTAATGTACTTTTAATCAAAGATAATTTTCCTTTTAAAAGATTGTGTGAAAAGTGTCTTTCACCCCCACAGAAACAGAAAAAAGATTAATTTTCTTGTTGCTATTTTAAGACTCATTACTTTTAAACTAATGTACTAACACTATTACCCTTACTAATATCTAATGGCAGCATATTTTATCCTGATTTTATCATTGGTTTCATCAGACTTACTAATACTGCTACATTGTGCATAACCAAATTTTATGTGTATATATACTCTATATTGGTATAGATTCATGGAGGCTAATTATTTTAATATTTGTGTTCCTAAAGTTTATTGAAATATTAGAACTATATAGGTTAACTCAATATTGAGTATGCTCTGGTAGACTATTGAGCATTCGTTGTACTTAACATACACTCAACATCGGCTGTTCCATGATTCCAGGGACAACTCATTCTCGAGTATCCGAACATGGTCAAAAGACAGAAAGATGATTTTCTAGAATGTAACATGACTGATCTCTGGAATCTTACCTGAAGCATCATGAGCCATGTGTCCACATTTATATCACCATCCAGTCTTCTGGCATTCCACCAGATTCATCATCAGTGGTTACTCCACACTCTCAGGGGTTTCTCCTGACCACATTGCTCAACCTTCTTCAAATTCCTCCTGAAACCAATCCCAAAGGTTTAGCAACCGCACAGGCCGGTTTAACCACAAAAATGTCCCTACTGCCTCACAGTTTCTTGTTATTGAGACAGAAGTGGTGACACAAGCAACTAAATGGGGGAAAAGCTTGTGGTTTCAGAAGAGCTGGTCTATCAAGGCAGAGAAACCAGGGCAGAGTTGAGCGATTCATACCCTGGCAGCCAAAGGGAAGAAAAATAGGAACAGAC
This sequence comes from Megascapheus bottae, assembly GCF_031878675.1. NCBI lineage: Eukaryota > Metazoa > Chordata > Mammalia > Rodentia > Geomyidae > Megascapheus > Megascapheus bottae. Next base: position 75,431,143 of record NC_143512.1, read on the forward strand.
TGGGATCCTGTTGTACCTCCGGAAATACATTTATCAGTCTAGGCCTAATCTCCAAAGGGTCCCCAATCTCCTAGAACAACACCTCCAGATGGAATCAGGATGGCTGCCTTCCTTGGACCAGTTTGATGCATGAATGTATTATGAAGGCCTAGGTAGAAACAAAAAATGGACTGTGACTTAAGCATTTATTGTAAGCCGTATACTATCATAGACTGTCTGTCAAGCTTTATTAAACCCTGGGCAAAAATGTTGACTTCTTTCAATTAAAGCCACTGAAAAATAGGTGATCCAAGGTCACACAATTGGGGAATTTCAGGAACAAAGTTCAATTTGTTGTTTTAATTTAAATAAATTTTTCCTTTCATAACATCAGAGATTCCTTATAGTGTCCATGCCAAATTTTTTTGATTACTAAAATTTTTATTTTATTTTATTACCAGTCTTGGCTTGAACTCTGGGCCTGAGCATTGTTCTTGGGCTCTCTCAAGGCTAGCTCTCTACCACTTCACCTACAGCACCACTTTCGTCTTTTTTCTATGTATGTGGTATGGAGGAATCGAACCCAGGTCTTCGTGTATGCTAGGCAAACACTCTACCAATAGACCAAACTCTGGCCCTAAAATTTATATTTTGTGTTACTCATAAAAAGGAGAGAAGATAACAGAAATTTAGTGTTAGTTAATAATGTTCTTTTTGTTCACACAATTAAAGTGGTTAATTAAGTAAAATTTGAATACAATGGTTCACAGCCATAATCCTAACTAATCAGGAAACTGAGAAGTGAAGGTCAAAGTTTGAAGACAGCTCAAGCAGGAAAGTCTCCAAGACTGTTATCTTCAATTAACTAGGGGAAATGGACAAGTTTAACATTGCTCAATTAGAATAGCGCAAGCCTTGAGCAATAAAAATCCAGTGAGAATACAAAGGCATGAGTTCAAGCTTTAGTAGAGATACACACACTCACACACACATACACACATATACCACACCACACCACACATGTGCACATACAAAGAAATGGATAAAAGAAATAAAAGAATCATTTGGATACAAACATCAACATTGGACATTAAATAAAATCAATACACCATGAATAAAGAAATGTAATATGTATGTATGCATGTAAATGTATGTGAATATTATTTATTGCTAATAGAGGAAATGCCACAATTAATCACAATATGGGTTAACCTAAAGGACATTTTGTTAAGTGAAATAAATAATATTTAGAAAAAATATGGCATGCTCTCACTTGCACGTGTAATCATTTTGTAAAAGAGGTCGAATACTCAGATAACAGAGAACAGAATAGGAGGAAGAAACAGAAAATTATACATCAAGGGACACAATGTAGAAGATACAGAGGAAAAATAATTATATAGGTAGTACATATTACTCCTGACAAAATTGAATTTCATTTAGAATTTTTGTTAAGTAAATCAAGTAAGAACTGAGAAATAAGTAACTTTGGTTTTCCAACGAATCAATCTTTCAACCCATCTGTATCTCATAATAATCATGTTACTATATACAATATAATACATATTTAGAAACTAAGATGAATGATGAAAGATAGTCTAGGAAATTTGCCGACCATTTTGAGTTTCAAACACTACTGTTTATTGATATATAGAGTATTTAGCTAAATGGACAAAGTTCAAAGGTATTTCTAATTTATTTCACAGTTGATTTTCAGGTTAAAGTATAAATATGATAAATTTATATCCAAGTATTGTCTTAAGACATCACTAATTACCATATAAATAAATGCTAATAAAATCATTGATAAATTGGCAGGGGTAGGCTGTAGGTCTTGGGGCTTGAAATCTGGATTTGTATTGTCTCCGAGCTTTTGTGCTCATACTCTGCCATTAGAGCCATTGCTCTACTTCCAATTTTTTGAGGTTAATTGGGTTAACTGGAGATAAGTTTCTCAGAAACTCTCCTGCCCAGGGCCGGCTATAAACCATGATCCTCAGGTCTCAACCTCCTAAGAAGCTAAAATGAATATGAACCACTGGCACCCAGCCATTAATATGATGTCACTAAGGTATAATTACAACAGAAAGGATAGTGCCATGTATATGGAAAACTTTAAATAAATTTGAGTAGTACCACACAAAGTCTGGGAACTGAATTTTGGAGACCTGGTGTATAACAAGGATCTCAGTTCCTTGTACATGATCTTGCTACTTCACTGATGCATGTGGTCTTTGTAATTGAGCTATTTTATGCTCATTCTAAATTCATGTTGGTTTTTAAATGTCACTTTTACTAAAATAGCAGTATAAAGGGTGAAATGAAATACATATCATACAAAGGTCCAAGGGAGAAGAGCAACCTCTGCCCTAAATTTAAAATCAAAAGAAAATAATCTCCTTTGAGTAGATTGAGTGATACACACCTGCAGTTCCAAACACTCCGGAGGCTGACACAGAGTAGTGTTTAAGGCCAACGGAGACCTGACATCTTTAAAAGTGAGAAGAAAATAACCTTTGATATTATGTATATTAAATTGACTTCGGGTTTACCTAACCTATGAGAGACAGAGTTTGATATCCATAATATGTATTTCTATTACACTTTATTACTAAGAAAATTACTTATTAGAAAACCAAATTCCAATCAATTCATTGTTATCCCTTGACTACTTCCAAATTATTTCCTTCCCTGAATGACCCCCTTCTAATAAAATCACACAAAATATCACTTGCTTTCATATTTCTTGATTGCATAATTTACCTATGATATCTGTAGTATTGTGTTTGTGTGTGTGTGTGTGTGTGTGTGCGTGTGTGTGTGTGTGTGTGTGTGTGTGTGTGTGTGTGTGTGCTAAAAGTAGAGCTTAAACTCAGGCCTGTGCATTGTCCCTTTGTTTTTAAACTCAAGGTTGGCAGTGTACCACTAGACCCACAGCTGCACTTCTAAGTTTTTCATGGTTAATTGGAGATAAAGGACTCAAGGAACTTTATATCTGTGCTGGCTAGGAACAGCAAACCTCAGATCTCAGCCTCTTGACTACTGAGTACTGGGGCTTCAACAAAATACCTTTTAATTGGCTCATGGCTGACGCTATGCTGCTTGAATCATACTTGCATTTCTTACATACAGTAGTAGAATGTTATTTATAATCACCTTCTGTCAAAGTTGATAAGAACTTCTAGGGCCATGTTATGTTAATAATTCTGATCTCTGAGACTCTTGATGAAATGGGGATATTTGGGGAGGTGGACAATGTTGAAATTGTAAAGTTACAAATGCATTTACATCTTCTTTTCCTTTGAGAAATAGCATAAGATAATCTGAATCACTTGGGAACTTTTAGAACAAATCAGAAGCATGCTGAAAGGACCAGAATTTTTGTGGTTATTTTTCTTACATAAATTTACATTTCATATAACTTGGCCTCCCATAGAAAAAAGGTTGTAGAATACATCCTCCTGTCCTATGTAAGAAATGAGAATGAAGATTCCTAAGACCTGTAGTTTTGTTTTATTCTCTGTTAAGTACTGATGTTTTTAAATTATCATTTTATTTAATCCTTTATTGCATATATAATTAGACCGTGGATAACAAGATCATAGCATCTATTTCAAAAGGCAATTGATATAATTAGCTTTTAATTAACACTGGAGTCATTTGAAAGTTTAGTTTATTCATCTACCATTTATGTATATTGGAAAGGAATGTCATTTATTTTGAAACGATATTTACAAAGAAAGTAGAAGTAGCTAATTGATGATTTTTATCTATGATCATTTAAATCCATTTACCTATAAAAATTCTACTATTGACTGAAATATGAAAAGCTCATCAAGTTTAAATACTCTTCTGATAGAACCAACCATTGCCAATTAAACTTAATAGAGGTTAAAAAGTGATATTCTTGATTATAAGCATGAATAAAAATAGATATCTTATGATCATTAAAATAATATATGTATTATTATACATCTAACATAAAAGAAGTGCACTATAAATTCAATACTGTATCTAATAAGAAAACAATACTTCTACCTCTTTGAAAATATCTGGATATTTTATTTACAAGTTTTTGTTTAGAGATCTTGTAAATTTTTCTTCCTCCTCCTCCTCCTCCTCCTCTTCCTCCTCCTCCTCCTCTTCCTTCTTCTTTCTTCTTTCTTCTTCCTTCTTCCTTCTCCTCCTCCTCCTCCTCCTCCTCCTCCTCCTCCTCCTCCTCCTCCTCCTCCTCCTCCTTCTTCTTCTTCTTCTTCTTCTTCTTCTTCTTCTTCTTCTTCTCCTATTTTTCTTCTTCTTCCTCTTCTGTGTAAGCAAATTATTTTACAAGGTAAATGAATCTACTGACAGGTTTATGATCCAGGACTGTTTCCTCAAAGGCTGGCAGAAGCCAGTTCTTTGAAAAGTGATGTCTATGGAAGAAAGCCTCTCCATCTCCAGATTCTTCAGTTAAGTCAAATGCAGGAAATATCCTTCTGTCATTTTCTATACTCTGTCACTGGTCTGAATTTCTTTTCTTTTGAATAGTCAGTTTATTACCACACACTGGTAAACACAAATGTTACATGAGTTTAGGGTAAACTAAGAGAAGGCGAAGTCAAGCCCCTCACTTGCTTTTTAAAATTATTATTATTGGGGCCAGGAATTTGGCCTAGTGGTAGAGTGTTTGCCTAGCATGCAACGAGGACCCGGGTTTGATTCCTTGGTACAACACACATAGAAAAAGCTAGAAATGGTGCTGTAGCTCAAATGGCAGAATGCTAGCCTTGAGGAAAAAGCCCAAGGACAGTGCTCAGGCCCTGGGTTCAAGCCCCAAAACTGGCAAAAAAATATTATTATTATTTTAGGAATTTGCAGAATTGTATCTACTTGACTACATGGAATGGTAAGATTCATTCTACTTTTTGAAATATTCTCAACAAGTTGGCATTGATGCTTATGACAAACCATGCTGATGCTCATTCAGTAAGGAAGCTATTTTTCTTTTTCTCTTGAAAGTTTCTGGGCTGGAAAGAGAAATTTTGATTATAATTGTATTTTCCCCCCCAAAAAACTCTAAACAATATTTCAAAGATTCTGTCTCAAAATTTGCAAAGAATCGGGGACAGTATATGTTTGTATTGGTTTTCATTGAAACAGAAGTTCTAATCTCTTATAAATTATTCATAAAAATGTGACTTAATATATAATGCTGCACAATTCATCTAAACATGAGTGACATGGTAACTTTCAGTAGTACCTTTATTATTTAGAGGCATGTACTATCATGAATTATCTTAGACATAATTAAATCTTAACTTCATATCAGTTCATTCGTGCAAAATCTCAAATGTCCTCAAACAGCAGAATCTATGTTAAATAACATAAAGTTGTTATTATTTTTACCTTTGTTCAAATCTGAAGATGGGATCTGTTTAAATATCCAAGTATAGTTAAGGAGAAGGGTGCTGAGGAATAGTTTGAGTACATCAAGCATCCAATAGGTAAACATTTAGAAAGTTCTCTGGAATCATTTGAAATTAATTTCAGATTCGTATGTGCAGAATGTCCTGTGAGGAAATCATTCAAACATATTCTTCCATACTTTTCCTTTCCTGTGGTTATTTTTCTGTAAATGACTTTGGTACCTGGTGTATAATATATTTGAATTAGGAGAGGGAAGGGGAAAAACAGTGATGAGACAAAGGACGAAGTGTGAGCCACTGTAAAAGCAATATTCATAAGAAGACACATTGGAAATGAACTCTACAACTCAGGAGGGTGTGGAAAGAGGGAACATGGAATAAAACATGTGAAGGGGTAACAATGTTCAAGAAGTAATGTACTCACTACCTTATGAATATAACTGTTACCCTCTATACACCACCCTGGTAGTCTTTAAAAAGCTGATCTGTAGTTTTAGTCTGAGCACATTAATGTGTATATACATTTTGCCTTTTTAAGGTAAGATACGCTAGTTATTTGGGATCTTTCACTTGTGATTCTTTAGCCTGCTTTATTTAAATGTCAAGGTCATGTTGAATATGGGTATAAAATAAGTTGTGGTAAAATTCCTAGCAGAATTAGATCCAAACAGTACAAGAGCACAAGTTGCATACCCAATGCTATGGACAAGGTACTGGAAATATAAACACAACTACATAGTCATAAAAACTTATGACTCTATAGACATAATGTTTTATTACATAGATTATTATGTATCTATGACATAAAAACCCTCAGCCTAATTTTGATTATCTACTAAAATCTAAGTGCCAGTGATTGTATATAGAGATTCCCTTCTTGAATACTTGTTTGTTAAACACGTCATTTGAAATATGATGTGAAAATCAATGTTAATAAATTCTTTAATTGAAAAAAATTTCCTAGCAGAATATTGTTCTTTCTCTCATTCCAAACCATGCTCACTAAATGCTACATTTGTTTATTTTTTGAAGTCAAACACTTCCAAACAGATATGTAACTGAAATATCCTTTTATCTTCATTTTTCTTTCCCTGTTAAAATATAAACTTCATGAGGGAAAACATTCTTGTCCACCTTTTTCAGTAGTATATCTCAAGTGTTTAGTAATATCAATTATACTAAATAATTTATGAAAAATTTCAAGAACAAGATCTTGAAGAATGATAATAGGAATTAAAGGCTAATTAAAACTGCAATTGATCTTTCGACCATTACATATTCATATTGAGTTTTCTTCAATTTAATTATAAATTAGTATTCATATACATATTTTATAACCAAAACCACAAAATCTCACACTCAGTTCACTGAAAGAACTTACATAACCTCTACAAAAGTTTACTGATACTGCTATTTAATAGTATATCACTATCCATTTTTATAATGAGCTATGTATGTTGGAAATGTCTACCTTGGAATGATCCGAATTCTTCCATTTTTCACACAAACTTTCACTGATGAAAACAGACTGAGGTTCTTAGATTTAGCAACGTCGAGTGTTAGAAGGTCAACCAGAGTGGGGTGACCCCTGACCAGGATGGACCAGCGAGGAACCGAGTTATTAAGCTACCCTTGGAGGTTTAAAGAGAAGCTGAGAGCCAACTTTTGAAGATAATAGATGAAAGTGTGTGGGACTAGAAGAAACGCATTTGCACAAACTAGCGACAAGGGAGTTTCTAAACAGCTTTCTGTTCCGATTCCTACTCACTATGCAAAGCTAATTTTGGCATGGACTACAACAGGTAACTTTGATTAACACACAGCTTCTCCTAATTAGATATCGTTGTGGTATTGTAAAAGTCACACTCATGAGTTTAAAAGGTGTTGCTATCAGCATCCAGGAACAGCACAATGGAAACCCTGGGCCAAAGAAATAAGAGAGAGAATGGGAGAGCTCCATGAGGGGATTCAGGGCTTCCTGGCTTCTGAAGCTCAAGCCTCCATTATGAAGCTTATTTATTTCAGCACAGGGGAGGTGACTACAGATAGATGCAGAAACTAGGCTATCAAACTTTCTTGTGATGATGACAATTAACATGAGGTACAGTTTGTATACATAGTGATAATTGGCTCCCTTATGTTTAGAGAGCAGAGGGGAGCAATAGCATTTTAACTGTAACACAGACATTCATCTTCTTTCTCAGGTCTTAAGCTTTTAGCATCCAAACAACTCTAATGTAAACATACATACTTAAGTAGCAATTTATATCTTGACTGCTTTCCTAGGTCTTTCCAGTTCTCAGTCCATGGTTTAGCTCTTAACCCTTTCCTGGTCTCACAGCTCCCCTGTGAGCTTTCCTGGCTCCATTGTTTGGCACAATAGGTACCTAATTTTATATAAATTACTTAAATTTGAGCATGAGATATCTACTTCCAATAGAAAGCTTTGTTATTTTCTGCTACACGAGAATTTACTTATATTGACTTGGTCAAATTGGGATTTTACATGTAACATCAGAGCTTATATATTTCCCAAATGAAGTCTAATCAGCAGAGACTCTTCTCTAGCTTTGCCAATAATTGTGTTTTTATTCTGACTATGAAGAGTTTAGCTATCCATCCTATATTTTAAAATTCATGAGCTGAGCAAGTTGTGATTGTTTGGTCACATGCTTGAAATGGGGGACCAAATCTGTACTTGATACATACTCAAAAATATTTAGCTACAAGGAGTAAGCCAAACCTGAGCTATAAACTCTTCTTTGTTATATTGAGTAGATAAAATAATAAAACCCAAGTAGGAGTAACTCAAATAGACTTTATTTATCAGGAAATGTTTATGCTATAAAACATGCTTTTAAAACAATCTTTATATCCCATTCAATACCATTCTATATTCTTACTATTTTTGTGCGGTTTGTTGGTTTTGTTTTATTTTATTTGTACTGAATTTTCTTTAGTTGTGAAGGGGAGTGCAATCAACATGCCAACCGACCTCAAGAACATTGGAACAGACTACAAGACCCAGAAATAAACCCATATATCTACCACCATCTGATTTGTGAAAAAGAAACCAGAAATATATGGTGGATGAAAAACTATCACTTCAACAAATGGGACTGGAAAAATGGAAAAAATGGAATGGAAAAATGGAAAAAAGACTCAAACTGGATCTGTGCCATCTTGTAGCAGTATCCGTTCAAAGTGGATCAAAGATCTCAAAGTAAGACATGAATTCTTGAGGTCAAACATTGAAACATACTCTAGGAAGGAGTAGAGGAAACATTACAACTTACTGGCATAGTCAAGAACTTAGTACAATTCTAAGGGCTTAGCAAATAAGAGGGAACATTGAGAATGGCGATTGTGTAAAGTTAAAAAGCTTCTGCAAAGCAAAGGATATAGTAACTAAGCAAACATCAATTAATCAATGAATAAGTACCCTAGTATTCCTTATTTTTGCAAAATTCAGCAGATCAGTTCTGTTCTATGTGACACCCATCGACATTGCACTATCTTCTCCAAGCTGCGGAGTTCTATTCCTTCCTCGTTTCTGTTCTTGGTGTTGTTCTGAGTCAGCATCTCAAGTTAACTGATGTTTTCCATGGAAAGAAAGAGTGGGTTTTGTACAGAAGGGAATACAATTCAGTTCAGCATTTGTTTCCTTCTGAAGATGTGTCTGAACTAACCAAACCATGACCCTGAAAACATTGATCCTAGACCACAAAACACTATACCAAGTGAAATGTAAACATTAACTTTGTTTGAGGGGTTTAAATCTAGAGTGCAAGTGCTTACCATTTATGGCAAAAATAAGAATGTTTCTGACTATAAATAAGAATTGGGGAAAATTGAAACATTGGAGGGGGTATGTTTGCCCAAAATATACCAGGTTCATGTATAGATACATTACAATGTACCCCTTCTCCTTCAAATGTATCTAACCCTAATGTTTAAAAGAAAATATTAAATTGAAAACCACAACTATTTGTATATGATAATAAAATATATTTGTTTTATGCACATAATTAAAAACAAAGGTGTTAAAACAATATTTTTGTTGTGATTTTAATTTTATGATTAAATGTAATACTCAGATATGTAATGCCTGCAGTGTAGTGCTAGTACTTTAGATTATTTTATTTCAGAGGTGTTAATATAAATTTCATATGAAATTCTTTCAAGCTTGATCTATTTGTTAATTGGATTGATCAAGTATTCTAATAGAAATAGAAATTCTTGGTAAGAAATCTATATTGCCAAGGATTAATTTCTTTTACTAGAATTTGTCAGACCAATTTATATTGCAAATTATAACTGAGAGTCACTCATTTTTTGCCAAATTATTTGGAAATGCATGAGCAAAATAGCATCTCATTCTTCCACTGGATAGAACTGAGTACTAGTAACACTAAATATGGTTTTGTATGAGGAATAAAAACTCTGTGCTGAAACAAATCATGACAAGACCCTGCCCATGCCTTGCTCTCCAGATTCTCTGTGGCATTCTCTCAGACATAAAAGCCGCCAGAACAACTGAATCAAAATCTCTTGAAAGAGCAAGAGAAACAGGAAATCCGATGTTTACACCAAGGTAAATGCAGTAAAGAAAACTAGTGAAGAATTAATTTACACTCATCAGCCTCAAAAAAATAATTTTGTATTGCCAAAAAGCAAATTTCAAAAAGGAATAGTTCAACTATCATTGTAATAATAACAGGACAACTTTTGAAATTACTGTATTATTTCAATAAAATTTGTGTGTTCAGAAAGTATAATAAGAAGTACTCCCATTTATGGGAGACCAAGTTATTTGAAACATAAATTTATGGAAGAAAAATAACCACAAAAATTCTGGTCCTTTCAGCATGCTTCTGATTTGTTCTAAAAGTTCCCAAGTGATTCAGATTATCTTATGCTATTCCTAAAAGGAAAAGAAGATGTAAATGCATTTGTAACTTTACAATTTCACATTATCCACCTCCCCAAATATCCCCATTTCATCAAGAGTCTCAGAGATCAGAATTATTAACACAACATGGCCCTGGAAGTTCTTATCAGCTTTGAAAGAAGGTGATTATAAATAACATTCTACTACTGTATGTAAGAAATGCAATTTTATTCTGACTCAATTATACCTTACATGTGTTTTTAACTTAAAAAGTTGATTCAGGAGTACAATTACTCTAAAAAGTAACATCACGTAGTCTCAGCTGTGGCTTAGTGAAAAAGCAGGCCAAATGGAACTGTGCTTTCAATCTAATTCTGCTATCCCTTTTTCTAACACCAAGTCAGTACTTAGGAGTTGCTGTTGCTGCTGATTCCTGCCATATTGGCCTTGACCCAGACAATAAGTATTGTGGCTTTTATCAGCTTCATACTTTTCAGCAGAATTAAAAAGCTGTTATTTAGGGGCCCGGAGTTTGGCCTAGTGGTAGAGTGCTTGCCTAGCATGCATGAAGACCCGGTTTCGATTCCTCGGTACCACATATATAGCAAAAAGCCAGGACTGGTGCTGTGGCTCACGTGGTAGAGCCCTATCCTTCAGAAAATCCAGGGACAGTGCTCAGGCCCTGAGCTCATGCCCAGGACTGGCAAAAAAATAAAAAGCTGTTATTTAAAATAGTCTCTGCTCATCTAAAATATATCAACAGCTAAAAAAATTGAATCACTCCAAAGCTAATCTCCAAAGAAATAACCATCCCGTTAAAAGATGGGCTAAAGACTTAAAAGAGAGTTTTCTCTGAAGAAGAAATACGAATGGCCTATAAACACATGAAGAAATGCTCGACGTGTCTGGCCATAAAAGAAATGCAAATCAAAACAACTCTAAGATTCCACCTCACTCCAGTTGGAATGGCCTGGATCAAGAAATACAATAACAATAAATGTTGGAGGGGATGTGGCCAGGAGGGATCACTACTACACTGTTGGTGGGAGTGTAAACTCGTTCAACCACTATGGAAAGCAGTATGGCAGTTCCTCAAAAGACTAAACATGGACCTCCCCTTTGACCCAGGAATTCCACTACTTGGCAGTTACCCAATCATCCAGAAACAGAGACATACTAAATCCACCAGCACAACAATGTTCATTACAGCACTATTTACCATAGCAAAGACATGGAACCAACCCAGATGCCCTTCAGTTGATGAGTGGATCAACAAGATGTGGTATTTATATGCAATGGCATTCTGTCAGAATGACATTGCCCAATTTGTAAGGAAATGGAAAGACTTAGAAAAAATCATATTAAGTGAAGTAAGCCAGACTCAAAGGAACATAGGCCCAATAGTCTTCCTCATTTTTCATAATCAGTAGAAATCTTGGGCTTTCCTAGCAGAGATTTACAATAGAACAAAACCTAGATAAATAAGGCCATGCAGATTGATGCTAAATGAAAGGACTTCAGGATATAGAAACAAAAGCCATATAATGAGTGACTGCTGTCCTTAATGTACTATGTTATCTCTCATCTCTTTTGCTGTCCTTGGTTATCTCATATTGTTACAGTATTTCACCTGGTTACCTGATATATTGCATATATGTGTATTTGGTTATTTGAAGTCAGATAGGAAAGGGAGAAAAAGAAGATGAGGAGTGGGGGTGGGGGGAGGGAAATGGGGACCAAGACATGAGAAAGGGTATCAATGTATGTGAAGTAATGCACCTTCTATCTGGTGAATATAATGTAACTCTTTTATTAATTACCATAAAAATATATGAAAAAGAAATAAAAATAAAATAGTCCCTGATCACTAACTTTGCTGGATCAATCTGTCTGGGTAAGAACCAGCTCTCCACTGTCAGGAAAGTACATGTTATTTTATTGTCCTGTCTGAGAACTCATAACATTTTTCTCTTTGTCCCTGCCATTCTGTGGCTATTTCAGCACCTGGCTAGATCTATTCCTTTATAACAAGCTGCCTAGAACTCTGTGTGCAGTTTTGGTTGGTTGATTCATGCTTAATGCAGGAGACTTCTGTCTTTTTGAGTTTTGTGAACATTGTTCCTTCTCTGTTCATCTTTTGTCATTTTCTAACTTCTTATTCATAAGCATTTTCCTGGAGCTGGAAATGTCACGAGGCACAAGAAAAGGGGCTGTATAATAAATGTCTTAGTTTCTGTTTATTTTCTTAGATTTATGATGAGAAACAGAGACACAGGGTGTTTGGGGAGAGAAACATCACATTTGTATACTATTACTAGCCAGATGCAAACCTACAAGAATCAAAATATTATAGAATTAATGATATTTTTCTAGAAGATATGATGATTCAGTCATTCTCCTAATATTGAGGAAAGGTCTAGAAACTGAATATATAGTATTGGAGATCTAGAGTATAGCATGCAAATAATTTCAAGGTAAGTTTTGAATTGAATAAAAGCTACTACAAAAAAATTAGCATTTATGTGTATTTCAGAGCTTCTTTGTTGTCATGTCCATTCTGGATGTTGGCTATACTCAGGAGAAATTGTGTCTATATTTCAAAAACAATTTCAGAATTTGTCTAATAATGTTAATAAATCAGACTAGAAAGCCAGAAAAAGAACAGAAAATGTAGATGTTTATTAGTATTCATTGTTAATCTTAAAATATTTTTGCTAGGGGGCCGGGAGTTTGGCCTAGTGGGAGAGTGATTGTCTAGCATGCACAAAGACCCGGGTTCGATTCCTCAGTACCACATACATAGAAAAAAGGTGGAAGTGGTGCTGAGGCTCAAGTGGTAGAGCTATAGCCTTGAGAAAGTCCATGGACAGTGCTCAGGCCCTGAGCCCAAGCCCAAGATTGGCAAAAAAAAACATATTTTTGCTATTTAACCTTTCCAAGTAGTATACTTTCTACTAACATAGGCAAACTTTTTGAAATATATTTTACTATAGTAAGTGTTGGCTAACTTCTCATTTATAAAATGTTATTGCCATAGAATGTGTAACTTTAAAGGCTTTCTGCCTCCTGAGATGCAGTGTCCAAAGATGTGTGGTTGAATTATTTTCTGCATCAAATTATATCTCATTTAGTACCTCCCATCATGGAAAAAATGTTTCTTCATGTACAAATATATTTTAATAAGTTAAAGTCTGTATGTGATAATTGTAGATATCTTATGAGCTTTGTTTTTTGAAATATTGTACATAAAAATTTCCATGAACTTTGTAGCTATTAAGTATCACTGATTCAAATTATTAAGCATTTGATTTATAATGGTACATAAAAATAAAATAGAATGGTGGATAGTTGCTAGACTACAATGTTCTTGGCTAGACATCTGTAGTCTAAAATGGAAGGAAACTCAAAATAAAATAACCTCTTTTAAATCATTAAATCCTGTTATTTTATCATAACCAAAACATCAATAAAAGAGCATGAATCATTTTGACAGTTATTAGAGAATCCTGGCAGGGAATGAACAGTTTATGATATCCACAAGTCAATAGTCTGTCCAAACCAATAATGATATTCATTGAAATATTACTATAAATATTACATGGTATGGGTCTATACTTCATTACTGGATGTCATGTAATATTAGTCTGATGATGCTCTAATTTCACTCTGCTTTGTATCTATTCCTTGTGTTCTGTTTGTGTTGTTGAGACTGGAACTCTTCCCTGGTTAAGTCATTCATTTCTGCTAACCAACAACACTGGTGGGGAAACTAGACAGGGAGAGAAGGTGAGAAAGACTCCTGTATCACTGCATGTTTACAGCTCCCACACACCATACATTGCCTTGTTGCTACAATACTGATCCCCAAATGATGTCTCCTTACAGCCTCAAACAACAGACTAATTATTTAGTAGGCAAAGATACTACCAATGGTAGCTTAATGATGTTGCTCTCTGCAAGGCCCTAATCCCTAGTCCATAACAAGTCTCTTCTGAGCCTCTAGATACTGATACTGCAAAATCTTCCCTAGGTTTCTTTTTTATTATGACTTATATTTATGTGTTTTATTGTATTTTGTTGACAGGATAATGTATAGAGGGGCTACAGTTACATTCATCAGTTAGTGGGTGCATTACTTCTTGAACATTGCTATCCCTTCTCATGATTTTTCCCCCTTTCCCTCCCCTCTTCCTCCCGTTCATCTTGTTTTCATCCTTTCTTTCACTATTTCAAATTTAAAAAAAAATATATATATATACTACACAGTATACCAATATACAAATTCAAATACAGTAACCTCATGGAATTAACCATAAGTGGGAAAAAAAGAAAAGAGAAGAAATAACTTCACATAGAATATTAAGAGCAGCAATCACAAAGATAAACCTCTTGTTTCATTAACCTAGAGTTCATTTTGTTTAGACTCATTCTTGTATGACCTTATGTACGCAGCTTTTGAGCTGTTGCGATCCTCTGTTAGGAGAATCCTAAATGTGTACTAATTATTACAAATGAGGGAAAGCATGGAGCCTATGCTCCTTTGGGTCTAGCTTATTTCACTTAATAAGATTTTTTCCAAGTCTTTCCTTTTCCTTGCAAATGGGGAAATGGCAGCATAGATGGCAGCATAAAATTCCATTATATAAAAGTACCATATCTTCTTGATCTACTCATCCACTGAGGGGCATCTGGGTTAGTTCCATATCTTGGCTATGGTAAATACTGCTGCAATGAACATCATTGTGCTAGTAGCTTTAGTATTCCCTTGTTTCTGGACATTTGAGTAAATGCTAAGGAATGGGATTCAGGGTCATAGGGGAGCTCTATGTTTACTCTTTTGAGGAATTGCCATACTGCTTTCCAGAGTGGTTGAAGGAGCTTACACTATGACCAAAAGTTTAGTAGCAATCCCCTTGATTCCTTAAAATCAAAAGGCAAGGCTAAGTTCCTTTCTGATGGACACATGAAAGATATCCTTTCCATACCCTTCCAAAACGTTGTCACCCATGTTGCTTAGCTACAGATCCCATTCTTCTTTCTTAAGAAATATGGATTCTTATTCAAATCACAATATGCTAGCTTTGCTTCTGTCACCTGCTTTGCTTCCAATGATATGCCTTTCTCATCTACTTTTGATTATCCTTGTAAAAACTTGAAGCATCTCAACTCTTGCGAATCCAAGATAAGTTTAATGTCATAGTCAACTGACAAGTGTTTATATTCTTCACTTAACTTGGTATTGTAATATCATACAAAAGTTCTTGTGATTAAACGACAGAGAAATAATAAATCACCCTACTAACACCTAAAACATATTTCTTATGGGACTCATAGTTATTCAGTATGTCCTTGGAAATTGTGCATATATCCACTTCCTTTTGTATTCAGGCTATACTTGAAATGGAAAAACTCTGTGATCCTCAAACCAACATGGAAGTTTCTTGATCTATGCATAATGAGATTTAGGTGTTAGTATTCAACAAGAACATCTAAGTCAGTGTCTCAGAAATTATTCAAGCTATGTTTCAAAAGAGTAGATCAAAAAATAAAATAAAACTTCATAGACAGAGAAAATGGTTCTGTAAATCCTTAATCTTAAAGATTACCATGATTCCACAATGAAGGGACTCATCCTAACTTTATTTATTCACTTATCTGGCTCAGAATATCAGATAACTTCTGGAAGATGATAGAAGAATATCAAATTGAACAATAGAATATACAAAAGGAAAGAAGTAGTATGATTGAATGTAGTCATAATACACAATGTATGTTTAATATTCAACTTACATGTGAAAATAGAAGTAGAAACACTTAGGGGATTAATGAAGTAGAGATAAACAGGAAGTACCAAATTACAGACAGAATGATCCATTAAAATACATTAGACACAAAAACTGATGTGTTGAATTAAGGCTCTCATTTCAATTATTTCAGTGGAACTAAAATAAAATAATTAAATAAATATTTGAGTCATAATAAGCACATAAAATCCACCCCTGTTGAAGTTCTAATGGAAATTTCTCTCCTAGCAATGTTCACCAAGGTAGTGCATAGTTCCTTATTCTTGGTATGCATTTCCCATCCATGTTGGAGAAATCCCAAAGTCAATTGATAATACAGCCTCAGAGCTACATGAACTCTTTCTTCTTCTAAAATAACATAGGTCACTAGAAACCAGGAACTATCTTTTCAGTTCCCAGAATGACATAGCAAATGACCATGTGCATTAATCACTTTCATTGTGTTTTGTAATTTGTACCAGATGATAAATAAGTAGTAAGTGTAATAAAGGTCTTAATGAGAGGTAAGTATTCTAGACATTAGAATAATTAAACGAGGCTTAATTTGGGCTTTCAATAATCCTGGGTACACTGAGGAATTCCCTCTAAATAAAAATCAAATTATTGTATCTCAACTTTGCCTCCATCAAAAAAGAAATAACATTCTTTGTAGGTCCCTTCAGTACTGGCAGCAATTTATCACAGTTGAAATAATGTTTTAACCCATTTGTCAGGGAAAGAGAAGTCATCTGTGAAAGAGGCACACAAGAAAGAATTCTACATCAGGTTCAAGATAAAATTTAGCACCACTTTCTGAGTTATAACACTGACAGATTCTACTATAACTGTGAAGTCTCTGTTAGGATATATTCACACACATAGCTTTATCTATACGTAGATATATCTAGATATGCCTCTATATAATCACATAAGTCTATATAGCTTCATCTTTATAGACATGGTGGAAATACATCAGGCAGATGAGCTGGAAGTGGAAGAGGAAAAGAGAATGTTGAAGTTGAACAATAGCACAATACAGTGTGTCTACATATGAAGTGACACAAAATGACCCACTGAAAGCTGTTGGAAAATAAAGGAGTGGGGCCAGAGAAAACACAGAATAATATAACTTAACTTAGAAGTTAATAAGTTAATGTCAACATGTGTGAATTACAGAGGTTCTTTGTGTATCTACTATACATTAATATAGAAAAAACCTTTTATGTCCATATAAAGCGTGCATTCATGGTAGCATTATTTTCAGTAACCAGAAGTATGAAAACAATATGCCCATCAGAAGAGGTGAAAAATCTTATTTTACACTGTAATAGATGTACCAACTAGGAATTTAATAATAATATGAAATTAAATATAGTATGTTTCAGAATGTTTATTCTTAGTGAAATAAGCCAGACTCAAGATAGTGGTAAGGAGTATTTAGTCTATAATTCTTCATCACTTAAATTGGAAAAGGAAACTGAAGAGATTCAAAATGTGAATCCATGATTGCTTAAAGATGAGGGGAATAGGGACATACAGGAAAAAGAGAACTTAAGAGAACTCAGACAAATTAGATGGTGAAAAATACGTTCATTTGCTCGACTATATAGATTATATGTGAATGCATATTTTGTTTTCTACAAAAAAATGAAAAAGTATATGTCAACATAGTCTGTATTTGAACCAAAATAAACGTAGGTAAGAGGCCAACTTCCTTCTTGACCACATCTATTTCCTGAGTTCTGAATTTAATGGAAAGGACTTATGTTCTTTCTAAAAATTTTGGTTGACAATAGGAATGAATGGAAACAACTTCCTTTAGACAGTAAGCTTTATCTAAAGGATCACACACAGACTGTCATATAGGCTTGCATGATTTGCAAGTCTTTTTTCCTGATAATTTAACCTCTAACACCCTAGCACTAGTTTATGAATGTGGGGTACAATTTCTTGAGATCATTTCTGTGATCCCTTATAAACATCCTACATTAATAAATTCACCACCCTGTGCCAAGCTTCCATAAGGAAACTTCCAAATGGCAGGTGATGCACTGATGTGTGAATATTGTGGGTGTGAACTATCTCAATTCCTCTCTCTTCTAAGCTCCTTTTCTCTCTTGATGATTAATGTCTTAGTAACTATTATACTCTATTATAGTTTGGATACTTATTAAAATAGTACTCGTTATCGAGTGGTCCCAAGATGTGTCTATTAAATGTATAATGTTCTACCATAACAAAGGTATGTATTTGTCTTTTTCACAAAAGAAAAATAATCTCAGAATTTTTGCATAGAAAATCTGCCACCTGCTTTGTACTTTCCCCCCTTATCACAATTGCATGCAGAACTTTTGGACTGCATTATGCTAATGTTCTACAATTGCCAGGTGACTCTACTCCAACATTTATATAACAGTCAAAATTGACAACCGTGTCATTTATGATCATGATGTCTCTTCAACAGGATCAAGGAACTGACTAAATTATCCATGATTTTAAATGAAATACCTATCGCCTGCATGTTTTTACAGAAACCATCCTCAATTTGCTTCCTTTTGTTAAAATGTCACTTTCTGATACCCAGTAACAATGCTATAGGCGTGGGGAAAGAATGTCTAAAATATTTCCAAAAGAAAATCTTTTAACACCTACAAATAGTAATAGAAAGTGTATTAAAGGTGTTAGTGAACATCTGAGTACAAACATAACAGCATTTCTTTAATGTGTGCTTTGAAATGTCAGCCTGAAGGAACCAATATTTAATAAAAAAACATTTCTATACCATACAAAAGGCTAAAATTGTTTATGAAATCATCTATGTTAAGATTCTTCAGGGCATCACAACACACTGAAATAGTTTTAAAGCATAATAAATAATGTGATCATGCAGAGTAACAATACAGAAAGGTTAGATGCAATCAGTGTCTCTCTTGGGAAATGTCGAACTTACAAGAACTTTAAAAAGTAGACTTTTTCTTGATCGATTTGATGTTCTCTGTCTCCTCTCCCTCTCTGATTTGTTTTAAAGCAACATTTATACTCACTTGCTAATCTATGCATGCGCACGCACGCACACACACTCACTCACACACACACACACACACACAAACACACACACACACACACACAAATCTTGGTGGTTTTTCCAAAGAACTTGTAATTTCAGGAGATATCATATTTACTTTCTAATTTTGTCTAGTTGAAAATATTCATTAGCTGGGAAGTACCAAATAGAATTTGAAATAACAAATTCTAAACATAACTAGTGCTTTGTTCAGGTATTAGTCTCCTTCTTTCAGGACATATCAATCAAGAACGTCTATAAACAATGAGAAGATATTGTAACCATCTCCCCAAACCCAGATTACTTTATTAACTTCACTTTTTAAAGCTTTAAGACTAAATTTGACATATCTAGGGCTATATTGTTATTATTTGGAAAAGAAGTTAGAAGACTTAAATTTTTTTAAAGTATTCACACAGGGAATTATAAATGTGAGTATGATTATGAAGTCACTGGGAGCTAAGATTAAACTGCTAAAAATAAAAATTATGTCAAATAAAACTACAAAAGAGCTTTTGGAAAGATTGTTGCTTATAAGTCATGACTGAAAAACACCCATTTCAGCTTCATTTCAATGATCTGATAGAGTATGTCTCCATTAATGTAACAATTCTCATTTTCCTTCATAGTTGTGCTAGGTAAGTTAAAACTAAATAGTACTGTGTCATTAATAGTTTAATAAATGCAGATGCTCATAACTTGTTTGTACCGCTATCAGCTGTTTGTAATGTACAGACAGGAAGGCTGCGGTTCAAGGCCATCTGGAAAAATAATAACAAAAATCACAATGTGAGTCTCTATATCAAAGAACAAATTGGATACGATTGCTTATGTTTATAATCCCAGCTACCAAGGAGGTGCTGTATGTCAGATTGTGGTTTGAAGACACTGTGGGTATAAGTGAAAGACCCTATCCAAAAGGTAGAGTGACTGTCATCCAAATGCTAGTCCCTGAGTTCAATTCCAATACCAAAAGAACTAACTCAATGAAGCTGATCAACAAAGCAGATGGCATCTAAAAATTTATGTAACATAACACATGAAATCAATGTATTTTCTTCTTTATATCTCTGTCATTTGTTTCCCCGGCAGTATATTCTGCTTTTCTTTTCTAGGCTACATCAGCACATTTATTGTTTTTCGCAACAGAAAGTGAAACTGCATATAACTGAAAGTCTCAGTAGCAGTATAGACATCAGCAAATCCCAACTGCAATTGTCTGAAATCAAGCTAATCAAGATTAATGCATTTATTTAGCAGATGCTTACGATGTTATTAAAATGCAAAAGATTGGTTTCTGCCAATTGTTCAACATCAGAAACAATTAATCAGATGATTTTTTTTCATTTTTTGATAGTTTTATAGAGTTTACCTCAAGAGAATAGCATAAAAGACAACTCTGTAAATTTTTCATCCTAACCTTAGGACAGTCAGTCAATTGAAAGAAAGTGAAATAATGACTATCTATTTATATTTAGGAAAGGAAACCTTTTAGTGTGGCAATTTGTTTTACAAGATTTACAAGAGAAGTGAATGAATTATTTTACAAAAGTAGGAAGACCATGAAATTAGAATTACCAACTTAAGACCCAATTTGAGCTATTAAGTGTGCTTAGAACACATCATAAAATCCAAAGAACATATTTCCAGTTGTTTTAGAGAGCATACATTGAAGCAAATAATTAATAAGGAAAACTAAATTATTGGAATTGAATTTCAGAAGTTCTGAAGTGTGATGTATGTATATTGATTTTTGTAATTATGTATTTACACACATATATGGGGCATTTGGATCAGAATAAAGACCCAAGTCTTTAACAATAAGTTTTTCATTCATTTTCTGTTCTGTTTTTGAGATGAGGACTCACTTATGTTACCTAGGTTGCTCTTGACCACAGAGACTCATAAGAATCTCGTGACTCAGCCTGTTAAATATCTGTGATGATGGGGTATCTCTTAATTGTGGTAAACCTCTGGTCTAGTTATGGGCTCTCCACATACAAATCATCCCTTCCCACCTTGAATTCTAAATGGCTTCCATCTAGCTTTTGCAGTTTCAGGGATTACATTCTTCTAACTTAGTCTTCTAAAATCCGAGACACCAATGACAAAAAAACACTCATTTGTCCCAGAAACACGTGAAATTCTTCGAAGTAGCCCATCCTACACCTGCTAACTACCTGGCATGTGTCTCTCATGGAAAAAGTTCCTCTTCATGCTTCGCTTTGTTCTAATTGCTTCCAGTGTGACCTGAGTTGTGCAGAGTACCTCCTTGTCTACAGAGGACCCCCAAATTACCCCTATACGTTGTATCCTTGTATGCTGCCCTTGCCATGCCAAAATGCAAACAATATGCCAAGGACATCATAAAACACTATGAAGCCAATGGCTCTAGACCAACACCAGGAGAAGAAAAAATGTGGGAAGAGGATTATGTGAAAATTGCTCTGAAATGGCTTTTCTTACAAAGTGAATTTTAAGTAAAGGCACCAACATAGTAAATTGGATTTTGGTTTTGTACCTCCTGACATATTAGAATAAATCTGTTGTGCACCTGCAGACTGAAGACCTTACAACAAACAACCAACCATGTCATAGTACTGGTTACAAAACATACAATTATTAAGAAACTAAGAATTTACACATTATAGTAAAAAATTTTTCATCATCATGTAATATTGATTAATACATAATTAGTTAAGAATTGTTTATATATACATGCCTTATTTATACATAAATTTAAGAAAGTACTAGTGCCAATAATATTTAAAACAAGTTTTAATTTTTAGAATTGATCAGCTTAAGCTCAAAATCAGATATGTTGTGTTTGCAAACTGGGATACATATTATAAATGTGCTTACCAAAACAGTAGTATTTCTTAAGATTCTCAAATATAGCTACATATTTTTAAATTTTATTTTATTTTATATTTTGGTGCCAGTCCTTGTGCCTGAATCAGTGCCTGGGCACTGTCCATGAGCTTCTTTTTGTTCTAGGCTAGCAATATACCATGTGCACCACAAAGCCATTTTGGACTTTTCTGAATAGCTTCACGGGAGATAAGAGTCTCACTTTCTTGTTCAGGCCAGCTTTAAATCTTGATCCTCAGATCTCAGCTTCCTGAGTAGCTAAGATTATGAGAATCAGCCACCACCAGTACCAAGAAAAAAAATCACTAGTTAAGTGTTTTGATTCAAGAGTTATTTTATCAGTTACTGTCAGATATTATTTCTTTCTTTCCTCAGGTTAGATTCTTTCAAATCAGAGGTCTCTGAGTCTTTTTTTTAATCTACATAAAAAAACTGGTACCATGAGATTGCTTAAAGATCAAAGTCACTGGCATTAAAACAAATGGGTCCTCAGAATACAGGTGGGAAGAGAATTCCCGAGTCAGAATACAATACTTATAGGATTATCTCTTCTGAGAATAATGTTAGCAGTATCTGTCTGCAAAATAGAATAAGAGGCTACTTCAGAAAAAGAAATATTAAAATAAAGATGGTGGCATTTGTAAGTATACAGAAAGAAATATTATTTATAAGTATATAGAAATGAGAAAGCTCTCTATATATTATTCATATGTACATATATATTTATATATATATATATATATATTGTTAAATTTCTGTGGTTTGGGTTCATTTGCTTGTTTGATGTGGTACCAGTACTGGATGAGGCCACTTCAGCCATTCCTGTACTCCTCAATTTAACTTTATATATTTTATAAACACACCACACACACACACACACCACACACACACACAATGTTTGCTTGCTTGTCAATACATCATCTGCACACTTTGATGTTTTCTTTTTCTTTTTGTCATTTGTCCTGCTTCAGCTCAGGGCCTGGGCTCTGTCCTTGAGCATTCCACTACTTCGAGCCACAGCTCCAGGTCAGGTTTTCTAGTTGTGGCTTTAGACTGCAATCCACAGACATCAGCTCTTGAGTAGTTAGAATTACTGGTGTAAATCACCTTTAGCCTAAGAACATAGGGAGTTTCACATGTTTGAGGTTTGTAAAAAATTCAAATGATACGCATCTTGCTATGAGATCTAATTAAAGAATTGATTTGTTTTCTTCTTCTACTAGTACTGTTGTTGCTATTGTTGTTGTTGGAACACATTTTAATGAGTCTATGTTTATTGTTAATATTTTTCATAACTCAAACCTTGCTAATTGTATCTCCCTTTATCTTTACCAGTTTTTAATTACAAAAATTACAATTTTTATTTAATTAAAATTTTTTCTTAGCATTAAAAAGCAAGAAAAAATATTAACAAATTAATGTTAAATGAAAGTTTTAATAACATGTAAGAAACTGGCAGAAGAAAAAAGAAATACATTTTACACATACCTGTTAATAATATCATTGAGGTAAACACACACACACACACACACACACACACACACACACACACGAACCATACACATAACTCATGAACTAAAGCAGAATGTGCAGAAAAGTGAATGAGAACCCCAATGAATAAAAATAGAACTAATGTGCAGAATAAAAATCACACTGTGCTATTAATGTGAGACACTTAAGTAATATTTTCCGTACTGCATATAAATTTGACTACAGTATCTATTGCCACCTGGGATTATCTCATTTTCTCATTAGCTCCTACACTTTCCCAATATATAGGGATGTAGTATTCTCATTTTACAGATAAAAGAAATCTATTTTAAGTAGAATAATTGCAATGAATATTAATACCTAGTTAACTATAGAACCAGAATTTCAAACTATCCTTCCTATGGTCAGCAGTGTCTTAGTTTGCAAACATTTTAATCTTAATCTTTTTTTTTAAATCTTGAATTTTAATCACAGTTTGGTTGGCGTTTTAACTAGTAAACTCTCTTTTATGTTTGCCTAAATGACACTGATTTTTATGACTAAGTCAATTTTATACTGAAGTTTCTGCTGAATATTTCATCTGGGATATTGTTTTCATCTTGACTTTCACATTGTGGCATAATAGCTTTGGGAACTAAACAGATGCAAAAGTAAAGCTGTGATTACAAGGGCTGCGACTGGCACAGAGTTTTATAATGAAACTGTGTGACAGAATTTACAATGACAGCTTCTGGCAGAAACAGAACACATTAAGATAGCCAGGAGTCCTGTTTCTTGCCATTTAGGAGTATTTACACAGAAAACTACATTGTAGCCAGGTGGTCAGTTATAGTAGAATTTAACGAAGACCACAATGTTTCATGAATGCTAAATGTTACTCGGAAAATAACTGATTCATTAAACTTCAATGATGGCTCACATCACCAAAAACTAAATGAAACTTTGTCTTTCTTCACACCTTTGTCTTTCTTCACACCTTCATGATAATTTCTTTGGTTAGGCATCTCAATAGTTCAAAACAGATTTTCTCCAAGAGCCCTGGAATGAGATATTACAAGAACATACAAAGTCTCTCAAGGAGATGCTTAAAATTACTATTTTAATTAAAATACTAATAAAGTCACTTAGCTACACATAAAAATGATCTTAAAAATTTGAATAAAAATCTTTCTTAATATTGGTCTCAGATAGTAAGCTTTGGTTGATTGGAAATACTGAGAAATAAAGGTAGGTTGGTATACTAAATGCTGCAAGCTTTATTTCTTTTAAAGGACAAATAGGTCAAGGCAAACTGGAATAGTGCAAGCAAAGCTGAAACATCAAATCTGTAGTCTGCTGTTAAAAAGTTCTCAGTTCTGAGAACTGTAACCAGTGCTTATAAATATTTATCTGCATACAGATATAAGAACTACATGCCTCTTGGCAGATACATCTTCACACCTCTTAGCAGTGGAAGCTGTGTGGTAACATTGATCCTTATTTTTCATTTAGGATCCTATTGCTTGAACTAAACATCACTTTCTCTATCGATGTAGACAAATGATTACTAGTTATTCTTCTGTGGATTTCCACATTAATTTATTCTATAGGCCTTTCCATATATATTTCATAAAATGAAACTATGTTTCAAAATACCAATTATTGAAAAAAACTCAATTATAAATATACTACCAAAAAATACATTTGCTTTCCACTCCTTCTCTTTCTAGTGTGTGTGTGTGTGTGTGTGTGTGTGTGTGTGTGTGTTATGTATGTATGTGCCACAGTGTTATTTTTCAAGTTGAAGAAATTTAATCCTACTTTTTTTACAGTTTGTTCCACATTTAATGTAGCTACTGTTTTGAAAAGAATTTTATCTTATGTATGACATTGAACCGCAAATAAATCTTTTGCAAACAACTGGTATTGAGTCAATATTTTAATTCAATTTGTTTTTTAATGTACTGACACTCTTTGTCATTAAGGCAATTATAATTTTAGCACTGAAGTGAGGTGTACCATTGTACCATTTGTTTTCTGCTGATTTCTTTTTTTCTTCACTTTTTTTCTTCCTGTTTCTTGCTGGTTTCTTAGGCCATCTTTAATTATTTTTACTTATTTAGAGTATTTAGGAGTGAATCATTTTATAATCTCAATGTGTAGTTTTGAAAATTCATGTGGAAAAGAGAGTTCTTGTGTCTACCTCATTTCTAGCCTTTATGTTGTCCTGATGCTGCAATATTTTATTTCCTTATGATCTGATTCTATCAGCTTTATTTTGTATATTTACTTTTTGTTCCTGAATTATAGCTTGAATAGGTACCTATTATATGATCAAAAATTCATGACTCTCAATACTTTGAATGCGATGTTCTGCACCAAGTGGCCTCAGTGATTCAAAAAATGTTATCTGCTGTCTTCTAAGCACTACTTACATTGATATTTTACTATAGCAATAGATGCGTCTTCCTGGAGTTTTTCAGTATGTCTTTTTTTAACTTCAGTACTTGAATTTAGAAATTTTAGTTGTGATATTTCTTAGCACAGATTTTTGAAGAGTATACTAACTTGCATTTATGCAACTTCTTTAAAATATAGTTTCTCCTAAATTCTGCAACAGTAGAAATAATCATTTCAAATATTTTTTCCGCTGGAAATTGTTCTCTACTTATGGTACTCCACTGAACCAAACATTACATCTCCCATTCTCTCACAGTTCCCCAAAGAGCTAGACACATCTATGATTTTAATATTTTGTTACTTAAATGTTCATGTATATAATTACCATTTCTTTTCTTTTTTTTTTGCCAGTCCTGGGCTTGAGCTCAGGGCCTGAGCACTGTCCTTGGACTTTCTCAAGGCTAGAGCTCTACCACTTGAGCCTCAGTACCACTTCCGGCTTTTTTCTATGTATGTGGTACCAAGGAATCGAACCCGGGTCTTCATGCATGCTAGGCAAGCACTTTAACCACTAGGCCAAACTCCCGGCCCCTATAATTACCATTTCTTAAAAAAATAACCTTAATTATTTTTTCTCCTGGACTTTCTAGCTTTTACAAATATTTCAGGTTGAATGTATAATATTGTTGAATCCTTTCTAAGATAGTTCCCTTTCCTTCAAAGATAAATTCAGCATCCTTGATCAATCACACTGTTGATAGCAGTGATTTTCATTCCTACATGGAATCCTAATTTTTCTGATCTTCATGTTTCTAGTTAGGTAGAGATGCAGGTCCTATTCATATTTTATTTAGTAGCCTTCATTTTGTTAATGAAATGCTATAGCTGACTATTGTGGACTGATATTCCAATGTAATTAAGTCTTTCAGTGTGTCCATGAGGTTGTATTGATCTAATTAAGACTCTTGCTACTTTTTTTTTTATCTCCTGGTCCCTTGTTCATCCTGCTTCGAGAATGGAAAGATCTTCCCATAGTCAAGACAACTATTGCCTCCATGAGTAGTCAGGACAGTCCACAAAGCGAAAATTGCTTCCCTAGAAGTTGCTTCTTAGAACATAATGTACCCTTTCACATTGGAGAGAAAATATTTCTTATCATCTGACATGTGCTCTGGTGAATGATCCTTTGTCTTGCTGTTTAGCATTACTGGACAATAAGGGACTGTCTTGTGTAAACAAGGAAAAATTTCCCTTCCACTGACTCCTTACTTTCTGCTAAGTGCCCAGGCAATCTCTCCTGGTGATTCTGCCAAATTTCACCTGGCTTTGCTCTCAGGTATATGTCCAGCACAGCAGAAAAATAAGGCTATTGGATCACACTACAATGCTAGGCTACAAGTCAGACAAACCCAGAGCTGAATTATCTTGTCCCATAGATGCCACTCTCTATTTGCAGAAAGATTGCACTGACATGAGTGTCCTACAGTCTTGAAGTCCCTAATCAATGTGTTGCTCTCTTCTCCCTTTTTAAGTTTCCCTTTTGGTTATGTCTTAAATTATTTCTAGGAAGCATAGTTACATTTAGGAAAGCAAGGCTGAGAAAGAAAGAAAAGCATGTGAAATTTGAGATTAACTACAGACATTTTATATGAAATCTTTTGAAAATGAAACTTATCTCACTATTGACTGTGTCTGATTATATGTGTGTGTGTGTGTGATAGTCACAATTAGTTCATATAAAATATAGATTTAGTCATGGATTTTTAAGGCTAATCCATTATATCTGTGGGAAGCATTGCATAATACAATTGATATATTTAATAGTCATAAAATATTAAAGCATTTTATACTGTCATATAATTTTATGAGTTTACTGGACCTAAGTTTCCCCTTTTACCATGCATATATTCTACAGTTCAACTTTGAAGACTTGGTATTCCTCATGTTATGTGTCTCATAACTCATATTACTGGAATCATCTATTCTATAAAATGCCAAATTTGAGATTAGGAACCTCATTGTGACACAATCTTTGTTAACCATTTTTCAAAGATTCAAAGAGGTTAAAGAGCCATTCTGGTTGGGCCAAGATGAACGTAATTTTTTTTTCTTTTTCAACATTCTTTATTTTCCTTGATAAATTTTCGTAGGTAAGTATATATAGGAAAATTATCAGTCTTGTCTGTAAATTGCCTGATACTATAATATAGAAAGAAGTTTAGTCCACACAAATGCCAACTCTAAAGATTTATTTTCTAAGATTTCATGGTCATGGTCTTCTAATTATAAAGTAAATCGAAGAATCATAGGCAGCTCCAGCTTCAGTTATATGCTTCTGTTTCATCTTCAAACTCAGAAGGGAAAAACGTTAATTTGAATCAATGGCTTTTTCAGTGCAAGCACCTTCTCTTGACTGCAATTTATCCAGTCTCTGATGAACTGATGCTTGCTATGACTTAGGAAACATAGATTAAAGTGCTGGTCTAGAAGTAATTGTTCATCTGGTATGCATAAAGCATACCTTTATCCTCCCACTAATGCTCTTACATGGTTACGAAGAATCTGTTGTTGTCTTCTCCAAAACCAGCTATGAAAATGCTAATTTTTATGTCATTCCTTATTTCAATTAAATAGAAGTAAACTCAGGATCTCTGCATGCATATAGTTTGCTGGTGTAAAAGTTAATACAATACCTATATTTATGAATGGTCAATAAAATTGTAGGTAAATTAGATTAAAATATATAAAATTAAAAGATTTATCAATATGTTGGGCAACTTCACTCAAAATATTCCAGTTAGGTATATTTTTTTCATTTACCAAATACAAAATAAGTATATTGATATTGTTTTTCTCATTAATTTTTACTGGCATTATTAACTTAATGCATGATAAACAACCTTATAAATGGTTATAGACACCAATATTATTTCTAATTTTATAATGCTTAATCATTATGGAACAATATTCATCCATTACTAAATTATATGCAGTGATTCTCTAAATTTCATGTCACATTATATCTAATCCCAGGTTAAAAAGAAGGAGCATACTCCCACAAGATGGTGACCTGTAATTTTAGTTACTCATAAAATTGGACCTGGTAGAGCCTGATTTAACAAGAATCCATAAAAGTTTGCTAGACTCCTTCACCAAAAAAATCTAGCACAAATGTAAGGATGGAGGTTGTCGCTCAAGTGGTAAAGTGCCTGACGAATAAGCATGAGTCACTGAACACAAATCCACTATTTATAGAAACAAATATGATACCCAAGCATATTCTAGTCTGGGTATGGTAGATCATGCTTTGTACTACAGCTACCAAGTACAGCATGGGAAGAATCCTGGTCTGGGGCTGGTGAAGACAGAAGAATGAGACAAAAAAACCAATGCGCAATAAAACAAGAGAGCCAAGGTCAAACTTAACACAGTCCAATAAAAATTCCAAAAGGCAGAATTCCTGCCTCAAAATGAACATGTGTTATTAAGTTTTATTAGCCATCCTAACCCACATATGTTATGCACCAGACTACCTGGATGAGTATTTATTGTGAGCACTTAAAAATTGGATCAAGATGGTGGCTCTCCTTATCAAGCCAGGACACATTAGAGAATAGCAAGACAGTCAGTCACATGCTTCTAGGCTCCTTGACAATGACCTAAACCATAGACTTTCCTATAACACACTTCTCTGTAGTTTCCATATTCTCCAAACCTGTGTCCTAGGAATACCTTCCTATTGGTATTATTCCATATTATGAGAAAAATTGAACATGAAATCATATTACTCTGACACTAACTGCAGAGAACGCTTAGACATCAATTCAGACCATTTTCAAGTTTCTTCTGTCCTTCAGACCCTGAGACTTCACCAGGTCCACTTCTCTGTGCTCCAATGTTATCAAGAAGTTAATTTTACTTCTCTAAGCCTCCTTCTGTATCTTAATGGATCTTCCCCAAGTCACAGTTTCTCTTTTATAAGACCTCTTAGGGAGCAAAAATGTCTACCTTTTTTAAGAGCAAGTCTTAAGTACGAATAAAAAGTTCAGCATTAGATCATTCATGTAAATTTAAAATTTAACAAATCACTTAAATATCCGTACAAATCCATCACCTATAAAGTAGACACTGGAAATTTTAAACATAAGAAATATAATAAAATTTAGTCTCAGAATTAGAAGATTTTATGGCTTACTAGATAAGAAGCTCAGTCTCTCTTCTCCTACTGAGTTTTAATACCCTCAGAGGATCAAGGCTTCACATATGATAGATACTCAGAGATAAAACGTGCACAGCTGGAAAATATTGCTCTATAATTAGAAATGTATGATGGATTTTTTCCACATAATATAACAAGGAACTTGCAAGAAAATTAACTTACCACCAAGATAAATGATCTTCCTAGCTTTCTTAAGTCTCCTGTTGATTCAGTTCTATAAATTGTTGGAGGAATGGGTATTTCAATAAGAGTTGAAGACAGTTGCTCATTCAAAGGATGTGTCTTTATCGACTGAAGGATAATATCAGATCATTGCTCTGAATTATCACCAGAACCTTTCAAGAGTCCTTTCTTTTTTTTTCTCATCCTAAAGGATGTATCAGACTCTTTCAAATCAGAAATAACAGAGATAAGCACAAAAAGAATAGAAGGAAGTTAAAGGGAGTTGATTTGTCACCACAATCCAGCAGCTCACCTCAGATTTTACTTCTTGATTTTCTCCTTCTTTCTTTTGCATTTAACATGATACAATTCTTCTGTCATTTGTCTTTTGCCTCTCTTGAGGTCACTGGGCTAGCCATGCGTTCAACAATACCTTGTCTACTCTGTAAACATTTTGAATGATTATTATATAATAAACACCCTTCCATCCAGAGACAACTTCAATTAGGGAACATGAATTACAGCTATAACTAAAACTATTACACAGAACATTATAATAGCATGAGAAAGGATTTGGCTTGTGTTGTTTTAGATAAGAAACTTCTCAAATGGTATCATATAAGTAGAAGCTTGAAAGGTAAAAGGGAATTTGGCATGAAAATACTAAGTGGAAATACATTTTTGGAAAAATAAAGAGAGAAGTGGTTATGGAACTATCCCCTAAGTTTCTTCAGAGCTTGGTGAATTCAATTTGCAAAAGTCAGTTCAGCTGAAGCCTGATGGTAAAAGAACGACTGATGCAACTGCACTAAGGTTGGTAATGGGCTATGACAGTATATACCCAAACCAGAGCAAGGACACTGATGATGTTTTTTAACAGTAGACCAGAAAAACTTTCTTTCTAGGGAAGAGGGAAAAATATTAGTACTGTTGTACATAGTAATTTTGATTGCCATCTAGTGATTCCTTTGTAGAAATGAGAACAGATGGCAACACATAGATGTGTTGGTAAGATAATTTTCTTTGCAGAGTTAGGGAAACCAAATATAAAACATATTTTAGTAATGTTATCATTTACAGTTTCTACTGGCCTGTTAAAATTCACCCCTTTTTTGACCATATCTGGATTAAATGCCTATTCTACTACACTCCATTTGATCCCAAACTGCTTCTTCTCCCTGTGTGTACTTTACGTGACTTGCAAAGTACATTTTCTCCTCTCTTAAACTTCCAGAGCATTTTGTATGTACAACCCACCTGAAGTAAACAAATATCAAAAATACTGTTTCATTTAAATACAATAAAGATATATAATCTGAATGAAAATTT
Organism: Megascapheus bottae; assembly: GCF_031878675.1. Classification (NCBI taxonomy): domain Eukaryota; kingdom Metazoa; phylum Chordata; class Mammalia; order Rodentia; family Geomyidae; genus Megascapheus; species Megascapheus bottae. Next base: position 75,462,716 of record NC_143512.1, read on the forward strand.
GGAATCATCCCTGTGTAGCCAATAGACTCACAATGATGCCCTGAAGGTAATCATCCTTTCAAATACAAGTCAATAAATGAAGGACATACTGGGAAGGATTGCAATAGAGAGCAGTGTAGAGCACGGGATATCGGTAGAGGGAGAATGTAGACCTGCGGCAAAACCTGTCTCACTCACAGGGCTTGGAATGAAGTCTCAGGTTGCGGAGATACCAGAATCTTCAGGAAGTTAGCAAAGCAAGACCTCTTTCCTGATTCATCAGTGTTTCAAACATCTGCAGAGGTGTTGAACTAATTACTCCCTGAGGCTCTCATCAAGAAACGTACTGTCCTATATCATCTCATTCAATTTGGGGCATAACATCATCTCATCTAAATTCCCATCCCTTAGCTGTGCGCAGAGGCTCATGCTGTAATCCCAGCCATCCAGCAGATAGAGGGTGGAAGTATTAAGGTTTCAAGTCAGCCAAAACCAAAACAAACAAGTTAGTGAGATCCCCTCTGAACAAGCTGGAAGTAGTGGAGCAGGTACACAGCAGACACAGGGAGGATCACAGTGTGAAGCCAGATCGGAACATGAGGATCAGAGTGAAGCATTTGTGCCTCACAGACAGTAAACCATGTAGTTCTGAAAGGTATCATTTTACACATCTACATGAGTACTAATTGCATTTATAATTCAGGGAAACATGAATAAGGGAACAATGAAAAATGTTTTAATATATATCTTAGGTATCTTGGGCAAAACTTTAAAATTATTTATAATTCGTTTTGTAAATCTAGGAAACTATAAAACAAATCACATTTTAGTAATAGGCCCTTCAAATATTAAAAGAACTTCCATTCTGTTCCAAGATGATCTCAACAAGTATCATGTGTGTTGAATAATTTTCAAATCACTGACATCCTAAACATTATATTGATAATTTGGTTAAATATCATATGAAGAATTAAGAAAGAGCTTGTTTGACTCTGAAAAACGTGCACACTCTGCTGAATTAATGTGAAGTTTTGGCAGCCATAAAATAAATTGAAATCAGTTCAAACTTCTAAGCACCTTTCTGAAATCTTAGACTGAATATATATATATATATATATATATATATATATATATATGCAGAATACTCATTTGAATTTGTATTTTAGGGAAAAAGTACATTCTAAATGAGCATTTGCTAGAATTGTATAGGGAATATTGAAGTACTGTTTAGTGAAACCTCAAATATATGTAGCATTCTGTGCTCAAATGTCTTTAATAACTTTTTATATGATCTGCATAAACCAGTTCTTTCTACTCTTGAATTTTTCAGCTAATATTATTAACTTACATTCTAATTTTAAACATATCCATTAAATTAGGAAAGATTCTTTTTTTTGTCATTGGTAGGGCTTGAACTCTGGGCCTGGGCATTGTCCCTGAGCTCTTCAACTCAAGGCTACCACCCTACCCTTGACTCACAGTGCCACTCCTGGTTTTCTGGCGGTTAATTGGAAATAAGAGTCTCATGGACTTTGAACCATGTTCCTCAGATCTCAACCTCCTGAGTAGCTATGATTACAGGGGTGAGCCACTGCTCCCAGCAGAAATATTCTTTCCTAGTAGATTCCAACTTCCTGAAGAGGAAACTGACCTTCTCATTTATGTATTCAGATTACCAAGCATAGTAATAATAACAGTAATACTGCTAATATTAAGAGCAGTAAAGAAAATTTGTGATTACATTAAAATGAGATAAAAGGTAATCAACATAAATCATTCAGGTTTGATTCTGCATATTGGTTTCTAATAGTGACTCAAATAGGGTCTAGAGGACTGTAACTCATAATTCCTGTACCTCTGAGGGGGAAAAAAAATCTTACAAAATCTGCTGGAATTATCACACTACATTGAAATGAACATTTCTTCATGCTTTATTTATATTTGATTTGTTAAATGAGCACCTTAAATAAAAGATGAATTTTAGAACTGATAATAGTTCTTAATCCCCCCCCCAAATTGATGAATAATATTTCTGAAAAAATACACCCAGGGGACAAGATGAACTTTTATGTAATCATCAGCATATATTATTTTCATAAACTAATCCCTTTATAAGACTTGTGACAAAACCAGTAGCTGTTACCTAGCATTTGTATACAGAATTAGTAAGCTGAAGATTAGATTCAAGTGCACTTACACAGTGACTAAAGCCTTGATTAGATTCATCTTACACTACAGTTTATCTCAGCCATTGAAAGAAATCTGTTATTTCCCAAATTCTGTACCTATCTATATGCTGTCTTGCTAGTTATGACATAGCTGAGCTTAGCAAAGTTAGATGAATGATATCCCAAATTCACAGGTGCTATTTTTTATGATTATGAGTAAGTTTTCTCCCCAAACTTTTCTCAGGTAAGAATTATTTTCACCATATTAGAGAATAAATAAAGGAAGAAGAAAATTTAATTTCACTTTCTTTTAATGTCTGAATTCACAGAAACAGAAATGGAACACAGAAAGTTTACTTCCGTCTCTCTGACATTTAAACCTCTGTTACACTAATTGGTTTTTTTTACAGTACATTGATCCACAGTAACATAAATATCAATTAGGATATCAATATATTTTACTTATTAGTTCACCTCTGTATGGATATTTTAGAATTGTTAATAATTGTAATTAAAATGCTCAGTTGTTCCTGAATCATTGATTTTGACATGGTTCAAATCAGTGTATTTGTTATTACCTCTTATACATTTAATCTATATTTCATTTGATGACCAGTATACAGATGGTATTTTTGTTTATTAAATGTTGAATGAAACCAAGTTATAATAACAGTATTTGCTCTTCTATCAGTACATTCCTTAAATATTTCTGTTTATTAGACATAAAAACTAACATTTATCACACAATGATTTTTTTGATAATAAATTGCCAGTGATGGTTATTTTTCAGCATATAATCTGACATGACTTAACTAAGTTACTACTGTAATTTGAATTTATATGCCATCAATGAATTAAATATTATGCTCCTTCCCCATCACCTTTCCCCTTCCTTTATGCATCAGCATAATTAGAAGTTGTTTTATAGCTCTGTCAGAACTGATAAAATATTTAGAGCTTTAAAATATTAACAAAGAAGCATGGCACATTTCTTTAAAGACTTTCTGACTGACAAGAAGGGAAATGAAGAATGAAATATTTCCCATAAAATCATCGAAAGAAAAATAAAGCTGTCTTTAAAATATCAATTATATGAAATGAATCCCCTGCCCATTGGACTTAAACTGGTCTGACTTCTTCCTCATGAACATAACTTTGACTTTTAAGTTACAACTGCATCATTTTCAGTTACAAAACTTGAGCTTCCTTTAAATTGAATCTTCTAATGAATCAACCTCAAATGCTAAATTTCTGATGCTTCGAAAAACATACTGTCATATGAAAAATGTACATGATAAACCCCACTATAAATATTATTTTTTCATATTGAGATTATCATTTAACTTTAATTCCTAATTCAGAAAACATTTTCCATTAGAGAAATTTTACATATCTGTGATTTTTAATAACCATATTCAATCATCCTGACTATTTCCAGGCCCCAACATTACATTTTATGAGTTATTATCATACAGTGGTTGTACAAAGGGGTTTCAGTGCAACATACCAGATTGTGAGCAAGTGAATCTTGATCACTTCATCATTTCCCCTCTTCTCCCTCAACCCCACTCATTCCCCAGATTCATCTGATCCCATTTGCACATGAATATCCAGACTGCGTTCATCTACCTCTGTTCTCTATTCTTCTTCCTTCTCCCTGTGACTGCCCTTCTCCCACAAGACAGGTTCCAGATTCATGGCATTCATTTTATTAAACTGTAGTTGTTATAAGGAATCACACCATTAATATCCTCCACTGAATTTACCATACTTTATAGTTAACATGGCTGTTTTTATATGGATATGGTCCTGTATATGTTTTGTTTTTTTGTCAGTCCTGGGCCTTGAACTCAGGGCCTGACCACTGTCCTTGGGCTTTATCCTCAAGACTAGCGCTGTGCCACTTGAGCCACAGCACGACTTCCAGCTTTTCTATGTGTGTGGTACCAGGGATTCGAACCTGGGTCTTTGAGTATGCTAGACAAGCACTCTACCACTAGGCCAAACTCTCAGCCTGAGTATATGTTTTTATCTATAATTATAATTTAGATCTAGCCTCCACATATGAGCAAGAAATGCATTGTTTGACTCTCTGGTCTTGTTAATTAATCATTAATCAACATGATTAATAACTATGAATAAACATTCTGCATTGTTAGTAATAACATATATACATTATTATCTTTAAGCAGTTGTGCAAAGGAGTCGACATTCAGCAAAATAAAAGAGTCCTCAAGAAGGTGTTATATACCCCACCCACCAGATAAGAACACGACTAAAGATGGAAGAATGGACCTCTGTGCATAGATCCTACCCTTGTGAGAATGCAGAACTGTGAGAAACAAATGACTTGCTAACACTTTGTTTGTGAGAGAGGACTAAACATTCTAATATCTAATATTACAAAATGCCAGAAGGCTAAATATTCTATTTGTGCCTGCCATTACAAATGCAGATGGAACCATCTTTGTCTTTCTCCTTGCCAAACTTCCCTGTAGCACACCAGCACATTTTAATTGAAGCCATGAAAACAGGGGATGGAATAATTGGTGGGTTACAAAAAAGGTTTTTTTTCTTGCATCATTTGTGCCCTCTGAAAAGAATTAGTCTTTGATCTTGAATTAATCAAGACCACAATTAGAGCTGAACTATGAAGGCCAGTGGACATTATGGATGGAAGAGTGAGTTTTGATGCATACCAGTCACTTCCATTGAAAGTTCCGAGCTGTTTCACCATGCATATCCTCCACTGTGGATTTCCTCTTCCACTCGAGTTTCTATTTATGTACTGCTCCTGATCCCAGAGTAAATCTTCACCCTAATTTCTACTTACCAATAGGGAAACTGGTTTGACTTGTTTGTTTTATATTTTTCCTCAGTGTCATGTAGGCATAATCATATAATTGACGCATCCTGTTCTGCATACATTCAATATATGTATATATAATTTTAAATATCTTTACGGATACAACACACATACATATATGCACATACTCATACACATATGAGTATACTATATACGTGATAATAAATCAATAGCCAAGATATCAAATTACATAGGATCCCTAAAAGTTACCTCAAAATCTTTTGTTTTATCTATATCACTACTACTTTTTTCTAAACTGTTGCAACTTGTAGATCTTTGCTCTCTCTATTCTCCTGATCTTCCTATTGTTTTATTTGTCTTTTTAGACAAGGTTTCTCTTTGTGACTCAGGCTGAACTCTTAGAGCTCTTTTCTCACCTTCTAGGTCCTACTATTACAGGGATATATTGCCTTTCCTGGCTTTTTGCTGAATCAGCAGATGTCCCTTTTTTGTTTACAGTCTCAATAAATCTCAGGGTTACGTTAACATTTTTAGAGTCTCAAGTGAAGATTCTGTTGAGATTCAATGTGATCCAAGGAGAGTAATACAGCTTGGTCCTGGAGCTCGCTAATGTTTCTCCAGAATCTGTGCCGTCAAGGTGCTTCTCTTAAGGAGCTGGTATCTGCCCTTCTCTCCCATGATCCAGCAATCAATGAGGCCAGGTTGGCTTGGTGAGAAGGGTTGAGGGCTAAGGCTTTATCCAAGTCCCCGCCTATTATGTGTGAAGGCAGAGTGCTCTAAGAAACAAAGTGATCTTATCAGCCTTTTCTTCTTCTCCTACTTACTAGAGTCTTATCTCCTGTTTCCACTACCAGCATTCTTTTTACAAATTTACAAACCACAGGGTTACAGAAATCCCTTTGAAATTACATCATGCTAATGACTCCTTTCTGGGTTAATTTTGGCCATGTGTTTACATCCCTCCACTCAGCCTTGATATTTTAGAGGTAACTAAGAGACTGGGTCAGATTTCTTGTCAAATATCACTGAAACAGGATATCATAATAATAGTATTTTCTGCCGCCATTTTGAGTATATGTGGAAAATCTAACAATTTTCTTACTCTAAAAGCAAGGAAAAGTATCAAAAGATTGTTTCTGTAAGTAGTAGGTGTTTGATACAAATATTACTCACTCCAGCTTATGAATTGAATGCTTTACATAAATTTAAATTATGTTATATGTAAATTGAGTCCAATACCAAATAATTTTTTTTGTCAGTGGTGGAGTTTGAAATCACAGCCTGAGTGCTGCCCCTGAGCTCTTCAGCTCAAGGCGAGTGCTTTAACAGATGAGCCACAATGCCATGTCCCAACTAATCTTATAGTAATTAACCTTCAAATATTTTATTGAAGATGAGGAACATTTAAAATATTTAAAGTGAAATACACAGTGATCTACTTATATATTTTAAATGTTTCCATGTCTATGTCTTTGTAAAAAATGAAACTGCAAAAGTGCACATGCATTTCCAAAAGAATGATGCATTTTTATATTGCCTAAGGAAAGGATGTGCTAACATAAGATTTTCTACATATCTCTGACCTCGAAACTAATCTGAATTAATGGAGGAGTAATTGCCCCTCTCTGTTGCTACATGTATTACCTAATTAGAAAATGAGAAAAATGCCAGAGCAAAAAAGAGTGACATTTGTTTAACAAGAAATCATTAACATGTCTGCTGCTATTGAACTTGGAAACAGCTCTGGAGTTGAATGTATCTAATAATCTAGCAATTACTTCAATTCAGTTTACCCCACATAACATGAAAAGAAAAACCAAAACATCACTTTATGTGGATTCTTTGGAGTTATAACAACTATTTATAGCTCACAGAATATGATTTAAAAAACAAAGGTTAAGATAAAATGGCATAAAGTAATTATATTTTGTTCACTACTTATTTCTATGGAGATGTATTTATTAGAAAAGGAGGTTTATGTTTGTTTACTTCATAGTAAAAATCTGGGTTTAGTACATACTTATGGTCCAAATTATTTATGAAAGTATAAGATTCATAACCATATTATTTTATTAAAATCAGTGATCACATACATAATTATTAATAAAGATAGTTCTACTTGTCAACATACACTATCCCTTTGCCTTCTCATTGCTTTATATTCTATCAATTGCTAACATTAGCAATTAATTTTGCTTCTATTTTTCTTCTCTTCACTCCAATTAATATTCTTCTCATTGACCTTCAAAATCTAACTCTCTTGACCAGGATAAATTGGCATATTTTGCAATCACACATGCTGTACAGAGCATTATGGATTTGAAAATTCCACAAGAATATACGATTCTACTACACAGTTCAAATTTGGGATACCTAAGTAAATTTCCCACATAATAACCAGAGGTGGCTATAATTCTGTTATGATTTCTGCACTTTATACTTTGCAAACTGCTTTCAGTGCCCTTTGTTCAATGTCACCATTGCAATTTAACAATGGTTTCAGTGTTTGTGGATTTCACTCAAAGGCTTTCTTGAAATTCTAAGTTTATAGTGAAAGAACCTTACATTCCTGGGAATTGATGACATTATTTGTTTCATGATTAGATTGTTTTCATTATTGTAGAAATTTAGTTAAGTTCAAATGAGGTGTAAAGTAACATTATTATTAAGAAATCATTCATTTCCACAACACCTATGAGTATGTATGTATATATGTACATAATTGTGGAAAATCACCTTTCTGTTCTTCAAAACAGAAGTTCGGAAAGAATATTGCCAGGATTTCTGTGGTTCTCATTTGTTTCATCATGCACTAGAATGAAGAAAATGAGTGCAAAGATGAATATAGTATAATTCCTACTATAAAATTACTGTAATATGGGATTAAATAAGGCAAGAGTAAAGGCCGGGGGAAAATGATTTCTTTTCTGAGAAGATTGAGTGCTTTCCTGAGGCAGGAAGCAGAAAGAGATTTGCCACATGGCATAATAAATACAGTGTTTAGGAGAAGTTAAAAGCAGTAGGCTGGACTCATGCTGAAACAGGAGACAGAGATTATGAGGAGAGCAATAATGATCAGGAAAAAAAGATCTTCGTAGATGAATGATGAAGTAAGCATACTATTTAGCCTGAAATCTTGAAATTAGCAAGCACAAATATAATACTTTCTAGCTTTTAGGAATCATGCAGTTTTATCTTGCTATATTATTCCATTACTGCAGTCACAAAAAATCCCTTTAAAATGATGAAAGCAAAGAAATATTATAAAAATCAACATGCATGTACAAATATTCTTTGTTTTGAGAGCTCTAGTGAATTAATTACTTGAAAAGGATTGGCCATTGGTAAAGGAATGAAACTGGTTATTTAAAATTAACCTAGCAGAGATGATTCCTAAACCATCTTAAAGATGGATAAATGTATCACTATCTTGACTCAGTTGGTTCTATTCTTTTTTAAATTAATTTATTACTATTGTAAAGGTGATGAACAGAGCTGTCACAGGTATATAAGTCAGTTAAAGAGTACATTTCTTTTTGAATAATGTTACCCCTTCCCTCACTCTCTCCCAAAATTTCCCTCCCACCGCCGCCTACAAATTGTTTAGTTCATTTTCAACATAGGGTTTAAGGACCATCACGGTTGCATTTGTTCAACCCTCTGTCCCACCATTTCTGTATTACACACACACACACACACACACACACACACACACACACACACACACACACACATTATTCTCTCAAACACAGATAGACAGAAAGAAAAGAAACACAAAACAGCAAAAACAAACAAACAAAAAACCGAACTCTTCTTTTCATTCCCTGGAGTTCATTTCAATAAACTCCAGATGCATACAGCTACTATGCGTACATGATCCTCTTCTAAGAATATCTTCCTTTTGTCTCACTCTGTGTGAATGCCTAGAGAACTGTTCGGTGTATCATGTCTAGGTGTATTTTTTCCTTTCACTATCCAGCGGGTTTACTTGTAGATTTATAGGCATATTCTAGTTACTACTGTTTTTATTTTTTTGTTTTTTTTATTGTAATCAGTAAAAGGGTTACATGATATTTGCCAGATAGAAGGTGCATTAATTCACATACATTGATACCCTTTCACATGTCATTACTACTGTTTTTAATATGTCGATCCATCTTCATCTTTATTGACTCCAGCTTAATTCCTAACATTGTTTATTGCCTCCCTCCTTATTCCTTGTTTCAGTTTTACATTGTTATTTTTAATTATCTAGCTATGATTTTGTATATTTTGGTTTCATTACATTTTGTTGTTAGTAACAGTTAACTTATCTGTTTTATAACAAAAGTTTGATGCCTTTGGGGTTTCAGAACATTTTAAATGAGTGTCCTTTTTCAATTCCGGATGGTTTTCATTGATAATTTTATTTATCATTGAAGTTTCATATTGGATTCCACATGTTTTGTTTTGTTTTTCACTTTAAACATTGCTCAAGGTTTGCTTCCCGTGCACTTGTACAGTCCATGGCTCTTAGTGCTCATTGGTCCAAAATGACAGGTCTGAAGGTGCTACACTTGTGCCTTCCCATGTTAATTGATATCCCATGAGTATATGGAGATGAGGAACGATCCTCGCCTCTTCTGAGCTTTGATCTCCTTCTGGGAGCTAGATGACTTTGAAGTCAGCTCCACTGACAGCTTAAAAGCCCACATGGTGCCTGCACTCCACACCAGCATCTCCCACATCTTGCCAAATCTCAGAGCCAAGAAATCATCACAGAAGGCGAACAATAAGTGGTATTGTGGAAAAGGGATATCTTTCCTTTTAAGTTTGGACCTCATTCTGAGCACAGGATATTTGCTTCTAATCACACACTGAATCAAATAAAAATACTTCTGAGATTGAGTGACTGGAAAAAATCAGTTGAAATGATCCTCTAGTCTGTTGTAAGTTTAATTATGGTACATGTTGTACTATCACTGTAGGTGTGATTATGTGACACTATGCCTCTAGCCTCTGACTCTACATCTGATCTCCAATCCAACCCCTGTAATAACAAATCTGTGGCTACTTTCAAGTTTATAACCTTTACTTCTAGGACAGAAACTCCACACTTTTATTGCTCCTCACACATTGTACTGCTCACAATTGATCGAATCACTTTGTCTTGACACTATGACCAACACTGTACTAAGCCTCATAAAACTCTGTTCCAGTACACTCCTCATTTACTCTCCTCAAGTCCTCATAATACAATCATGCCCCCATATAGTTTCAAATTTGTACATAGTTAATAAGGAATTCTGTGTGTATGTAAGTGAGTGCATGGTAGATTCTTGTAGGAACATAGTCCTTGTGTATATCTGAGAGTCAGATATGGCTTCTTTGTATGTTTCTTTGTAAACAAGGCCTCCTGATGTCACTGCTCTTGATTTTACATCTTTCTTCAATAGTCACTCCCTTTTTAAAAGCCCCATGTTGAACTTGTTAAGTACATTAAAATCTGCAACATAATAAAATGTTTTCTGCATATAAAATTTAAAACACCATTTCAAATGAACAAAGGTTGGCTTACCTCATTTTTGAATTTTAAACAACCAGCGCACTAAACACTAGCTCAGGTTCACCAGCCTGGCTGCTTGCTCTCTTTCATTAGACAGTGTTGATTGACTAGTACATATTACAAGAGTGTTGGGTGAAATATGAAGTAGGAAAGTCATTCAAAGGTTGCAGGCCAGACAAAGCCTGCTAGGCAGCTGAGGAATTTACTGAGGAAACACTAAGTAAAATGCATAAAAGAATGTACTGTGTGTGTGTGTGTGTGTGTGTGTGTGTGTGTGTGTGTGTGTGTGCAATAAAAACAAAACTCTTCAACAGTTTTGCTTCTTCTGTCAAGGCATTATTTGTCTGCTTCTATGAATATATTTACACTTACATATGGATTCCTTATGTTTCTTGCTGCTTATTCTATTATTAGACATGAATAATCCAATTAACTCTTTGGCCAAAGATATAGACTTTTTAAATAGTACAGCCACTATCTGAATCCAATTGTAATGATTGTCACTGTATGATTGACTTTTTGACAACATATTGGTTTACTAGAGCTTTCTTTGCATTACTTTATCTCTTCTGAATCAATCTAATGGTTTTAAGTGGCATTATGATTAGCTCCTAATGTATTAGTAAGAGCTAATCATAATGGCGCACTCTGTTTTCCTGATCAGCACAGTACACAATCCTCTCCACTGCATTCTCTCTGAGCTATGCCTGGATGTGCTCTGTTTAAGGAATGCTCTTATTTCTGCCTGTGTCAAAACTTTTGTGTAGTCAGAGAGTTTGTGAGAAAGTCTCTCACTGTGCAGGGGCCATTGTTTGGTCCCCACTTCCAAAGTCTCTTTAAGTTATGACAACTTATCTTTCAGGTCTCTGACAAATCATTTCAGAAGACAGTGGAGGTTCAGAGGAATACCCATAACCTGTATGTGATAATTGGTATCCTACACAAGTGTTTCTAACACTTATGAAAATCCATATTTTTCTGGTTGGAAGGAAAACACTCTTCTTTTTATATTTAAGATACTTGGAATGAGATATATAACCAGTCTGCTTGCGGATAGCAGTAACTATGTCTGTTATAATGGCAGCTATTGTCTTTCTCCAATTCTGCTACTAGTCAGACCTAGTATTTTAAGAGATAATAGAGCTTTAAAAATAAATCCTGCACTTTTCATAAACAATGTTAAATTGTCTTCATCTATCTGGGAAAGTGGTTATTAGCACTATGATTATTTAGTAAATGAGAAAACTGAAGCCAAGAGGATAGGTGCAAATTCTGTTATGATAGAAGAATTTGAGAAGAAATCCATCAAGTGACTATTTGCTTGTGTTCATATGTGTCAAATAGTTCTTTTCTCGGTGCCTTCTTTTGCTTCAAATGTCAGAATCCCTAGTCTTGATGGAGTTTTTATTTGCTGACCCTCTTACAAGAGGGCTTGCCTGCTTGATGCCCATTTGGTTGTTGTTTGTGTTTTTGTTCACCTGCTAAAGCTCTCTGCTGCCCTCTTCTGGAAGAAAGTCCTGTTGGGGATAACTTGCATATCCCAGTATTACTGTTGGGACATACTAGGAGAAAATAAGATAAGATTCACCAAAAATGAATATATTGTTCAGCCAATCACAATACCCAGGGCTGAGTTTGATCATCATGAGAGAAAGGGCCATTATATGTAAAATGATACATACAACACGTCTCTTGCTTTTTTCATATATTTTATTGTAATTAATAGAAGGGTTACATTATATTCGCCAGATAGAAGGTGCATTGCTTCACATACATAGATACCCTTTCTCATGCCTTGGTCCCCATTTTTGAGAAGTGTTTGTGTTTAGGGAAGAATTTGAATTTATGAGACATAGCTACCATGTACAGATTGGGTGTGTACCATATTATCTTTCACTTTTGCGTATGCCATCTCAATGAAATAAATTCTTATTGAAAGAGTTCGTGTACACCATGTAGAGACCAGTTGTTATACCTGTGTTTACAGTTTGTGATATGCAGGCTTACAGAAGTTAAGTTCCTCAGTCTTTGTTATGATGAATAATTTGAGTTGGACTTCAAGCGTCTTGACATTATTTCTGAGAAACTCCTTTTAAAATAATTTTGAATTTTCTATGCCTGTTCATTTCCTCTGGCAGTAATATTAACTTTTCCTCCCTCAGTCAGTGATGATTCTAATGGCAGATGGTTTTCATAGCCTTTAATATGCTGCTTGTGACACTCTGTAAACATACCACTTATGAGATTATCTAAGCTTTGCATATCTGCTATCAGGGATTATCTTCTTTTTCTGTAAAGCAATTTTTCTACAAAATATAATGTAGCATCTTTTGTGGACCACAAATGCTTTCTGTTGCATATTCTTTGCATACAATTTCCATCTTACAATGCTTTTATGTAAGAGTTTTCATCTAATAATGGTATAATGCAAATTTGATAATAAGCATTTGGTAAAAACTATGATAGCTGATCTCTGGGGGTTATTGTAAGGTTGTTTTTAGGTTTGGTTTTGTTTGTTCTGGATGTTTTGTTTTCCAGCATAAGTATGGTTCTTTCCAAGAATTAAGACAGCTCCACTGGCCATAAGGTTAAATAATATTTTACAGATACCACAAAATGAAGATTCTTGATAGGGTTACAAGCACTGTGATTTTTTTCAACTTGCCATGAATTTAATTTCACCTTTCTTAAGTAGAATAGCATTTTTCTGCTTGCCTTCAGGTTTTACAACCCATTGGAATATAAAATCTTAGTTCACTACTTATATGAAGTTTGTTCCTGGGCTACAACATTCAATAGAATGTGGTATTTTCAAATGACTTCATAGAGTATCTTTTTTTTTTTTTTTTGCCAGTCCTGGGCTTGAGCTCAGGGCCAGAGCACTGTCCTTGGACTTTCTCAAGGCTAGAGCTGTACCACATGAGCCTCAGCACCACTTCCGGCTTTTTTCTATGTATGTGGTTCCAAGGAATCGAACCCGGGTCTTCGTGCATGCTAGGCAAGCACTTTAACCACTAGGCCAAACTCTCGGCCCTAGAGTATCTTTTTAAATCTCAACATTTCATTGCATTTGTGCAGTGAATGGCAAACTAATGAGCAAATGTGATTTTCTGATTTGTCAGTTTGTCACCTTAGCGTTAACAGGGTTCATGGATCAAGCTCTCATGAGAATTTCTTTGTACTCCCTGGACCCCAGGAGTCTCTTCTGATTTTCCCTAACATGAAAGACAGGTTTCTGTCATTCTTAACCTCATTCCTCTGCTCCATCAAATGTTTCTCCAAAGAAGTTTAGCTTCTCAGAGCTCTTGGTAAAATGAAACAGGGAGAAAATAGTAGAACTCTTGCTCTGAGACAATCTCTTTCTTGAATGGCTTTGCTCCTCTGGCCAGATGTAGGTAAGTTCTGTAGTCAGCTTTAGGCACCCATTGTTATAACTGAGCAGCTTAATAAATGATGATGCCCTTGGAGGAGGATGAGAGCAAGAAAAATGTACTATGCCAAAGACTTCAAGTTATTGCGCATATAGAAGCTTTTGTTGCCTACATGTACTTCACAGTTCTGCAAGTTCAGGCACACGAGATGAATGAAGAACAAAGGGAATTCATTAGCATGAAGGACTTTATTCACTTTTCAATTTCTTTTTCGATATGTCTGTTATATTGTACTTTTCAGAATCCAAGGTTTTTAATTGTAATTAGTTCAAGAAATAGATTAGAGTAGATGCATTCCATTTTTGCAGGTCTCTTCATTTACATCGTTGACATTTCTTCATGTCTCACATGTGTTGAAACATAAATTATAATGGCTACATTTTGAAAACAATTTCACTTTAAAATACATGGAATGAACTGAATAAATGGATTAGGAACTATAAATTTTACATTTTATCAAATTGTATAAAGATATATCATTTTACAACCGACTTAATTTGGGAGTTTTATTGAAATTGAATTCAAGACAGCATAAACAAAAAGAAAGTTCCCAAAATATGATAGTATCTAAAGTCATAAATGACAATTATGAAAACAGAACATGTAGTATTGAAAATACATTATTATTACAATCATTTACACATTTTGCACATATAAATCTCCTTCAGTATTTTATTCCACAAGGCACATTGAAATTAAGAATGACAACAGCAAAAAATACATATTATATTGTGATTTTCATAGTCATGTGTTATCATCCATTCTAAGAAGTGGATCCGGCGATATATATTCTTCAAGAGAAGTTTTTTTTTCCTGGAATAGGCATGAATTAAAAATAGCATGTCAGAAATCAAGAAGCCTGTGGAATGTTAACTTATAAAAGTGTCAACAGGAACTGCTTATGAAAACATATACCTCAATATTTTATAGCACTCAATTTCTACACTATTTCCTGAGAAAAAAGGGCTCTACAATATTTATAGTTGATATCTTCAAATTTTCATTCCTATTTATCAAAAAATATACTTTTAGATTATTTTTACTGTTCAGCAGTGGATAGCTATATGATTAATTAGTGTTGAAGGAGATGAACAGTTTGAAAAGAAACATAAATATTAAAAATGCTTATCATGATATGAATAGGATATAGCACTTATGATAGTTATGATATACCTATCTCAGTGGCACAAAGCAAAATCATTAACCTAGGTGCATTTGTTATTATATGGACATAACAAAAACCTCCACAATTGAGATAAACAAGAGAGGAGCACCAGTGAAATCACCCTTCCTAAAACTCATGGAATTATTGTCTCATAATGAGTTGTCTTGGTCAGACATAAAAATCTTTAGAGATGTGTTATAATACCCCTTTATCTGTGGCTCCTACCAGTATAATCTTGATTTCATAGATAGGATAAACTGATTTGGAATAAAGTCAACTAAAAGTAGTTTACATGTTTCGTTGAGTACGAAAGAAACCCTTATTCAGCGTGGTGAATTATTACATAAAATTAAATAACTTTGCTTGTTGTAGATTAATACAAGGCATCTCACAATCTTATTTGGGGAGAATCCAAATGTACTAAAATCAATTTACTAATGATATACAGATACCTATCCAATATCTACGACTGCATCCAATAACACGTCAGCAATCATAGAAATGTGTTTTTGACAGGGTAAGATTTTCTTTTCCGACAGGAGGAGATGCACAGCAAGTGGAAGGGCACAGAACAGGCGTTGTCAGAAGCAGCATTCTGGGATGAGATGGAGATGATGAAGAAGAGGTCTGCCACTACCGTCACCACAAACATCTTGGCAGAGAAGCTGCTGTCACACAGCTGCTGTTGCTGGGTATCTACAGTCTGGGCAGATGGGCAAACTTCAAAAGGAAATCGCTCACTGGAGCCCCTGAGCTTGGAAATGGATGGAGGCAGTTACAGCAGCAGAGGCCATATGCGCTGGGCACAGGATCCAGGCACTGGAGAAGCGGGTTGAGGGAGAAACTCTGCGATTCCAGCCTTGGGAAGGTGCAGGATCAAAGGGAAAGGCGTCAGTGATGGACGATAGTGAGTCCAGAAGGACCTAGGCTCTTAGCCAATGTAATACATTAGGAAAAAGAATGCCAGACTCAGAAAACAACTACAATCATGATTTCTGTCTGCGTGTGAAGGGGATTCGCCATGCTGGTAGAAACAAGCAGAATGGAGATGAAGGGACGCCTGGGAACTGGACATCAGTTCTTAGGAATTCTGACAAAGCCTTCAGCTTTCATTCCCAAGTGAGAGGACAATCTACTGGGAAGATTTAAGCAGATGAATGGCTGACACATTCTTACCCACCCACCATGGAACTCAGGGCCTGGGTACTCTCTATGAGCTGCCTCCTTCAAGACTAGTACTCTACCACTTTGAGCCACAGCACCACTTCTGGTTTTCTGTGGCTGAACTGGAGATGAGTCTCGTGGCCTTTCCTGCCAGGGCTCGTTTCTCACTGGGATTCTCAGATCTCAGCCTCCTGAGTGACTAGAACGACAGGTGTGAACCATCGGTGTCCAACCTGACACTTTCTTGGAGATAGAACTCTGTCCTTCTTGAGAATGAGAGTCAGGAAAGAAAGGCAGAAAATCAGAACACATGAAATCCACGTCTTTAGTGACACTGGCTTCAAGAAGGTCTTTCTGAAATTCCCCCAAGATTTGATTCTCTTGTTCTCCCTGGTAATATCTGTGGTGCACACTGTGTAGTTAGAACGCCAGAGGAATCATTCCAAAGACCGAATATGGGATTTGAGGACATTTGGGCAAATATTTCCTGAATTTTATCCTAATAACTACAGATATTATTGAATAAAAAGTGTGTGCTCCTTCTGTAAAATTGTAAATAGAAGACAATTTCTTGTTGGTCAAGACAGAAGGGGGCCTGTCTGTGTTACTAAGTGGGATTCTTTAAAGACAGGCTAAGGTGGAGGTGAGCCAGAAAAGGAATGGCATTGATGAAGGTGCAGTGTATTCATACATAGACAGGTTGAATTGATCCTCTTTGTACAGCTACTGAAAGATAATTTTTATTTTATTTATTTATTTATTTATTTATTTATTTATTTTTGCGCCAGTCCTGGGCTTGAACTCAGGGCCTGAGCACCTTCCTTGGACTTTCTCAAGGGTAGAACTCGACCACTTGAGCCTCAGCACCACTTCCGGCTTTTTCTATATATGTGGTACCAAGGAATCGAACCTAGGTCTTCGTGCATGCTAGGCAAGCACTTTAACCACTAGGCAAAACTCCCGGCCCCTGAAAGATAATTTTTAAAAGACAGACCAAATGCATCTGAAGGGAAGTGGTAATAGAAGGCACTACGATGCTAAACATGTTGTACGTCTTTCACCAAGATGTATAAATATGATATACACACATATCAGAGTAAGGCACCAAATTAGTGATCAAACAAAATGTATAGAAACTTCAATGAGCAAAGATCTTAAATAGCAAGAAAATTCAAGAGCAAATAGATCTGAATAATAAGCTATCTGGCTGGCATGGTTTTGAAATATAAAAGCAGGTAAAAACTAGCAGTTGAACACAGAACTTCCATCACTGGGTTAAAGCTGTGTAGAGAGCTTCCATGGGGCTTGACATTATTTGTGAGGAAGGAAGGCAAGAGGGTTATGGAAAGAAATTTGGATGTAAAAAGAGACATATGGCACATACAGCAGTAGACACTGAGAGCTTGCTCACACTTCGAGGCAAGAGATTGCCAAATGAATCAGAAAACCAGAACAAAAATAACACTCAGAAGTTCAAGGAGGAAAAATCTAGGAGCCACATGTTTGAACGTGCAGGAAGCCAGCAGATCACGGTATATCCGTAGAAAAGGTGTAGTTCACAGAAGAAGAAATGTTTCCAAGCCTTCCTTCCCAAAAAGCCAGGGAGGATAATGGAGGAAGAAAAAAATCTCCTAGGGAGAAAAAGCAGTGCAATCAAGAACATTTACAGCAAGGAACATTGCCTAGCTATCCTGGTACACTGCTTTTTAAAGGGAATTTTTACCTAGTCAGCCTTTATGTGATCCGTATTTTATAGTGCAGTCAAGCTCCACATAGTGATAGCTCAGTGACAGACCCCATGTTCAAAATGGAGCCTCAAGTTTCCTGTTCCCTGTTGACTTAGCTGCCATTGTAGCATTGTACTTCAGTACATGGCTCGGGTGTGCGTAGTGGTGCAGGGATCAGCAAAACTGTTCCACAGAATAGAGAAGTATGGAAGTTTACTGTGTGTATAGAGGTCACACAATAAAGAAATTATTTCTAAGGACATTTCTCAGAAAGCATCTCAGTTATAAAACTTCCTCTCTGTTTCATGTCATCTCTCACCAGTTTTCAGGAAAGGAGTTGTTTGATTAATCTCAGGTTGAAAAATACTGAATTTTGAATACTTTCTTTTCAATTTGTTGAACCTCGATCAACAGATTTGTTATAAATGGAATAAAATGAAGAAAGATTTCCAAGGATTGTCATCCACCTAGGAAACCTGGTGATCTGGTTTTCATAGTTGACATAGAGCAGACATTTCCATCAAACTAAGACTCTGGAAAAAAACAAGTGAACTGGAGCCCATGTTTCCTGGTCCATAGCCATTTTGGTTGATGAGTCTTGAGAGTTTATCAGCTGGAATACCTACAATGACCATAATCAATGAATGTTTTCATACTGTGTGTTTAAGTATTACTGAAACAATTGATTGTCAAGTATTAGGACAAGTATGTGTCTCGGGAAAAGCTCAACAGTACTTGAGTAATGTTACTAACACAAAATCATTTCATAAAAGAGCTCTATGTTCATTGCAGCATTGTTTACCATGTGGATGATATGGAACCAACTAAATGCCCCTCAGGAGATGATTGGATCAAGAAAATGTGGCACTTACTATGCTGCCCTCAGAAAGAATGGCATCATCCCATTTGTAAGGAAATGGAAAGACTTGGAAAAAAATCATATTAAGTGAAGTAAGCCAGACCCAAAGAAACACAGGCTCCATGGCTTCCCTCATTTGTAATAATTAGTACACATCTAGGATTCTCCATCAGAGGACCACAATAGCTCAAAAGCTATATGCATTTGGCCATATAAGATGAGGCTAAGTGAAATAAACTCCCAAGACAGGGGTTTGTTGCTTTTAATGTACTATATGAAGTTATTTCTTTTCTCCTTTTTCACATTATGGTTTATCCCATGTTGTTACTGTATCTGATTTTGGTACCTGGTGTATTGGATATCTGCTTATTTGTTTCTTTGAAATAGGGAAAGGAAGGAGAAAACAAGATGATTGGGAAGAGTGGGGGAGGGAAAGTGGGAGAAAAGCATAGGAAGGGATATCATGTTCAAGAAGTAATGTACCCACTACCCGATGAATGTAAATGTAATCTTTCTATATGTCACCTTGACCACAAAATAAAATTTTAAAAAATCATTTCAGAAAGAGACTGAGATGTGGCATTACAATTTTACATGGAAAAAATATGTTACTACTGTTTGTCTTCTTCTAAAAGTGATAAGATATAAATAATGTGTCCTAAACTTCATTTGATTGTCTCTTTTCTGAAAGAAAAATGGAACTTGAAAATGGAACATGATTATTTCTTCATTTGATATAAAGGTATATCATGATAATACATTTAAAGTCAATGAAAATCAGTGCATTTTCTACACCAGTGGAATAGATAAAATAGGTTCCTCATCTACTTCATTGATATCAATATTCAAACTGATATTTGACAAAAGTATTTTTCTATGTTAGTGAACTATAATACACACATATGCATATATAGAGAACTTGTTTATTCATTGATTGATTTGGCTTTCACAAAATAGGTGTCATTAAACATCAGAAATATAAGTCTTTCAGTGAGTGATTGGAAGTCCAAAATCAAGACTCTATCAGGCCCATGCTTCCTCTGAGAAGTAATGGAAAATTGCTTTTCTTGCTTCTTTGTATCTTCTGATAGATGCTGGCGCCTGAGCCTGGCATGGCTTGCAGCTACCTTGCTGGAGTCTGCTGCTGTGCCCATATCATGTTCAGGCCACGATTATTTGTCTGATGACATGAATCCTGCATGTACTGCAATAAATACAGACCATAGTCCATGGTGGTCCTCCCACCTCTTATTACATTTCCAAATAAAATATCCTTCTGAGGTTGTGGAAAGAAGTACTTCAACAGAGGTTTTTGGAAATACTAAGGTAACTTGTAGAAACATTTTATTTTTTAAATCAATATAATTACAGACACAACCTTTATAAAAAAAGATTTGTAATAACTACAAAGGCATAAAAACCTATGACTCTATAGACATGTTTTATTTCATAAATTAATATGTATCTATGATATACAAACCCTTAGCCTAATTTTGATTATGTTCTAAAAACTGTCAGTGATTGTATATAGAGATTTTCTTCTTGAACACTTGTTTGTTAAACATGTCATTTGAAATATGATGTAAAAATCAATGTTAATAAATTCTTTAATAAATAAAAAGTAAAAATTCAAGGCAATAAATATAAATCCCAATACTAAAAAAAGGATTTGTAAAAAAATGAAATATGTATTGTTTCGCAAGTAACTGGAAAATTAGCTAGGAATATTTTTTCTTCCTCATTGGGACACCAGTCAGAAACTGAAACATATTGTTAAAATGTAGATAAATGTTTCCTATCTGACTGAATATAATCAAACTTTGCACTGGCATTGGTGACTCATACTTGAAGTTTTAGCTATCTGAAGGCTAAGATCTAGGAAGTCAAGGTCCAGAGTAGCTTTGACAGAAAATTTTATGAAACTCCATAGTCCTAAGTTCAAATTTTGATAAAAGCAAAGATATATATATATATATATATATGAGAGTCTAGAACTTCTAAACAGTAAATATAAAATTACATATTATTCTATACCACATTATCAACACAGAAATAGTACAAACTTGTGAGAGAAAAACAGATTGAGACAAGGTTTATTTATACATGTATTGGAACTCATTTAGTCGGATGATGATGCTACAACACTATTGATTAGAAAGAAATAAGACATATCAATTTTAATATCTGTCAGTAACATACCTATTTTCTATTATAATATACCATATGTTGTCTTATTTCCCCTAAGAAAAAATTAACTGAAACATTATTTCAATTCTATTAAAGAGTATGAGATAGGGGCCAGGAATTTGCCTAGTGGTAGAGTGCCAAGATATAAATTCAAATATTTAATTTATATTTTTCTTTATTTTTCCTGTGTAGATAAAACATATATAAAATTGTTTTCACTACTATCACCTCCTTTACTGGAAAACACAGTTCCTTGAAAAGCAACAAGGTACTATAGACTGCATATTCATGTGTTCGTGCATCACCTAACTTATCTTGCAGAGGAAAGAATAAATGTCTTGATGTAATGGCTTATGGCAATTTTTGAGTAGCTTGCTTATCAAATTTTATATACTTCAATTATGAAATTTCTTGTCATTTTTGCCTGTGATAGTGATATTCACTTTTATACTTGAAGCCAAACTCTCACAAAACAAGGCCAAAATTTTTCTATCCCAGTCCATTTCCATTTTATCATAAACGAAGTCAAGTTCATCTGTCTTTTTAAATAGAATTTCAGAAGCCATCAAAATTCCTGTGTATATTACCTCCTCTTTCCTTCTTCTTCATAAACCTTTCCAACAGAATGAAGGTACATTTTAGTTTTATTAGTTCATAAAACTTGCTGCAATACAATCCATTCTTTTTGGAATTGTCTTGAGAACGTTTTAATTGGGTTTCATTGTGTCTTAGTGTCACATAGGCTCTTTTATGACCTACTCCTCAAAACTCACTCATTACTCTTTGCAGCATTGTGTATCTTAAGATCTTTATCAGTCCTAAATCTGTAAATTTCTAGGTACAAGGATTCTTCTCTGGGTTTCCTGTGTGGGCCATATTTTGCTTTTCTGCCTTATTATTCCCTAATTCTGTAAGACTTTTCCATATCATAAGATCTTATTCTACTTACGCTGAAAAACTTCTTTGCTGTCAACATAAATTCCATTATCTTTAGGGAAAATAAACCATGTTAATTTAAATAAATTTAAAGACATTGATAGGTGATAGTAGAATTTTGGAATATTTTGCTATTTCTAATACCAAATTGAAACAAGATTCCATGTTGTAAACTGCACATGATGTAACAAATGTGTTATTATGAAATAGAGTACAGCTGAATAATTTATAGGGAAGAAAACAAAGATGAATAAATAAATGAATAAAGTTTTGAAATTCAATATTTTTTCTTTTTTTTTCTTTTTGCCAGTCCTGGAACTTGAGGGCCTCAAGTTCCATTTCTGAGCTTCTTTTGTTCAATGCTATCTCTCTACCACTTGAGCCTCAGCATCACTTCTGCCTTATTCTGTTTGTGTGGTACTGAGGAACCGAACTCAGGGATTCATGCATGCTGAGCAAGCACTCTACCAATAAGCTACATTCCCTGCCCCTTGAAATATCAGTATTTCTATAGAAAAGTATGATCATATCTTATAACAGGCTAAAAATAGGGATATTAAAATTCAGCATATATTGTTTTTTTCTGTTTTGTTACTGATATACTTTGGTTTCTTCTTTCTGTGCACGATAGAACTCAGAGGTTCAAGAATTCTTCCCCTTTAAACAAACACTGTCTGTATTTCTTGAGAATTTGGGAAGGGCATGCAGGAATGAAGTACAACTACATCAACCACAATGGAGATTTTGGACCAAAAGACAAAAGTTCATCCATTCCTCCTGCACAATACATGTACCCATGACAAGCATATGTTAGACAAACCTGAGAGCAGAGCAACATGCTGAGCTGTGCGAAGGATGGAGTCAGGAGGTTCTGCCTATTAGTGAAATGTCCACAAAAAAATTCCAGAAGAGCTGGGGGCCGATGTCTCTCACCTCTAATCCTAGCTACTCCGAAGGCTGACATCTGAGGATCACAGTTCAAAGCCTTCCTGGGAAGAAAGTCTATGAGTCTCTAACTCCAAGTAACCACCAGAAATCCAGCAGTACTAATGTGGTTCAAATGGTAGAGCAGTAGCTAATTTAAGCAAAAAGCTCAGGGACAGCCCTCAGACCTTGAGATTAAATCCCCTATACCACCATACCCCCAAAAACAATTTAAAAGTTAAAAATATAAAAGAAAACATAAAGTCAAAGGGATAGAAAAGCAAACAACCGTATACACAGAAAATATGAGAAAGGGAAAACTATATACATACGTT
Source organism: Megascapheus bottae (assembly GCF_031878675.1). Taxonomy (NCBI): domain Eukaryota; kingdom Metazoa; phylum Chordata; class Mammalia; order Rodentia; family Geomyidae; genus Megascapheus; species Megascapheus bottae. Next base: position 75,485,963 of record NC_143512.1, read on the forward strand.
TTGTATTTCGATGTCTCTGTGTGTGTTTAGGAATATCTTTCCCCCATATAGTTTTAGGGATATAGACAGACTGTGGGCCAAGAACAAAACCATAGGAAAGACTTGCATCTCATAACTGGCAGGATAGTTCCAGGCTTCCCAGACAAAGATTAAATGCTTTGCTCACTACTCTGCTTCCACTATTTAACAGCCAGCTAAGTATTTAATTTTCTCCCTATTATATCTACTGTAGATTTGAAATTGCTTAGCATAACTGTTGCTCTTTCTGTTTTCTTTTTTCATATATATTTTATTATAATTAATAGAAGTTTTACATTATATTGACCAGATGGAGGGTGCATTACTCCACATCCATTGATACCTTTTCTCATGTCTTGGTCCCCATTTCCCTCCCCCCACTACCACCCCTCACCTTGTTTTCCCCTCTTATCTATCAGATTTTAAATAACCAAATATGCATATATTCAATATATCAGATAACAAGGTGAAATACTGTAACAATATAAGATAGCCAAGGGACAGCAAAAGAGAAGAGAGATAACATAGTAGATTAAGGACAACAATCACTCATTATATGGCTTTTGTTTCTGTGTCCTGGAGGTCCTTTCATTTAGCATCATACTATATGGCCTTATGTATCTAGGTTTTATTCTATTGTAAATCTCTGCTAGGAGAGCCCAAGGTTTCTGATTAGGAAAAATGAGGGAAACCATTGAGCCTATGTTCCTTTGAGTCTGGCTTACTTCACTTAATATGTTTTTTTCTAAGTCTTTCCATTTCCTAACAAATGGTGTAATGTCTTTCTGACAGCAGAATAGAATTCCGTTGTGTGTAAATACTACATCTTGTTGATCCACTCATCAACTGAGGGGCATCTGGGTCAGTTCCATATCTTTGCTATGGTAAATAGCACTGCAATGAACATTGTTGTGCTAGTGGATTTAGTATGTCCTTGTTTCTGGACCATTGGGTAAATGCCAAGTAGTGGCATTGCTGGATCATAGAGGAGTTCTCTGTTTAGTCTTTTGAGGAACTGCCATACTGCTTCCCATAGTAGTTGAATGAGTTTGCACTCCCACCAACAGTGTAGTAGTGATCCCTCCTGGCCACATCTCCTCTAGCATCTGTTGTTATTAGATTTCTCAATCATGGCCATTCTAACTGAAGTGAGGTGGAATCTTAGAGTTGTTTTGATTTGCATTTCTTTTATGATCAAAGATGTTGAGCATTTCTTCATGTGTCTTTCTTCAGAGAAGACTCTCCTTAAGTCTTTGGCCCATCTTTTAATGGGATGGTTGCTTCTCTGGAGATTAGTTTTGGAGTGATTAAACTTTTTTAGCTATTGATATATTTCAGATATGAGGTCCTATATTTTAGATATGAGGCCTTCTGTTTTCTTTTCTAAACAGGAATTCTAGACAAAAATGATAAAGCTTTTCTGAAGAAAATGATCTAAATTTTCATAAAATTGTCTTCTGACCAAGAGGAAGTTTCACCTTGACTTGGAAAGATATTATTCCTGGCCATACTATCAAGGATTTTTGGGATAGAAAGTGACATTTGCAAAATGCATGCATTGCATGAAAAGTTTTGAAGATTTTTGTGCTGAAGGTCTCTGTAACTAGCAATAGATTGAGAGCATTCAAATAACAGCAGGAAGCTTGATTGAAAGTTATCATTGTAAAGTCTAATGTCTTGAATTAGACTAGAATTGTACTAGTAAAAGTAAGGAGTGGCTAGCCAGATTTTTAATTAAATTGGCCAGAGAGAAGATAGACACACAAAAAAATCTTGGTCATTTAGTTTTGTGGTGTAAGAAAAGCAGTAGAGCCAACATAAAAGCTATGCCATTAATTGTTTTAAAAATTAAAGATTTAATGGAAGAAGATTTCTCTAAAAGAAAAAGCAAGAAGAAAAATTGCATACATATTTTTAACTTAAACTCTAAGTTCTATTGAAATTAACTTCTAATTATTTTTTGCCTTCATGTGCTAAAATGGTTTAGGTAAAACTATTGGAATATTTGTATTTTCTGTCATAGGCAAAGCTTGTATTGGGAACCTAGGCACATATGCAACTATATTGCTTAAATTAGTTTAAAATTATTTTGCCAATCAAATAAATTTATCTGGCAATTTAGATTCACCAATGGGCTTTTAAGTCAAATCAGAACATGCATCAGCATGAATACAGAATTAGTGCTTTGTATCCAAAAGTTGTACATAATAGGCGAGTGGCCTAATTTGCATAATGAGTTTTCATGTGTATAAGAAAAATATTATTTTTGATGATGTTATCATAAAATTACTTAATTTATTAAAATATATCCATAAGTTTCTAAGAATGCACATAATATTTACAATGAAATACATCTGCTACATAAAATTGAAGTCATACATTAGACATATTTGTCCTCTCCCTTCCTCCCTCTCTTTCATCCCCCTTACCTCCTGTACCTTTCCTCCTCTCTCCTCCAATATATAGCACATAACAGATGATCTTAAATTCACAAACCTTTTACGATACTCTCCCCAGAGCTGGGATAGTGATTTTATACTGCTCTGACCTGTTTTTAAAAAGATAATTCCATTTAACATAACTACGTGGCTTTACCAATGAAGCCACGCTGCCAGCAATGCTTAAGATTTCTTTAATTTCAGTATCCTGAGGAAAGGGACATCGCATATGAAGCCCTTTGAAATAGCAACAACCACTCATTTCTTTTTATAAATACAGAATGTGAGCAGTTCTTTGTAGCCTCTAATATGTACAGAATTTACTTGTATCATTTTCCTAACCTTAATTATAAGTATTAAAAGTGGTTTGTAAAAAGTTGTATGTAATGTTCACTCTTTTTCAAGAAAATCATTCATTTTAGCATCAAATATAGGCAAGGGGGTGTTGTCTACACATTAGTCCCCTTTCCCTGGGCTTTCCCTCTCCACATTTCATTGTCCCCTAGTCTAGTGTACTTGAAATACTAAGTGAAAAGGTCTAGAAATAAATAATTAAGTTTCAACTTTTTTCAAGTTAATGATGCTGGAAATTTTAAACTTAATATGTCTTGTTCCTTTGAACCTAGAATGTGAGCGGCCCCTCTATCTTGTAATTTGTTCATTTTACTTGTGAAATATGCATGTGGGAAAAGCTAAACCCTGCCTTGCTTTGCCTGTGACACTTGCTTGCCAAGATATAAATGTTAGACTGCTCCCTTGTACCAGTATCAAATTTTATCCAGTAGTGAGCAAATAGTACACCTAAACTTGAGGCAGAGCTTGATGCCTACCAAGCCCTCTTGATTACTTTTATTCTTGTCAGTAGCACGTCCTTGTGCAGAAGTAAATTTGGCCTGGGAAAGTCCCTTGTAAGTTGGTGTTCACATTCCTATATGATACCTGAGTATCATTGTAGTAATATCCTCAATATCCTGTGGCATTTCCAACATTCATTAGCCACTTAAAGTCACCTCTATAACCAGGACAACTGTGCTGGTCCTTTAGTACTTGTACTTAGGTTCAGTTCTACTAAGATTTCAATCTTCTTCACAAACAAGAACCTATTTACTATACACATAAATATATACAGTCCCTAACTTGCTATGGTTTCTTAATTAGCTTCATTATTGATGATACCTCATACTTTACCAAATTGAAATAATTGTTTTTCTGATTGGTCTTCGCATATATTTGTCATTTTCCATTTGTGTCCTTCCAGGTCCATTATACAGATCTTTATATATGAATAACAATACTCTTTTAAACTACTACTTACTTTACTTCTTGACTTAGAATTTATTCTGTTGATTGTATAGAGTATAATTTTTATGAGTAACTTAACTTGGCATGTTAGAAATATTCAAAATTTTCCCTGCTTATCCAGCCCTCTTCTGCTTTCTGAATGCTCCAACTCTCAGTCATCAGTTCCTCATGAAGCAGCACAATAATTTCCTGGCGTGGAATGTCCTTAGTACAAACTCAGTGCCAAATGGAGTCCAGAATGGGATAGTTGTCCATTCAAAGGTATAGAAAGAGTAAATGTACAATAGAATAAGGACCACAGAGAAACAGATAACCATATGTAATAATGCCCAAGGTACTTTTCCTCCCTAAATTATGACAGAGTAATTTGTATAGTTAAGGTACAACCAGACCTTAAGAAAAATAGAGATAGAGAAATAATAATTTCCTGATAGTTAACTTTACCTAAAGTCTGTCTGTTTCCAGCACCCCAAATCAATGAAATTTACAATTATCTTTTCAGTGTGTGACTTTATGACAACATCCTCCTGACACTTAATGCTATGCAGTGATTCAAATGCATTATCTGGGTTACCTTCATTATAAATAAATGAGTAAAATATAGCATAGCTTTAGAATTTCCAAAAGCAATATGAGCCTAAAAGTACTTTTGAGTTCCATGTCATTGGTCATATCTAACTCAATTTGTACTTGTTTTTTTTGTACTTATAACTCTACCTTGCTGTTAATAATAAATAAATCTTGCTTGCTAACCACATGAAATGATCAATACTGCACCTGAACTCTAAGTAAATGATAATGGTGCTGTGACTTTTGCTGTCCTAATAAAGAAAATTGATATATATTCACACGTACTTTTATGTCTTGAAGTATTAGAATGAAAAAATGTAAGCAAACTGCTACAGAACATTTTTCATATAGATGTATATAAAATTATGGTAAAATATGATGCATATGCAGAATGGTACTGACAGTAAAATGTATAGTTAAAATAAGCTGTAGTAGGGTACAGGTGGCACATGCCTGTAATCATAGCTACTCAGGAGGCTGAGATCTGAAGATTGCATATTGAAACCAGCCCAGCCATAAAAGTTTGTGACACTTCCAATTAACCACTGAAAAAATAAAATTGGTGCTGATTCAAAGTGGTAAAGTGCTAACCTTGAGCTGAAGAACTCAGGGACAGTGCCCAGGCACAAAGTTCAAGCCCCACAACAGACAGGGAAAAAGAAGTTGTGAAATAGTTATGGATTTTAAATAAATAGAAGTATGATTTTTTTTTAATTTTGAAAGTCAGTGACTGACACAAACATAGAGCTCCTAGTCCAGCAAGGTGAATTTAGCTATGGTATATGCAGACTACATATGTAGTCCATACTCTAGAACTTTCTATCACTTTGGTGAAGGCCATGAACTCTGAACTGATAATAGCAAAGGTGAATATGTTTTCAACATTTTTGAAAATCTATTGTATATCTCTGCTGGTGGTACTCTAAGTAAAGGAACTCTTTAGAATGGAAATCAATATGATCAGTGACTCACAGGGAGCAGAATGTTGTGAACCATTCCCAACTGGCCAGGAATTCATTGTATGTGCTGATATTTTTTAGAAAGGAATTTCATAGTATGTTGTCCCAGAATTTATATCCTTTGTCCAAAAGATGGGAGAGACTGGTGAGATTTGTCACCAAATGTGAGAACATATGGGTATGTGTATTATTTATATTGATCTCGAATGGAAGCTAAATGGCCTCTGGATTGTAACTAAGCATCCATATGTAATACATGACATGTGACACTCATAACAAATTGTGAAATTCTATCTATCTGTGCAGTGAGATTCCTCAAGCACTTCTTACTTACTCCTTGGTAGATGTCAAAATTATAGGTGCACCAGCTTTAAGACTCTATCCATTGAATGTTAGAAAGAATCTAAACAGACAACTGTAAAAGAAATACTACAACTATAATTTTTTAAAATTATAGTACTTTTGCTGACCAGGTAAATGCAAATCCCAACTACATCAAGATTCCATCTCACACCAATCAAAATGGCTATGATGAAAAAATTTCAAATAAAAAATTAAAATAAAATGTAAAATACTGCTAAATGATATGGAGAGAAAAACAAAGCTTTATATACAATGTTAATAGTAATGTGATTTAATGCAGCCACCACAGAAAACTATATTGAGGTTCCTCAAAAATCTAACAGTTGAGCTGCCATCTTATCCAGTTATACAGCTCCTGCTTATGTACCAAAATGAAACAAAAATCAATGTGCATACATTTTTAGTGTGGCATACTTCAAAATAGTCTGGCTATGGAATCATCCTACATTTTGGGCAACAAATGAATGAATAAAGAAAATAAAATACATATATTTTCATAGATATATATATATATGTACAATTAGGGCATCATAAAGAAATTTTCAGGAAAAAGGATGGAATATTATGAATGGATATAAAAAGAAAGAAAAGACAAATATCCAAGAGCAAATAACATATGTTGAAGATTGAACTAAAAATATATATTACAAAGAAAGTTTGTATCTGAAAATATTAAATAAGAGGAAAGGAAAACTAAGCATGCCAAGCTGGGGACATGGATATTCCCAAAGCATATTTGGCATTGAGAGAAATATATGTGAAATCCACTGGCATGTACTATTAATAATTGTATTTTAAGTAGACATATGGAAGGTAGCTAGTGCAAAGGACAAAGTTGGGTACTCTGATATATCCCAGAGACCTACACCCTTGCAAAGTATTTCCTTCTACTCCTCACTCTCCACTCAGCACTCTTCCAGAGGATGCTGACAAATCCTGAGTAGGAAGGTTAGTGGATGTATCACACAATTGCCCCTCACAACATTTGTTTTGCCCTATACAAGCCTGATATACAAACCACTAATGTACCCTGAGGAAGAAAGATGGAGCACAGTACCACATGGCTTCTAAGCAACACAAATCCATCAATCGTTCCACTGTATACCCCATGAAACTGTGTAGAACAGGCAGAAATTCAACTCAGGGCCAGGGTATTGTCCCTGAGCTTTTTCTCTCAAGGCTAGTACTCTTCCATTTTGAGTCAGAGAGCCACTTCTACTTTTCTGGTGATTAATTGGAGACAAAGTCTAATGGACTTTCTTGCCTAGACTGGCTTTGAACCACAATCCTCCGATCAAAGCCTCCTAAATTGCTCAAACTACAGGTGTGTGCCACCAGAGCTGGCTATACACACTTTCAGTTCTGACATCGGTTTTCAAGTAAGAATCTGAGAGAGATTTGATTGAAGCTTTAAGAATGAGATGTTGCCACAGATGGCTAGAAAACAGGGTAAGTTCACTCCCCTAAACATATACAATTCTGGTGGTATCATTTGCCCCAGACTAGCCTTAAACTCTGATCTTCCCAAATTTAAATCTCTGAAGTATCTTGGCTTACAGGTCTGGGATTACAGGTATGTACTATCATGTCCAACCTTAAAGTTTTAGTCATCATATTTGCCCATACTCAGCTTTATAATTCAATAATACCAGCCATGCTTTCCTGTCCCACAACTACAGAATTTTCTGCAATGTATTTTGAAAAGTTAAAATTTTCTTCATCCCTCAATCTGTCTCTCAAATTTGGGAGCAGTTATACATCTGGGAATATTTACTCAAGTATTTATACATTTCTTCAGGAGATTCACAATACAGCATTGAGCAAAAAGTTCAAAGCACTATGCAGTCCTAAGTTCTTAGAGAAAACACAAAGCATAGTAAATTCTCAGTACAGTATCAAAATCATAGTGACATATTTAGGAATGATCATCTTTAATATTATTTGGTTAACTTACTCTTTTTTAAAAAATACAACTATTGATCATTAAATTAAAATATGCAAACTTTAATGCAACCATTTTTATTGCTCATATTTCATAATACTTACTCTGCCTATGATACAGATAAAGCTGAATACAGACACACAGAGAGAAAGAGAGAGAAAGGAATGGAGGGAGGCAGGAAGGGAAGAAGGCAGAAGAACTCAACTAATGTGTTCAAACCAGCATTATTATGTTGAAAAATTGAGGCTAATTTGGAGATACTAAGAGATTCCAAAATATAAGCTAAAACAAATTATTGCACATAAATTTAAATTTAAATATAACAATATGCGGGCCGGGAGTTTGGCCTAGTGGTTAAAGTGCTTGCCTAGCATGCATGAAGACCCGGGTTCGATTCCTGGGTACCACATATGTAGAAAAAAGCTGGAAGTGGTGCTGAGGCTCAAGTGGTAGAGCTCTAGCCTTGAGAAAGTCCAAGGACAGTGCTCAGGCCCTGAGCTCAAGCCCAGGACTGGCAAAAATAAAAAAAAAATAAAAATAAAAATAAATAAATATAACAATATGCACAACTGGAAATGACCAGTTTACTAGTGCTACTTTTAATGCCCCTGATTGAATAATTATGCAAGAGCCTCCTAAGCATTGATTGGAAAGAGCACAAAAAGTTGATTTCTACTTCTGGGAGACAAGGTAGGACATACTACTTGAGTACTGAAACAACGTTACACTGAAAAAAGCCCAAGCTGATAATGTGTGTTACTTTTTCCTAGGAAAGAAGGATTTTACAGATAGAAATATTTTCTTTAATAAGGAGTTTGTTGAAGCTATTTTTGGTGGAACCCTATCTTCCATTTTCTTCCTCAAATTCTGTTTCCTTACTATAGAGTACCTCTTCATTGACTTTCTCTCTATTTCTCGTACTGCTGATTACTTTGGCGAGGGTTTTTTAGGTATACAATTTTTACTGCCTACCAGCTGTGAAATCATAATCTCTTCCCTTAAGAATATATTATCTATTATTCATTAGAGAGAGCAGCACTTGAGAATTCTGGTGTTGGTTTCGGTTCATTTTTCATGTCCTCATTCTAATTAAATATATCCATTCCATCCACATTTTTCAGTTTATATTTATGAGATGAAGAATATACTTCTCCTGGCCTACCTTTTACAGTCTATAATATCACAGATTGTATTTGTGTATAGTTTGTTCCTGAGCCAAATAAAACAATGATGTGATCTGATGTGTTCAATCCTGATGGCATGGTTCTTCAGGCAACACAGCAAGGTAGTCTGGACAGTCTGGACAATGATTAAAATTTGAGGCAAGAAGAAAGGACATGGCTAGCCATGACACACTTTGGAATTTTATACAGAGACTGCACCCAGGACAGCTTTGTTTCCATCCTTGCTTTCCAATGACTCAGTGAACCTTCACCAGAAATGAAGGCCCTAGATAAGATTTTGTTTCAGAACTTTAAATAAAATGTTGATTAAAGTCAGTGATTCTATTAAAGATTAAAACTGATCTGTCAAACAGACTATAAATATATATTCCAGAGGGAATTGGAGCCTGACACACAGAGTAATGTTTAAAGTCATAAGACAAAATAAAAAAGGATTGTGACATGTTTTTTCCTTTTCCTTTATTTTTTTCCCAATTTTATGAGGCTATATGAGTGATGTACAGGGACACCCTATAATATTTCTACCTATGCACACAATGGACCACACAGAAATTGACCAATTAACCCTCACTTAACTCCACTCCTTGGAACAATGTCAATGGATTTGTCATTCTATTTTCATACAGGTGTTTAAGATGCTTGGATCATATTCTCCCCCCATCTCCTCTCTTTGTGTGCTCCCCTCCCTTCTGGTGCCCTCCTCTTCTGCAAATATAATGTATTTTTAGGGCTACATCTTGCATGTGAGAGAGAAAAATTCCATATTTGACTTTCTCAGTCCAACTTTCCTCACTCGACATGCTGTTAAGTCCCATCCATTACCTTTTGCATTATAATGCCATAGTTTCATTCTTCTTTATGGGCAAATAATTTTCCTTTGGGTAGAGATGCTGCATTTTTACAGATACTTCTTTTCTTTATCATTCATTGGCTGAAGGTCAAATACATATGTTTAAATCAACCTTTCTATGCTTACTTCATAGAAAAAGAACTGGGGAATGGCAATAAACGATTATTGAATTCTTAGCTTTTAAATGAAGCTGATGATGTTACGCAGTTACCTGCAAAAACAAAATCTCTGATCCAGGATCATGGGATATTGTCTCTAACACTACTTACTTAAGACATTGAATTTAGAGGATCATGTTTTGAGGCCACCCCACCCCAGGAAAAACATTTGCATCACAACCAACAAAAAGCAGAGCAAGGTGGCAGTACCTGTCATTCTGTCTTGCTAGTTGTAGGGAAAGCGTACATAGGAGCATCACAATCAAGTCAACCTCAGAAAGAAAACAAAAACCCATTGGAGAAACAAAGCATTAACAATGGAGAAGTCACGACTAAAGTTATAGAGAATGACCTAGCAAGCATAAATCCATTAGTTCAAACGCAGATATGATACAACGAATGAAGTAAATAAAAAGAAACACATGCGCACACACTAAGAAACAAGCACATAATGAAGTAAACAAAATGCAGCTGGAATTTACACTACAATGGGATTACAATACAGTTCATTGGAATTAATAGCAAAGATCACATAGCTGTGTGACCTTGACTAGTGGAGTAGGAAAGGGCAAATAAGACTCTTGTGCATAGCAAAGTGAACTAAGTAGGAGAACTGAGGAGAATACAGAAACATGTCTCAAAAAGCTTTACCCTGAAGTGAGAAGCTGACAAATTAATTAGCTATTGAAGGTGCATTTGGCTGCTACAAGAAGCAAAAGCCAAATGAAAGAAGTTTAAGCATGCAGAAAGTTTAAGCAGGCCTCACAATGAAATCCCTATTTTAAGATAAGTTGAATCTGAGGGGTACAGACTTTGTCAGTGCACCCGTCAGTGCATCTTAGGGAATGTTCAGTTGAAAGAAGAATTTTTATAAAGTTTTGAAATTCCATTCCAGCACACATAGAGGGAATTCAAGATTATAAACAGGCCTGTTAAAAGGGTGGATATGATCTAAGAAAGAAACCCAGTGCTGGCTCATCCTTGTAGTCCCAGCCAAAGAGGAGGCATACATAGGACGATCAGACTGGTGACAACCAGATCCCAACTGTAGGAATGGCACAGATCACAGTCTGCTGATGACGCAGGGGAAAAGGGCAAGGCACTGATCTAAAAAACAAAGGAAAAGGGGCTTGAAGTATGCCCCAAACGTGGGATGCTTGCCAAACAAGTTCAAGGCCCTGAATTCAAAACAACACTACTACCAACATAATTAAAAAGTCAAAGAAAGTGGATCTAACCAGAGTTTGTTATACACATCTATGTAAATATTACAAGCAAACATCTTTGCAAAGTTAATTTATGCTAATATAAAAAAAACAACAAAAAACCCACAAAACTAGGGTAAACATAAATTGATGGGGAGAATTAAGTGATTAGACATATCACTTAGAGTAAAATAATTTAAGTGATAAAGGATAAGCAGGCTTAATTTTCAAGAAGTATCCAGCATTTACAGATATGCTGTAGAATGAATGACAGTCATGACTGGTCTCCAGGAAAGGAGCATCAGCTTGTAATGACAATTCACACATACTGGAGATATGCTTCGTGATTGACTACTTTTTCTATTACCAAGTGTATTGAATTCAAACATCAGTACTTAAAAAAAGAAAGAAACAAAAAAAGAAAAGGGAAAGAGTACACTTGTTCATTCAATAATGATGCTGTTTATAAAATCAGCTACTATAGTTTATAATAAATACACATTGATGGAAAGCAAAAGTGATGCAGAGAGAGTCAGTGTAACCAAATATGTAGTGAGTGAATCCAAATTCATTTGTGACATTGACAAAACTACTAGGCAGTAAAGTGTGAGGAAGGAGAGTAGCCTCTCCGCAGAATCCCAGCAGAGAGTTCACAACCTAATTTTCACCCCTTGAAAAAGATATCTCTCTCATAAATCTTAATGAACCAACGGTAATGGTGATGAAATACATAAAATAAAACACTTGAAATACAAAGATAAGGTTGTAAAATCACTACCTAATGAATAATTTGGATACACAGCTTTCAGAAGTTATTGATGGAATAAAACTAATTGAAAACATGATTTATAAGTCTTAAAAAGCACACCTAACTACTCCCACTAGGCAACACTGCCTATGACATTGGAAATCACAAGGAAGCTCAATGCTTGCAGTGCCCGAAAGAATCCAAATGTTAATTCCCAAGCATGTTAAGAAAATAATCTGCGGGCCGCGAGTTTAGCGTAGTGGTTGAGTGCTTGCCTAGCATGCACAAATACCCAGGTTCGATTCCTGGGAACCACATACATAGAAAAAAGCCAGAAATGGTGTTGTGGCTCAAGTGGTAGAGCTCTACTCCTATGAAAGTCCAAGGACAGTGCCCAGGACCTGAGTTCAAGGCCCAGGACTGGAAAGAAAATAATCTGCTAAGAAATAGATCCAACTTTATATTGCTCATTATGTTTTGAAGATACAATCACCAAGAGATAAAACTTAAACCAATATATTTATTCATTAAAGTACTATAATAATGGAATTTAAATTTAAATGAATAAAATTTTTAAAATAAAGTTATAATAATAAACTTGTAAAGATGTAACTGGTTTCTATGTAATTAAACATTCAACACACTTTGAGCATTTACTAGACAACTTCTAAAACATTACGCTGATTTTCTCATGATCTACCAATTTCTCCTTTAACTTAGATTTTTCCATCAGGATGTAATTATTGCTGTGTTTCCTGAATAAAATGAATGCTTTTAAAAATTGCATTAATTGTACAATGATCAAATTAGAATACTTAGTATTTCTTTCTCAATACCTCTGGCCATAAAAGAAATGCAAATCAAAACAACTTTGAGATTCTACCTTACTCCAGTTAGAGTGGCTATTATCAAGCAATCTAGTAACAACAGATGCTGGCGGGGATGTAGCCAGGAGGCATCCCTACTTTCCTGTTGATGGAAGTGCAAACTCTTTCAACCACTATGGAAAGCACTATGGTGATTCCTCAAAAGACTAAACATAGAGCTCCCCTATGACCAAGCAATCCCACTCCTGAGCATTTACCCAAAGGTCCAGAAATAGGGACATACTACATCCACTAGACAACAATGAACATGGCTGAAGCATTATTTACCATAGTGAAGATATAGAACCAATCCAGGTGCCATTCAGTAGGTGACTGGATCAAGATGTGGTATTATACACAATGGAATTCTATGCTTCCATCAGAAAGAATGACATCACCCCATTTGTAAGAAAATGGAAAGATTTGAAAAAAAATCATATTAAGTGAATGATTTCCCTCATTTGTAATAATTAGTACACCTCTAGGACTCTCCTAGCAGAGGATTACAATAGTTCAAAATCTAGGTACATACGGTCATCTAGGATGAGACTAAATGAAAGGAACTCTAGGATATGGAAAAAAGAGTTTCATAATGTGCAATTGTTGTTCTTAATGTACTATGTTATTTATCTTCTCTTTTTTTGTCCTGTGGCTAATTTCATATTATTACTGTATCTGACTTTGTTACCTGGTTTATTGTATATATGTTTATTTGTTTATTTGAAATAGGGAAGGGAAGAGAATGAAACAAGATGATTGAGAGGGGATGAGGGAAAACAGGGACAAAAACATGAGAAGGGGTGTCAATGTGTTGGAAGTAATGCACCTACCACCTGACAAATGTAACTCTAGACCCTCTATAGCTTTTCCCAACAATATAAAAACTCCTTAAAGATTAAAAATGTAAAAATTCAACATTTATTTATTGAAAGAGCATTAGAAATCCATTCTAGTTATGTAACATATATGGCATTATTGTCAACAGAAATCCTTTTGTGTAGGCAATCAGTTGGAGGTACCTTATAACCTACCACACATTGATAATCTTTCACATCCTTCTCTCTATTGCGTTTCCAGCCTCTGGTCATCTTTTAAATGCACTCTCTATGTGTCATTTTTTTTTCGGTAGTATATTTATAAAAACACTACTTTGAAGTAAAAACACACATAGAAATCTTAAGAGGTTTCCAAAAAGAGTTACAATAGAAAATGCTGACACTTAGGAGTCTCTGTGTGAAAGAAAGCAGAGCCACAGGTGATCTTCAAAACAACCTTGTGCGTGGTAAGTACTCATAAGCTGTTGGTTACAACTGTTGGTTGCAGCAGGCATAGCAGGAATCCATCTGCCAGCAGCCTTCCAGTTCAGGATTCCAGAGCAGTGCACAAAATATAAACTCTTACTTTAGGAGCAAACTGGAAACCCTGCTGTATAAAAGACACCAAGTTCTCTGTGCATAAACATGCATGCAATGATTTGTTTTTCATACTTCACAATGCAACAACCTTCAATTTTGCATGAATTGCTTGAAATAGCCACACAATACTTGTTATCTTTCTAATATAGTTTCAAATTGTATTTTGACAGCCAAAAACTTTTATGCAAAACAAAAATAAAAGTATGAAGGTTCTTCCTTTTCAAAAGGGGGACACAGGTAATGAGAACAGTAAGTACAACTTGAAAAAAGTTACTGACTAGAATGGGGATGGACGGGGGATAAAAACATGAGAAGGGGTATCAAGGTTCCAGAAGTAATGTACCCACTACCTGATGAATGTAACTGTTACTCCTCTATACATTATCCCAATGAAAATGTATAATTTAAAAAACGTTACATTTGCAAATATAAAAGAATTTTAAAATGCGATACCAAAGTGTTGCTGGGAACCGGGGGCTTATGCCTGTAATCCTAGCTACTCAGGAGACTGAGATCTGAGGTTCAAGGTTCAAAGCCAGCCCAAGCACTGAAGTCCATGAGACTCTAATCTCATTAACCACCAGAAAACCGGAAGTGGTTCAATGGCACAAGTGGTAGAACACTAGCCTTGAGCTGAAGAGCTCAGGAACAGCACTCACCTCCCACAACTCCAAAAAGATGTGTTGCATTTTTCAACAAAGGTTTGTGATGGTGCATGATGTACTTGGGAGGAGAAGGCATGAGGGTTGTGAGTTAAGCCACCTGGCAAAGTAAACAACAAAAGAGCTGGGGACATCACTCAAGTGGTGAAGTATAGAATTAGGACCTTTGAGATGCTGGTTTGATCCCAAATCATGAGGAAAGAAAAGCCATAATTTTAAACAATTTCATTCTCTCAGGCAACATTTTTACAACATCCTAACCTCATTAGAAGAAATTTAGTCTCAATAACAACTGTACACTGAATGAAGACTATGCTGATCTATATTTTCCTGGTTTCACATGTCAATAGTAACTTAAACATACCACTGACTTCCCAAACATACAATCTGCTTCATTAAAACACCTTGGGCAATATTATCAAACATGATAACATGCTTAATTAAAGGCAAGTATTAAAATATATTTCCAAATTACTTGCGGGCTTAATAAGAATTTTAAATTTCTTAAGAAAAATGAAAAAAAAATACTTACCAAAATGTGTATTTTAGAAATTCACAGTATTAGAAGTTTTTCAAAAATTATATAATTCAACTTTTACAAACCCAACAGAATAAAAATAGAAAAAAAATTGTTACAAAGTGATGCTAATTTTAAATAGCACTAGAAAAATAAGAATAAATTCGGCAATCAGTATAACTGGGAGAACTTAGAAATGTAGTCAAAAGATCTATTGAAAAAGCATATTGTGGAAGCCTAAAACATATGTTCTTATGTTCCACCTTATATTTTTATGATGATTTCAATATTCTACCAAGTAAAGCTTTAACAATATAAACTGACCCATGATGGGATGTTTCTAGTGAGTCTGCCGAGCATTTCACTGGGGTAAAATAACGTCAGTAGAAACACTTCCTTCTGTTTCCCTCAGGAGAGTCATTCATTGCTTATCCCATTTCCTAAAAGCTTTCCATCTCCTGGCTCATGATCTACTACATCCTTCCATGACCTATACATTAGGATAGGATGACCTCTGACTGATCTCTGACTGCATCACAGCTCCTTTTTGCCCTCCCACTTTCTTCCTTCCTTTATAAAGAATCCATCATGGCTCTGGGCCAACAAATTAACCCACACTCTCATCACTTTACAAAGTTAAGACAAAGGATATTTCTGAAAAATTTATTTTCTTCCTACTTTAACAGTTAAAGAAAAAATTAATGCAAACATTTAAAAACATTAAGCCCATATGAAACTACAGGCTAAGATTCAACGTAAAGTAAAGCAAAACAAATATTTTAAAAAGAAATGGAAGAAATGAATATTCTAGGGTTTATTTTCATGTTCTCCTTTACTCAGACATATATATTATGAAGTATAGGAAAAATATAAAGATACTATTTTATATTTTAATCTAAATTATTTTATCCTTAAATTGAGGATTCATCTCAGTCCCACTCACAAAAAAAGATTATTTTCTGTTTGTTTACATGTGAAATGTTCATAAAGAGTTGGGTCAGAAATCAAAATTCAATAAGGAAACTAATTGAGAAAAAAGTGCAAAAATAATTTTAAAAATATCAAAATTGCAACTAGAATATTCTCAATAGAGGAGAAATAAAACAACACATGTATACAAAAGTCCAAAAACAGACAAGAGTTTCACAGGGGAAATTATAAAACATTACATAACAATATGTGTGAAATGCATTTAGCAGGGCTTATAGGCTTTATAGTATAACATAACTGTTAAAATTTTAAAACAGTTTCAAAGTACTATCGTTATTTCAAACTGCATAATCATAGCAGCAAGAAATGAATGTAACCCAAGGCAGAGAACAGTTAATGAAACAAAGAAACAAATCAAAAAGACAAACAATAAGTCACATATATTTCTCTTAAAATATCCATATCCTAATGAACTTCATACATACTGAAGAAAGAAGAAACAAATTTCCCACGGTATAAATGAAAGGATAGGATGTGACTCCATATTTCAAAGACAGGATAATAAGATAATAAAAGAAATCTTATAAATGATATTATTCAATTCTAATAACTTTGTAAATGTCTCAAAGAATGTCCTGTGACTAGATTGTTTACATTGTTGAATTTCATGAAAGATATAAAGAACAAAAATATCATTCATTTCAGATTACATTTAAATAAAATAGGCCAAATGGCAGTGGCTCACTGGCTCATGATTTTCATCCTAGCTACTTAGGGGGCTGAGATCTGCCTGTGTAAGTCTGAGATATCCTTATCTACAATTAATCACCATGTGGGTAAAATATAAATTTCTTGTCTTTTCAAGATGTAGTTTTCTAATTTAGAAACTGTGAGATTCAATTTAAAATGCAATTCTAGCCCAAGTGAACACAAGTGACTCACGTGAACATGACCAGGACAGACATTAGCTAGTCAATTAGAATGAGCCTACCTCTGAATCACTCTGTGAGTCTCCATGTATCTATGTATGACCTCTGGGTGTAGCCAGTGAGACCTGCATAGTGGACTACCACCAATGAAACCACCGAGTGGTTGAGGCAAGATCAGAGCTATATTTTTCAAAACTTTTATGCCAACAAACTTGAGAATCTGGAAGAAATGTACGAATTTCTGGCAAATATTGATGTATGCAAACTAAATCAAGAAGATTTAGATCAACTAAATAGACCCATTTCAATGAAATAGAAATGGCAACAAGACACCTCCCACCCAGAAAAGGCCAAGAACCTGATGTATTCACAGCTGAATTCTATAGGGCCTTCAAAGCAGAATGAACATCAATACTCCTTAAACTCTTCAATGAAATTGAAAGTGAAAGTTCTCTATCAAACTCATTCTATGAAGTATATCCCTCATCCCAAAACCAGTCAGGGACTAATCAAACAAAGAGAACAATAGGCCCATTACTTTGATGAACATCAGTGCAAAACTTCTCACAAAATACTGGCTTCAATAGCTCATAAAAATATGATGCTATGAACAAACAGGAATTTTTGCAGGGATGCAAAGCTAATTCAATATTCACAAGTTAATTAATGTAATTCATCTCAACAGGAGCAAGGACAAGAACCAATATCATGTCCACAGATGCAGAAAAAGCAATTGATAAGTTTCAGAAACCCTTTAGGCTAAAACATCTGGAGAAACTAGAAATCCATGTAATATTCTTCAGTATAAAAAGGCTGTGTATGTACTAAATCCACTAACACAACTACATTCATTTCAGCACTATTTACCAAAGCAAAGATATGGAACCAACCCAGATGCCCCTCAGTTGATGAATGGATCAACAAGATGCGGTATTTATACACAATGGAATTCTATGCTGCCGTCAGAAAGAATGACATCGCCCCATTTGTAAGGAAATGGAAAGGCTTAGAAAAAGTCATATTAAGCAAAGTAAGCCAGACTCAAAGGAACATAGGCTCAATGGTTTCCCTCATTTGTCATAATCAGTAGAAACCTTGGGCTCTCCTAGCAGAGATTTACAATAGAACAAAACCTATAGATACATAAGACAATATAGGATGACGCTAAATGAAAGGACATCCAGGATATAGAAACAAAAGCCATATAATGAGCGATTGTTGTCCTTAATGTACTATGTTATCTCTCATCTCTTTTGCTGTCCTGTGGCTAACTCATATTGTTACAGTATTTCACCTTGTTTTCTGATATATTGTATATATGCTTATTTGGTTATTTGAAATCTGATAGGGAAGGGGAGAAAACAAGACGAGGGATGGGGGTGGGGGGAGGGAAATGGGGACCAAGACATGACAAAGGGTATTAATGTATGTGAACCAATGCACCTTCTATTTGGTGAATATATCACCCTTCTAATAATTACTATAAAATATATATGAAAAATGAAAATAAAGGCTGTGCATGACAAACCTACAGCTAACATTATATTTAATTGTGAAAAATTAAAACCATTTCCTACAAAATCGGGAATGAGACAAGGATATCAGCTCTCTCCACTCCTCCTTAATATAGTATTAGAATTTCTAGCTAGAGCAATATGGAAAGAAGCAATCGTAAAGGGGATCCAAATAGGAAAAGATGAAGTAAAACTTTCCATCTTTGCAGATGATATGATTCTGTATTTAAAGAACACTATAGACTCCATTCCTGAGTTACTTCTAGCTGATTTGACAATTTAGCAAAATAGTGGGGTATAAAATTTAACCCTCAAAAAACAAGAAGAAGAGCGAGGCAGAAATCAAGAAGGCAAATGCTTTTCCATCAGCCTCAAAAAATACTTAGGAAATAACTTTACCAAGAAATTAAACAACCTCTATGATGAAAACTTTAAAAATCTGAAAAAGGAAATTAAAGAACTAAGGAAGAGTAAAACCTCCCTTATTCCTGGATTGGAGGATTTTCAGTGTGAAAATGTCAATATTTACAAAGTCTATTTACAAATTCAATTCAATACCCATCAATATCCCAATGTCATTCGTTAATGAAATAGATGAGGCAATCCAAAAAATGGATATGGAATAATAAAGACCTCATATAGCAGAAACAATCCTTAGCAGAAAGAACTGCACTGGAGGAATATCAACACCAAACTTCAGACTCTGTTACAGAGCTATAGTCATTAAAACAACTTGGTATTGGTACATAAACAGGCGTGAGGACCAATGGAACAGAACTGAAGACACCTAAATTAACCCACAGATCTATGGTCACCTAATCTTCATAAGGGAGCCAAAACATAGGATAGAAGAAAGACAGCCTCTTCAACAAATGGTGCTGACAAAATTTGTTAAGCACCTGCAGAAAACTAAAGTTGGATCATTATATGTCACCCTGCAAGAGAATTATTTTCAAATGGATCAAAGACCTTGAAGTAAAAGTAGCCACACTGAAAACTTAACAGGAAGGAATAGAAGATACACTAAGGCTCTTTGGCAAAGGTCAAAATTTTCTTAGTAAAACTCAGAAACACAACAGATTAAAGAAAGTTTGGACAAATGGGACTCCATTAAACTGCAGGGCTTCTGCATGGAAAGGACATAGCTAGCAAGTTAAATAGAAAGCCCACAGAGTGGGAGAAGATCTTGACTAGCCATACAACAGACAAGGGCCTCATATCTAAAATATACCTTCAGCTCAGAAAATTGAATCTCTCAAAAAGAAATCCTCAAAGAAACAACCATTCCATTAAACGGTAGTCTAATGAAAGAGAGAGACTTCTCTGAAGAGGAAATAAGAATGGACAATAGACAAATGAAAAAGTACTCAACATGTCTGGCCATAAAAGATATGCAAATTAAAACTTTGAGATTCCAGCTCACTCCAGTTAGAATGGCCATTATCAAGAAATCTACTGGGGCCGGGAGTTTTGCCTAGTGGTAGAGTGCTTGACTAGCATGCAGGAAGTGCCGGGTTCAATTCCTCAGTACTACATACATAGAAAAAAGCCAGAAATGGTGCTGAGGCTCAAGTGGTAGAGCTCTAGCCTTGAGAAAGTCCAAGGATAGTGCTCAGGCCCTGAGCTCAAACCCAGGACTGGCAAAAAAAAAAAAATCTACTAACAATAGATATTGGCAGGGAGGTGGCCAGAAGGGAGCACTACTATACTGTAAACTTGTTCAACCACTCTGGAAAACTGTGGTGATTCCTCTAAAGACTAAACAGAGAGCTCCCTTATGACCCAGCAATCTCACTCTTTGGCATTTACCCAAATGTCCAGAAACAAGGACATACTGAAGGTAATAGCACAACTATTTTCATCACAGATTCTTTATCATAGCAAAGATATGGAACCAACCCAAATGTCTCTTAGTAGATTAATGGATCAAGATGTAGTATTTGGGCTGGGAGTTTGGCCTAGCATGAAGGAAGACCAAAGTTCGATTCCTCGGTAACCAAATACATAGAAAAAAGCTGGAAGTGGTGCTGAGGCTCAAGTAGTAGAGCTCTAGCCTTGAGAAAGTCCAAGGACAGTGCCCAGTTGCTCAGTGAGTTCAAGCCAAGGACTGGCAAAAAAAAAAAAAAAACATGGGAAAGGCTATCAGTGTTCAAGAAGTAATGTGCCTCTATAGACATGTTTTATTATATATATTAACGTGTATCTATGACATACAAATCCTCAGCTTAATTTTAATTATGTTCTAAAATCTATGTGCCAGTGATTATATATATAGATTTCCTTCCTGAATACTTATTTATTAAACATGACATTTGAAATATGATGTAAAAATCAATGTCAATATATTCTTTAATGAATAAAAAACAAAAAAAAATGTGCCCACTATCTGCCATGTGTAACTAACCCCTCAATACATCACCCTGACACTGAAAAAAGAAGATCAAATCTCATCTAACCTTTAATTTCATGGACTCTAAGGGTCACAGTGGTTAAATAATTCACAGCAGGTCACAAATTCATAAGCCAGGTTTCTAGTGCTCATCCATGATGAAATGCTACCTTGTTAAACTGCAGCCATTGGTCTGCAGACTGTTGTATTACCCTCCCCCACACTGGCCTGTGTGTTGATGGGGAACTGCAGAGCCAGCTTTGCAAACGACACTGATGAAATCCTCAGCTAGAAAGGTAAAGAATTCCTGCTTTACAAAATGAAAATATAACACATTAATCAAATAAGATCCTTCCCTCCTACCATGAGTTATCAGTGCTTATGATATCAAAGTCAAGTCAAGAGATTAAACATGCCAAAATAGAGCTCAAGGAATAAGGGGCCCAGCAATTATTTATAAGTGTAGAAATTATTTATTAGTGTAGAAATTATTTATTAGTATATTTACTTAATCATGAACTCAATTATGAATAAATGGCTATAATCCGAAGAATCAAAAGATAAACCTTGGGGAAGTTATGGAAGGAGGAGATTTCTGATATACTGTTGTAGGAATGTAAATTAGACAAACCACCAAGACATAGTATAAAAATATATGAAAAACCTAAAATCAAGACTATGATATCTGAGCTAATTCTACAACAGAGTGCATATGAGACAGAAATAAGTCAGTATATTGAATCCTCATCTACATTCTTACATTTAATGAAGTATGATTTACCACAGCAAAGACATTCCATTAAACAAGGAATTCATCAATAGATAAATGGATCAAGAAAATATGATATGAACAGAGAATAAAATATTATTTAGTTATTAAAAGAATGTAATCTCAGCAAGGTACAGGTGGTTCATTCTGCAAATCTTAGCTACTTAGCAAGGTAAGATTCCAAGGAGAATATTTCCAATCAGCCTGGGTAGAAAAGTCCATGAGTCTCCATCATCAAAATATCCAGCTAAAACAATATAAAACAAAACAATAACAAAAGCAGAAAAAGAAAAATACTAGACTACACCAACCAAGTAATAAGCTCAAATGGGAGTTTAAATCACAGTATCAGTACCATGATATGAAAGGAAAGAAATATAATTTAGATTTTCAGTATACTTCCTGGTCCATTAGCATTTCATTCCCTCTTTCCTCCTTCCTTCCTTTCTTTGCAGAACAAGATCAAACCCAGGTTCTAAAACAATATTGATTATTTACAGATTGCTTTGCTACTGAATGCTTTTATTCTGTGGCTTCAATGTTTGAACAGGGTAAATTTAATCAGATAAAGGAATGAGAAAGTTAAGGAAAGAAAAAGTCTCTATTCTTCACTGCCAACACAAGAAGAGAAAGCAGATTATTTAGAAAAAATTTTCTAGCTTTGATGAATGGAAACTATTTCCTGTGGAGATATTTAATATTAAGGCTTAGTTTGTTGATTATTTTTATCATTATATTTTTAATATTGTTTATTATTAATCCTATTTTTGTTTCCTTGCTTTCCAATATTCACACTTCTTGTTTAGGAAGTGTGATTTTCCTGGATTTTTGAGGCATTAGTATATATGTTGAAACTTTCATCTTATGGACTGCTGGAATAACAAGCAAGCACTCATGGCCCAATTTTTATGCAACTGATGCACTCAAATTATTTTTTAAAAAACCATGAGTAGTATATTACTTAATTCAGATATTTAAAGTTTTTTTCACTTAATTTTATAAGATGCTATCTTTAAAATTATTCTCATATTTGACTAAATTTATTCATATGCTACTTTGCTCTGTATTTAATCCAACAAGCGCTACCAATGTTCTCATATTATCTCTGGCTATACTTAAAATTCTTCCTAACAAACAGTAATTGCTATTCTATTCAGAGTTCCTAACCGTCACATTGTTATGAAATTTGCTTTTCAATTATAAAACTAGTCACAGTATTTCATTTATGTTTCAAGAACTGTCTTTGCCCTTTGGGAAATAAGAGGGTCAAATAAATTAAAGATCTCAAGTTGAAACATTGCTACAATTAAACTACAGCATCTGTAAAACATTGTAGTCTAACAAAGCAAAACTGACACA
Source organism: Megascapheus bottae (assembly GCF_031878675.1). NCBI lineage: Eukaryota > Metazoa > Chordata > Mammalia > Rodentia > Geomyidae > Megascapheus > Megascapheus bottae. The sequence continues at coordinate 75,509,050 of NC_143512.1, forward strand.
GTGTCTTTACCACAAAGGTTCATAAAGATTTCATGGCAATAACACAGCAGAAAATACATCTTAATCGAATTATTGGGGGACTCTCCAAGATAACAGACTCATAACTTGACATAAATCGTTCTGACAAACTCTTAACAGCATGTACCATCCCACTGAATATATGAAGAATATCATACAATATTGCTCTAAGATTTATTTATTTTTCTTAACTAACTGAATCTATTGAACAGCAATTCTCCATTTCCTTTATTCCTGTCCTCTGTAAGCACCATTCTAGCCTGTGTTTCTGCTCATTTGTTATTAATCATCCCTCGTGTACATGTAATATGGTTTACCATTGTTTAAACTTAGTGTTTGGTTACTATCTTCTCATGATAAGAACATTAATGAGAGAGACAGAGAGACAAGGAGAGAGTAGATAGGAAAGAGACTATGTAAGGGAGAAAAAATTTCCTGTGATATTGATTCTCTTCTTATAGAAAGAACATTTCTCAAAACTTACTCTGAGCCAAGAGCCCATGGCTCTTGCCTGTAAACTTAGCTTCTCAAGAGACTGAGATCTGAGAATCACAGTTCAAAGCAGTCCAGTTAGACAAAACCACAAGACTCTCATGGCCAATTAAACAGCAAAAAGAGAAAGAGCAGCTGTATCTCAATTGGTAGAGTGTCAACTATGAGCTAAAAAAAATGCCAAGCGAGAGCAGGAGGCCCTGAGTTCAAACACCAGTGTATGTACCAATCCATACACACATACACACACATACATGCACACAAAACTTTAATTTTAAAAATAACCCTGGTAATGAAGTTTCCACACTTCCTTCACTGTCTACTTTACTTTTATCTAAAGAAATTTAAAGAACAACTATCCATCATGTAAATATGTCTCCTACATTATCAGTATTATTAAAATAAGTCATTTTGTCTTAAATGACAACTGCAGTAAGCATTCTGAGTGTTAAATGGTTCTAGTATTTGTTAACCGAGAAAACTGCCTGGGTAACAAGACTATGACATGACATTCTTCTTGACATTAATCTAGAGTTTGTTGTCTTGCATCCATGTTGAAAATTGCTTTTACATATTATTAGCAATTTAATAGCCTGAATTGATAAACAGAGTGGAATCTGCCAGTTCAAGCATGTCATTAATTTTATATCATACACTCAACTCAGCTTTAAGAAATATATCTTCCCTGATCAGTAAGCTACTATGAAGTTATGCATACTCGTTTTTCCTATCAAGTTTTTACGAAGTCAAATTCTTATTACTTTTGGAAGAATGGTTTTCCTAACACAACACTACATTATGCCATGGCATTATAGCAAATATTTTTTGGAGGCCAGAGACCTCTCCTTTGATTTTAAGCCAACTTCAGTGACAATAAATTGTCTCCAATACTGACATACAATGGAGAAATAAGGAAATGATAATGCATGCTTTGAGTGTCTTATCTCTGGCTGCTGTAGGAAATACTGTAGACTGAGTATCTGAAACAGGACACTTGTTCATCCCAGTTGGAAGCTTCAGAGCCCACTACACTAGCCCGGTCAGTTTCTGGAGACAGATGGAGAGAGCTGGATCAAGGCCTTCAATCCACTTCCTGGGAGGGCATCACTCCCCGTCGTGGGAGGGGGGGTCCTCCCTCAAGGACCAGTGGTCTCCTTCATAACAGTCTCTTCCATGAACCTATTGCCTCCTCCAAGAATCAATGGCCTTCCCAGCAGCTACAATCTTCTCCATGAATAAGTAATGGTCTCCCCCACGAACCAATGGCCTGTAGGCAATTAATGGCCTTTCCTATGAGCTAATCCCCTCCCCCACGATCTCACCCTCCCAAAGCCTATTCCTTCAGGGACTACACTGTGGGATCAAGACTTCAACACAGAATTAGAAGGGAACACAAACTTTCAAACCTGTGGAGGGTCCAGAAATGAAATTTAGGGAGTTCTTGTATAATTCACATGATAGTACAGCTAATGTTCACATTTTAATATGTTTGCCTAACCAGTACTTAACAAATGATCTATGTAAAAACTTTAGTGGAGGCAAAGAGGACCCTTAATGTAATATTTCTTAAGTCAATTCTTCTTGCTGGGAATAGTCATTCTAAAGTTACTTCTGGACAAAAGAAAAATAAATTTAATGTCTTCTTTCAGTTTCTGTCAGGGTGTTTTCTGAAATTTAAAAATCCCATTTACAAAATATCATGACGATGTTCTTTCTCCTGAGGACCCAAGAACCCTCTCCTAAGAACCAAGATCCTTCTGGTTAAGCTTCTAGAATTTTGAAGGAAAAGGGAAATGCACTGATTGTCAATTTCAAATTTAGAAATCCACACCTTTATTATAACTTATATCTCTTTCACTCCTTAGCTCTTCAAACGCATTTATATAAAGAAACAATCACTGAGATGGAAATCTAAGTATGGACTTCAGTTAATGTTATTCACAATAATTTATCAGTTGTAACATAAAATACAATATGAATGGGAAAGTTTCTAATATGGAAAGCTTGGTGTAGAATATCTCAATCTTGGTGTTATCCAATATGCTATAAAATAAATTCACAAATTCATGGGTCTCCACTGGATTTGAAAGTTTTCAGCAATTTAGCACTAAATCCTTCTTTAAACATAGATTAGAGATCATTGTTCTACAGTCTTCTGTTTCCATTTTGAACACTTGCATGGCATGGAGAGATGTACATGCTCACACTGAAATGAATATTATCTGGAAAATGGAGGAAATTTACAGGGTATGCCTTTCAAAAATATCTGGCCAGAAGAATAAGTGAAAAAATTTCTTCCTTTATCTTGGAAAAGTTGTAACTGCTGAAAATTAGTAACTGCTGATTTAATGTGAAATTCAAAAAAGTCAGTTAATATTAATATCTACAACCAAGAAACACATAACATCAAATATTTACAATAAACATGAAACTGATCATCAAAAATGGCTAAGGTGGTATCAATTATTATCTCTTATTAGTTTATACCTTCAGTATCAGCTAATATAAATTGCTGTTAATACTTTTAGTAATGTTTTATACAGCTTTGTATATTTTCTATTTCATTTGTAACCAACTGACACATGAATTTTGACTCTAATATTTTATTTCAAAAGTACATTATAGCAGTGTGGGATGACTCACGTCTGTCATCCTAGCTACTCAGGAGGCTGAGTTCTGAGGATCACAGTTCAAAGCCAGCCCGGGCACGAAAATCTGTGAGAGTCTTATCTCCATTTGACCACTAGAAAACTGGAAGTGGCACTGTGGCCCAAGGGTTAGGGTGGTAGCCTTGAGCTGAAGAGCTCAAAGACAGCGCCCAGACCCAGCATTCAAGACCCTCAACCGACAGAAAAAAAATGTTATGAGTCCATAAATCTACAGATGAAACTATGTAAAATTTTATTTTATTTCAATAGTAAGACAGCCTTGCTCTCAGACAGAAAAAGTGGTACTTTAATATCAACAAGAGGTTTTTCTATTATTGTATGAGTGGGAAGTTTCAACATATATTTGTGAAATTTTGGCTGTGATGCCCATACAGGTTTCAAAGAGCCAGTTTTCAGGACACTGAAACAGAGACAGAAGAATTGACAGAAGTAGGCTTTGGGTAGAGGGAGAGGACCTGAGCAAGGATATGGAAGGAATGAAAGCCCCAGGCCCTCCTCCTCCTAAGCCCCAGGCCCTCCTCCTCCTTCCTCACATCAGGGAGCGGTGATTACTCATCCACTTTGCTACTCAATGCATAGACACCACTGCAAACAAAACCATCCCTGGAACCTGGCAGGTGGGTGTTCCAATACTGCCCTCCCACCTGAAGGGGGCGTGGCCTTGCCAGGTGGGGACAATTCAGGTGTGCACGAGAATGAGGTGGTTTCTGACAGATGTAGATGGCAGGCAAACACATTGTTCCAATTTGAAATCTCACCAGATGAAATAAAGTCTTTAACAAGTGGCAAGGTAGAGATGGTGACCAATCAGAGTTTATGAGGCCCTGGAAATGATCATCTGGTCTTTCAAATAAAGCGTGGCCCAAGTGATCTGAAATCCATGGGCTAAAAACATATCAAGAAAAATACAACCGAGGTCATTTTGCAATATATAAAACTTCACTGAACAAATAACTCTGTATCCACCCTTGTAGTAGGTTCACTGAGGAAACATAACATCACAGGTCAGAGAATGCTGTACGGTGGCAAAGAAAGAAGCACAAAGAAGCACTATTGTCTGTTCTGGAAGTTTCTAATTTCAAACTGTTTGTTACTTCTTTTTCTTTCTTTTATTCTCTTGAAAGGTAATATTCATCATGAACTTATGAAAAATGAGGTATTGCTCATCATAACATCATTTTTTCAAATTTCACATACATACATATCACTTTTTTATTTTTATGCATCATTTTAGAAGACATCACATTAAAAAGACTTGCATATTTACTATAAAAATATGAAAACAGAGAGCAGAATTGTGGCTCAAAGTGGTAGAGTATTAGCCTTGAACTGAAAAGCTCAGGAGCAGCACCCGGCCCAAAGTTCAAGCTCCATGACCAACAACAACAGCCACATAGAATATGAAGATGGATTTTATGTAATAAGGCATTTAGAACTATTGGAAGAAAGCAGATTTGTTGACCAATGATACTCTATTGTTTGGTGATATTAAATGTCTATAGTCTGATATATTACATAATTCTAAATTTAAATGTAATTTGTTTTCATTTTATAAGCATTCCATGCTCTTCTAAAAGACAATGAGTGATTCATAAAGCAAATCAGGGGATTAACTTGGAATTCTTCCCAGCATGTCTTTGTACCTTCGACACAGGCTGTATCCTTTTTACCTGCCTCCTTGGCCACCCACAGAACTTTATGTCAACTAGAAATAAACTTTACCTCCCATCTAAGTTTTTGTGTGTTTAAACAAGTGTACTTTCCCCATATTGCAAGGTCAGAAACATCTATGAAAAACAATCACTCAAAGTTGCAGTAGATGTTGAAGGTTACCAAATGTGAAAAATCTATGAAAAATAAGAAATTAATGCCCATTGCCTGAGGTCTAAGATTAAACAACTGTTTCCAGATTTAGGCTGGCATCTTACTAAACAGCAATATTTTAGCCCATTTAACGATAAAATGTATGACCTCCTTTACAATAGGTAAAATCCAATTTCCTCTTCAGTTGAAGTATTATACCAAATGTCTTTCTCGCTACTCAGCTGTTCTCCTTTATGTCTCTGAGTTCATAAAGCAATTCCCCAGCCTAAGAAGAAAATAAACAAGAGAATGGCAGCATTTAAGAAGCCCTAGGCACTATACCTAGAATGATCTTCAATCTAACATTTATCAAGCAATAGTGAGCTATACAGAACATTTGAGAAATTTGTTCCTGGAGGGACTTGAGAGCATTCATTTGAATCCTCTTTGCCTCATAAAGGAAACATTGTGTTCATAAAACCACAGGAACATTAGAAAAACAGCTGTTTCCTTTCACAATAGAGCAGCTATATCTGTGTAAATTTCACCCAGGGTATAGCTTAATCAAGTATACCAGATAATTCAAAAGGCAATCCTGTCTGTGATTTTAAAACTGGTAAGAAAAAAATCCTCACAACTGTATTTATATTTTCTTATCACATAGTTCAAGAGAAGTATTTGCTGTTTAATTTGCCATCTTCGAGAGCAAAATCTCATTTTACATTATTTTTAGGATGATTACAAATCTCTGTGTCACACAAGAAATGCTTTCATTGTTCCTTCCCTAAACTTCATCTTATTATCTAAACCAAGAATAAAAACTTTACATAGATTAATATTTAAATAAGATTGAACAATATTTCCAATTTAAATGAGATCAAACATTAATCATTTCTTTACAGCAAAAACTTTCACAGTGCTTCTAGTTTTTGAAAGGTACAGTGTGTTGAGTTTTTTTTAGTTATTTATTTTAAAGGCCATGTACAGAAGAGTTACAGTTACATAAGTTAGGTATTGAGTATGTTTTGAACAGTATCACCCCTTCTCTCAGTTTCCTTCATCACTAATGATCATTTACACACATATATATATAATTTTAACATACATCTATTTAAATATATTGCCTACTTTTAATTGTCTTTGTTGTTATTGAGGATTTTTCCTAATTATTTTATTTTCAGAGTGACGCATAGAAGGGTTACAGTTACATTCGTCAGGTACTTCTTGAACTTTGCACCCTTTCCTAAGTTTTTCTCACAATTTTCTCCACCCCCTCCCAATCATCTAGTTTTTCCCTTTCCCTTACCTACTGCAAATAAACAAATAAATATATAAGCAATATACGGGTACCAAAGTCAAGTACAGTAACAACATGAGATAAACCATGAGGAGAAAAAATGATAGAAAAGAAATAACTTCAAATAAATTATAAACGTTGAACACCAACCTCTGCTTACTTCCACTATTTCCAAATATTTTCTCCCATTTTGTCCATTCAATTGATTCCTGTGCTAGAATATTTTGGGTTTGTTTTCATTTTTATTTTTGTTTTCAATATAATCCCATGTCTCTACTTCTTTTTTATTTTTGGAATATTTTATTATTTTTTAAAAAATTATTATCCTCGTGATGTATAGAGGGATTACACTTACATATGTAAGGTAGTGAATACATTTCTTGCTGAATATTATTACCCCCTCTCACAGTTTTTTCCCACTTTCTCTCTCCCCCAATCCCTCCTTCCCAAGTTGTAAAGTTCATTTCCAACTAATTTCTTGTGAATATCACTGTTCCATTGGTTTCCCTTTTATCCATTCTCTCAACATTTTGTTATTTCCCTTCCCTGCATCAATCCAGGTAAATGAATATAAGAGAAAGGCTACCAAAATCAATCCTGCAATAATCCTGCTTAAAAATTTCTTGCTATTCCAGTGTCTTAAAACACTTCACCTATGTTATATTTTCATGTTTTCTTCATCTAAGACAGATAACTGGCTTTTGATAATTGAGGAGAGATAAATATTTTCATTCTTTTATAAGGAATATGTTTTGCTGAGCACCACTTACTAAAGTGAGTGTCCTTTTTCCACTGCACATTCTTCTCTTTGTGGAAAACAAGTTGGGTGTCCTTGACAGGGTTTACTTCTAATGACTCTACTCTGTTTTATGTTCTTTTGGTTACTACAGCTTTGTCATACATTTTGAAGCCACATAGTGAATTGCCTTCAGCTTTGTTCTTTTCAATCAATATGCTTTTGGCAGATTTATATTTCTATATGTTATCTCTTTTGTGGTGCTGGGGATGTGAAAGTAGGACATTCCATATGCAAAGCCCGCAGGCTACCACTGAGTGATTTTGTCTGTACAGAACTTTTTGCAATTCCATATGATGTTAGGCTATTTTTCTAGTTCTGTGGAGAATGTGATTAGTATTTAATAGAGGTTGCATAGAATCCATGTTCTGCTTTGGATAGTGTAGGACTTTTAATAAAATTAGTTCTTAAAACACATGAAGCAAATACCCTACCACTTTCCATCTAAGAAATATCCATATTTGCGGCTGGGAGTTTTGCCTAGTTGTAGAGTGCATGGCCTAGCATGCATGAAGGCCCAGGTTCAATCCCTCAGTACCACATACACAGAAAAAAGCAGGAAGTGGTGCTGAGGCTCAAGCCTTGACAAAGTCCAAGGATAGTGCTCAGGCCCTGAGCTCAAGCCCAGGACTGCAAAAAAAAAAAAAATATATATATATATATATATATATATATATATATATATATATATCCATACTTAGCTATGATGTATCTGCCTGCAGTCTCCACAGGAGGGAGCTGAGTCAGGGACCTTACAAGCCTAAGGTTGGCCTGGGCTCACCAAAACAATGCCTCAAAACACAAAACAACATAAAACAGAAAAGAAATACTTGCAAATGAAATTTAAGGAATTTCAAAAGCACTTACCAAACTTCCTGCTAGAGCAGTCATTGCTGGCTTGATTTGGGAGAAGCTAAAAATGTTTAAATAAGCACAATCATAAGGAGGAAATACATCTACTATCTCCCTGAAACATTACTATCTCAGTAATTCTAGGTGAGAACTTCTGCTATTCACTTGTATATTTGAGATTAACTAAAACAATTGCTGAACTTTTTGGTGTATCTTTTGTACAGAATTAATCAAAGCCTCAAATCGACATGACTATTTTAATAAGAATTTAATAAAAATATGGTATTAAATATTAAGTTTAATATGCTTTCACAGTAAGAAAATAATAAAAAATATTTATTTTGAATATTATATTAGTAAGTACAAACATACTTAGTGATTAACCAGATTATTATTTGGGGAATTTAAAATATGTTAATAATGGCTTAATTGTCAATATTATTAGTTAAAAATAAGTTACTCTGGGGATGGCTAATGGCTCATGTCTATAATACTACCTACTTAGGAAGCTAAGATATGAGGATCAAGGATTGAAGCCAGCCCAGTCAAAGAAGTCCATGAGATTCTTATTTAAAGGAGGGAAGGAAGGAAGGAAGGAAGGAAGGAAGGAAGGAAGGAAGGAAGGAAGGAAGGAAGGATGGAAGGAAGGAAGAAAGGAAGGAAGGAAGGTGGGAGGAGGGAAATGGGGACCAAGACATGAGAAAGGGTATCAATGAATGTGAAGTAATGCACCTTCTATATGGTGAATATAATGTAACACTTCTATTAATTACAATAAAAAATATATGAAAAAAGAAAGAGAGAGAAAGAGAAAGAAAAAGAGAGAGAGAGAGGGAGGGAGGGAGGGAGGGAGGGAGGAAGGAAGGAAGGAAGGAAGGAAGGAAGGAAGGAAGGAAGGAAGGAAGGAAGGAAGGAAAGAGAGAGAGAGAAAGAAGGGAGGGAGAGAGGGTAGGAAGGAAGAAGGAAGAAAGGAAGGAAGGAAGGAGGGAGGGAGGGAGGGAAGGAATAGAAAAGACAAAGACAAAAAGTAGGCTATTCAGATGTGACTCATGGCTTTGTTAGAACAATAAAGGTGCCTAATTTGGGAAACAATTTCTTACAAATAATTGTTTATATATTACACTTAGATATAAGAATTTAGGTTAAAGAAAGGATAAAAAGCCTGGCAGCCACATGAAGAAAATGTAAGTCAAGTAAACTTTCCACTGCTCTTTTCACTGTGCATGTCAGTTAGTACTCAGTTTTGGATTTAAGTTCAGTTATTGAGTTTAAGATATTAAACAAATACCATGAATTGAAACTTGCTCTGAGCTTATTTACGCAGCTAGTTCTGAAAAGAGCTAGAAGATAATAAGGTGACTCACACAAGCTTATCCTGTGAGAAATCAGGGAGCAGTTCTTACCTTTGCTGAACCATCAGTAGATGCCTCTTAATTTTGAAGAGAAATTGAATAAATGTAGTGTCAAATTCCAATGAGGAGCTAAAATCTAAATTGAATGATCTATAGATAAGTTATCTCTTTTAGAAGGTTACAATTTTGCTATTTAATATTAAATAGTATTCAATATATATGTATGGTTTATAAAATCTAATTACATTAAGAAAATATATTATTCTTAACCTATTACTCTGCTAATATTGTATGCTTTTCATAAATTTCTATAATTTTGTACATTTGTGTAACATCTTCTACATTAAATTTTTTAGGATGTAACTGTCTAGTATTTGTCAATTATCTAAAAATTGAAGTCCAGATATTTACTTTCAGATTAAGAATGTATGCATATTTCCTTTTTTCTTCCTCTTCTTTCTTTTCTCTCTCTCTCTTTTTTTTTTTTTTTGGTCAGTTGTGGGGTTTGAACTCTGGATTTGGGTGCTGTCCCTTAGCTCTTCAGCTCAAGGCTAATCACTCTCTCATTTCAGTCACAGCACCACTTCCGGTTTTCTGGTGGTTAAATGGAGGTAAGAGTCTTACAGACTTTCCTGCCTGGGCTTAGACTCGCAATCCCCAGATCTCAGCTTCCTGAGTAGTTAGGATTACAGGCATGAGCCACCAGTGCCTGGCTCATGTTTCTTTTCATTTATGAATCAGAAGGACATTCTATTATTGCATTATAATGTTTAAAAACATGAAATGCATTACCAACACTCACTGATAGAAATTAAGCAAAGAAATTAAGGAAAACATATATTACCTGTTGGAGTATCAATATATTAAAATTTCTTTTTGGAGAAAATGGCAATTATTTGGATCTGCCTAGTGCATACACTCTGTGATTATTCGTGGGAACTTTAAATGAGCAGGGACAAAAGCATTCAGGTGTCTACATTGAAACAACCATTGAGTTTCATACACACCTTTTACTAGGTTTGAAAAAAAAAATCAAACCAAACATTTATTTCAGTTTCCTTCACAAGAGCCAAATTGGAATCCACCAAACTGTCCAACAATGGATAATTGGAATATTTTTCAGCCATAAGGATAAATGAAATTATGTCATTTGTAGGACTGATAATGAGAGGTCGAATGAGGGTGAGTATGGTCAATGTGTTCTATATGAATGTATAAATATAAAATAAGGCATATTGAAATAGTTTTGAGAAGGGAGCAGTATAGGAAAGGGAGTATAATGGAGCATGTGAATGTGCTTGAAGAGATGCTAATGAAATACCTTTAAATAAAAAAAGAAAAGAGGAAAAAGAAAAGATGAGTGGAACAGAGAGCAGGGATGGGAAGCAGGAAAGGACAAATAAGAATGGGAGGAGTGGCAAAGGCAGGGAAGGAAACAGGAAGGCAAGGAAAAGAAGGGGAGGGCATAGCAAGGAAAAAGGAAAAAAATAAAGGAAGAAAAGAGTGTAGGAAGTAGAGTACTAAACATGGAAATAACTTATGATCCAGCTATACTACTCTTGGGCATCTACCCAGATCGTTTCAAGTCACTGTGTGGTAAAGACTCTTGCACATCCTTGTCCCTTGATGCATCATTCACAACAGCCAAGTTATAGAAAGAGCCCATATGCTCAAGAACTGATGAGTGGGTCAAGAAAATGAGGTACCTCTACATAATGGAATTTTACTCATCCATTAGGAAGAAAAATATGTCATTTTGGGGAACTAGATGAACCTAGAAGAGATCATTTTAACTGAGGTAAGCCAAGCTTGGAGAGCCAAAGGGCACATATTTTCTCTCATAAGTGGGAGCTGAACCTAAAGTATGAGAAGTATGATATCTTATACAGGCTCCAATGCATTTCAGCACACAGTGACTAAAGGAGAATATAGACAGCAGAAGAATGCAGAGGCATAACTCCTGTGAACAAATAAAGTACTATTTATCAAACACTTACTAGAAGTCCAAATACATTTTAGGGGATGGGCAATGGTTGAGCAGATACCATTAAATTCAGTGCACCAAGAACAACATCGCCCCATTTGTTAGGAAATGGAAAGTCTTAGAAAAAATCCTATTAAGTGAAGTAAGCCAGACTCAAAGGAACTTAGTCTCAATGGTTTCCCTCATTTGTCATAATCAGTAGAAACCTTGGGCTCTACTAGCAGAGATTTGCAATAGAGCAAAACCTTGATACATAAGGCCATATAGTATGGAGCTAATTGAAAGGACCTCTAGGATATAGAAACAAAAGCCTTATAATGAATTATTGTTGTACTTAAGGTACTATGTTATCTCTCAGCTCTTTTACTGTCCCTTGGTTATCTCATATTGTTACAGTATGTCACTTTGTTATCTGATATATCGGATATATTTGTATTTGGTTATTTGAAATTGGATAGGGAAGGGGAGAAAGGAAGATGGGGGGGAGGGTAATGGGGACCAAGACATGTGAAAGGGTATCCATGTATGTGAATTAATGCACCATTTATCTGGCAAATATCTTGCAACCCTTTTATTAATTACAATAAAAAATATAAAAAATGAACTATAACTTGAGGGTTGGGACAGGAGGGGGAAAATGAGGGAGGACAAAGGAAGGAATGACAAGAGCAAGACATGTTGCACTCCTATCCTGACTTGTGGAATTGTAACCCTATTGTACACCTACTTATAATAACAATAATAATAAAAGAAAATTCACTTCAGATGACAGCTTGAAATTAAATAAGAATCCACCATGGAAGCCCACAAGTGAACATGGTGTCGGTGTGTGTGAAGGCCAGAAAAACAGAGTCCCAGAAATAATAGAAAGTTTTCTTCTCATCTTTCCCCATGGTCTGAGGATCCTTCCTCTGAAAATGCACTGTGTAAATGCCTTGGCCAGAGAGTTCACACTGTAACTTTAACTGCTCTTTAGTCTGTGTCCAACATGGGGTTAGGGGAATGCCAGCACTCTACCAAACAAGACTTTCCGTGGTGAACACAGGGTAAAGTGGTCTTCCCAGTAGAAATCCAGGTCACATAAAAAGTGCTTTTGGAGCAAATAATCTAAAAAGAAAATGGACTAGAGTCTCATCTGTTCTAACTAGAATGTGCCTATAAATCTACAAGTAAACACACTGGACAGTAAAAGACAAAAATAATACACTCGGACGTGATAAATAATATAAGACTCTAGACATTCACATGGTGAGACCAAAAGAGGATATTCTTAGGAGAGGACAGAAAGGCTAGAAAACTATGTGGATATGATCATAGAAAATGATGTTTATCAAGATGAATTCTGAGAAATGGAAACAAGAGATTTTTTGTTATTGTTTGTGGTTTGTGATTCTTTTTCCTTTGTCACTGTTTTTTATTTCTGTACCTTTTGTCTTGTACATAATGTTTATGTGAGGGATAGGAAAAGAGTGCACAGACGTCAATGGACAAAGGGTGAATAAGTACAGCAGTGATAGTCACTGGACACTGCTGAAAATGAACTCTACCATTTGTGAGGGAGAAGGGTAGAAAGGGAGAATCTGAAGAAAATGAGGGAAGAGGTAACTATTGAAAAAGAAATGCACTCATTATTGACTATGTAACTGTAACTCCTCTGTCTGTCATCTTTACAATAACTATATATATATATATATATATATGTAGCAAAATGGGAAACAAGCTGAACAGAAACATACTTGATGAAGTAAAATGTTCAATGAATAAATGTTCAGCATCCTTAACTATGAAGGAATTGCAAATCAAAACTTCACTGAGATCCTACCCTAGCTTAGTCAGAACAGGAGGCATCAATAGACAACAACAATAATAACAACAACAAAGGCTGGTGAAGGCATGTGGGAAGGAATATGTTGGAAGTTAGGACCAGGAGTTTAATCTTGTGGTACAGTGTTTACCTAGCATGCATGAAGACCCAGGTTCAATTCCTGGGTTCCACACACATAGAAAAAGCCAGAAGTGGTGCAGTGGCTCAAGTGGTAGAGCTCTAGCTTTGAGAAAGCCCAAGGACAATGCTCAGGCCCTGAGTTCAAGCTCCAGGACTGACTGGCCAAAAAAAAAAAGTTGGAAGTGGTTCTGTGTCTCAGTGTGTAGAATGCTAACCTTGAGCAAAAGGGACCTCAGGTATAGAATCCAGGTCCAGAGTTCATGCCCCCAGGAATGGCAAAATGAAATAATTAATTAATTAAAATATAAATCTATAACGTGATCAAGCTTATATCATGTTGGGGCATATACTTTAACAATGAGCTTACTAGCTTATTACAAAGATAACTACATGTCCACCAGTACAATATTGACAGTAGCCAAATCATGGATTTGTCATGGATTCAGATGAATACAGTGTGGTATGAGAACACTGTAGAGTTATGTTTAGCCACAAAGAAGACCAACTTACATGTGCTCGGGAAAATGGACAAATCTACAGATCCTCATGTTGTCTGCCATCTCAATTTGATGCACAGTTCATCAAGAAATCTATCCAACAATGAGAGATTATCAAGATGTTTGGTGGGCACATCTCAGAGTCTGCCCTCTTCCCTCATTTGGTCTTTATGGGAAATAGCAGAAAGGCCTCAGAATATCTTCTAATGCTTTCTCCATTCACAGCAGAAACATAATTGATGAAATAATATAGATGGATCACTGAATGGAATGAAACCTCTTCATTGACTTAGCAATCTCTTCCTCTTGGTGACTCATTGAATAACAATAGGGATAATAATATCTACAATTGCCTAGAATATTTTGAGAATCCAATCCTTTGTTCTGGCAGTTCCTCGCTCTGATACTTTTTGCTCTACTCTGGTCTGAGTCTTGGGCCATCTTAGAGGATCCAGGTGGCAGCTCAGATATAAACAATTATCACTCAACTCAGGAAATTGTTTGAGTGGACCTATATTTTAAGAAATGACTAGTTGCTTGAGAAAATTATGTTATAGAAATATACAATGTGGACCGGGAGTTTGGCCTAGTGGTTAAAGTGCTTGCCTAGCATGCATGAAGACCCGGGTTCGATTCCTCGGTACCACATACATAGAAAAAAGCCGGAAGTGGTGCTGAGGCTCAAGTGGTAGAGCTCTAGCCTTGAGAAAGTCCAAGGACAGTGCTCAGGCCCTGAGCTCAAGCCCAGGAATGGCAAAAAAAAAAAAGAAATATACAATGTCCCTTATTTGCCAAGACATGAGATAAAATAGAAGTCTATAATTTGGAAAAGTATCTAATTATATCTAACTTTTAAAATAAAAGTTCTTCTTATTTTGCCAATTCATTCCTCTTTTGTCTCATGCTCACAATGGAGGGGGTATCACGTAGTATGCTTTCCTAGAGTCAAAGCAGCATCATTCAACTCACTATTTATTCTCAAATCTCAAACATATTTTCAAGTCTAACTCCTTCAGCTTATCCCTTTTATTATTTTTATAGCTGGATATTAAAAATGTATTTCTGCATAAGAATATTTGGGTAAAATAGATTATTTAAAATCCATGAAAACTAACTCTATTAAAAAAATAAAAATGAAGAAAAGTTCGTAGTTTGGGTAGGGATGACTGCAGAAGTTGGACGGCAGCTGCTGGAACGGTACATACAATTTGAGGAATGCACAAGAGAGCAAACAATTCTGGCATCCAGAAAGAAAAAAGCTGCATAGTTGTGATTAATCTATAATACTATCTGCATAACTTTAATAGAACCAATGGAACTATTTGTGATTCATATGAAAAGTTTTAAATCAGATGACCTGTGTTCCTCAGATGACATCTTTAAACTGTAGGTAAGAGTCATTTATTGTCCCATTTACTGTCCTCTGCAGTGATTGTAATGGACTGGAGTTCAGCTGGCCATTCTCATGTCCTTGCTTGAGCTATAATGTCTAGAACTCACGGAGGCTTGCATTTATCGGTCTGAACATGAGCTATTGGTTCAGTTGGGAGATATTCTGGTAGAATGAGTACCAGAAGAAAGGAAAAAGAGTGTGTTTGAGGTCAATCTTGCTTCTTCCAGTGCTGTTGGTAGGCTACTTGACTAAATGTAATGTGAAACAAATAGGTTCCAGCTCTACGTGCTATTCCAGACTGAGAAATAAAAGTGCTATGATTACGCCTATCATGTTGTTAATGAATATGTATAATTATATGTCTATATATGTTGATTTAACTTACATCCTTTTAGGAGTCTTTTCACTTTATTTAAAACTTATAAAGTTTATGATATTTAGTGTATACATTAAAAGATGTTTCCTATATTAATAAGTAATCTCCAAATTCAAACATATGTTTCCTATTATAAAATTTATGATGGACTTTCGTACCCATTTAGACACTACTTTCTGAATGTCCTGTTCTGTTTCGTACGCTTGTAATTACTTATCTATTAAGTTTATATTTGTTCTTTATTTCTGCTTAGAGACTCCAAATTTGAAATCAATGTGACTAACAAGGTTTCTGCAACATTCAGTTGTCTCTTAGTTCTTTAGTTCAAATTAGTAGCTTTCTATTACATTTTTACTTTTCCTATACCTCATAGAGTCTTGATATAGCTAAATGATACATCTGAGAGTATCTTAAGTTTAGCTATTAAGATTTTTATTGTTGATAATTTTTTTTATTTCTCCATCACCTTGGGAATTCTTTTTATTAGTGTATTATTCATCTCGGTGGGTGAATTAGTTATTCTGACTTTCCATCCTTTTTTTTTGTTTTTCTTTTCCAAGTGTAGGTTTGAGGAACCCCAGCATCATCAGTCCTGTACACTTCATATCTGAAGCCCATTAGACCCAGTGCCAAAGCTTATTTGTACTTCACATCCTTATAATTTTATCTATTTTTTGTGTGCCAGTTCGGGAGCTTGAACTCAGGGCCTGGTCGCTGTCCTTCAGCTTTATTTCTCAAGATTATTGCACACTACCACTTGAGCCACAGTTCTGCTTCTGGATTGTTATTTTTTTTGGTAGTTAATTGGAGGTCTCATGAACTGCCTGGACTGGCTGTGAGCCATGGTCCTTATTTTAGCCTCCTGAATAGTTGGTATTACAGATGTAAGCCACAGGCACTGGTTTTGCCTACTTTTTTGCAATATGCATTTGTTTCATTTTGATAACAAAAAGTCAAAGCTTTCAAAATGTTGTTAGTCTTTAAATATGGTCTCCACTGAATATGAATCCTCGTGCACGTTAATCTCTTTTATCATGACGTGGTATATTTTATGATCTGAATACGTGTATTTGTCATTCTGCAATGAAAGGGAAATATTTCAAGCATGGTACTTGGTCATGAACAGCATTTGTGTGGTCATGTTCAATAACCACAACGTATATCTATTTATCCTTCAGATTTCAGGCTGAATCACACTTTCTGGGAAAACCCCACTGGCTCACTGAGATTGACATATGTGTCTCTGTCCTATGCTCTTGAGACACTGAATTTGTCAATTGAGCCTTCTAGATGACTAGAATCTATGGTAAGATGGATGATGAAATTATATCACTGTTTCATTCGATGTTTTCTCTACCATACCAAGGACATTGGTATGCTTTTAGCATTTATTGTTTAAATGACTGGAACAAAGTAGTTGTTTCTGTTGAACTAAATGTTTTCTGAGGGAAAGATCATTGTTACATGAAAAAAATACAAACAAAAATCAAAAGTAAACAATAATGTATAATAGCATAAATGAATATTAAATATGTATTTTCCCATATATTTTAATGTAATTAATAGAAAGGTTACATTATATTCACCAGACAGAAGGTGCATTACTTCACATACATTGATACCCTTTCTCATGTCTTGGTCCCCATTTCCCTCCCCCTGTCCCCACCCCTCATCTTGTTTTCCCCCCTTCCCTATCCTATTTCAAATAACCAAATACATGTATATATATATATATATATATATATATATATATACAATACATTAGGTAACAAGGTGAAATACCGTAACAATATGAGATAACCAAGGGACAGCAAAAGAGATAACAGCACATTAAGGACAACACTCACTCATTATACATTATATGGGTTTTGTTTCTGTATCCTGGAGGTCCTTTCATTTAGCGTCATACTATATGGCCTTAAGTATCTGGGTTTTGTTCTATTGCAAATCTCTGCTAGGAGAGCCCAAGGTTTCTACTGATTATGACAAATGATGGAAACCATTGAGCCTATGTACCTTTGAGTCTGGCTTACTTCACTTAATATGATTTTTTCTAAGTCTTTCCATTTCCTTACAAATGGAGCAATGTCGTTCTTTCTGACAGCAGAATAGAATTCCATTGTGTATAAATACCACATCTTGTTGATCCACTCATCAACTGAGGGGCATTTGAGTTGGTTTTATATCTTTGCTATGGTAAATAGTGCTGCAATGAACATCATTGTGCTAGTGGATTTAGTATGTCCTTGTTTCTGGACGACTGGGTAAATGCCAAGTAGTGGAATTGCTGGGTCATAGGGGAGTTCTTTGTTTAGTCTTTTGAGGAACTGACATACTGCTTTCCATAGTAGATGAATAAGTTTGCACTCCCATCAACAGTGTAGTAGTGTTCCCTCCTGGCCACATCTGTTGTTACTAGATTTCTCAATCATGGCCAGTCTAACTGGAGTGAGGTGGAATCTTAGAGTTGTTTTGATTTGCATTTCTTTTATGGCCAGAGACGTCGAGCATTTTTTCATGTGTCTGTAGGCTATTCTTATTTCTTCTTCAGAGAAAACCCTTTTTACCTCCTCTTTGTAGTCAGTTAGTCCATTTTCGCACTTCCTGGCAACACTGACTCAATTTCTACTTTTTAAATTTTGCCTTTTTAGGAAATAAATGTAACCATATGATATATTTCAACAAAATACAAATAAAAACTGACCATTGTCCATTGTCTTGTATTAACATCAATGCTAAAAAGTAAAAAAAAAAACAAAAACAAAAACAAAGGTAATGTACGAACAGAGAATTTGAGATTATGACAGCAAATCCTAGGGAAAGTGTGGTATAGACATGGACAACAATTTCTGGGCTAGGACAACAATAGCTCAGCTAATAAGAGCAAGGATTGGCAAATGGAATGCTATCAGATTGAAAAGCTTCTTTACAGCAAAGGAAATTGACACTGGAATGAGGATATAGCCTACAAAAATGATCAAAATCTTTTGCCAGCTGTGCCCCTGACAAAGGCTTCCTAACGACAATATTCACAGAGCTCATGACCTTAACTCCCCCCAAAACCACAATTAATTAACTAATGGGAAATGAATTCAACAGACAGGATGCCTCATGTTAAAATGAAATAATTCAAAGATCCAGAAGGATATAGGTGACATGTTTTCTCTCAGACTCAGAACCTTGATCTAAAATGCATATTCACTTGAATATGTAAATTCAAATGTACATGCATGTGTGATATAATTAAAGTTATGGAACTATGTGAGGAATGAGGAGAGAGGAATACAGAGAAAGATAGAGGATAAATAATATCAGCATACATGTGTTTCTGCATTTTAAGATGGCATGATAAAACCCACTGAAATCTGTTCAAAAATAGGGCAAAGCAGAGATGGTATATAGACAGCAAGAGAGGGTTTAATCTGACGGATGGACAAAAGGTGTGTAAAATATCTAAATGAAATCTCTTCGTATAAATAATATACAAATATATTTAGAAGGCTTTTTCAGAAGTGAATGTGTGTATGGGGTGCAGGTGTTTAAATTGTGACATTACATAATGTAATATGTGACTGCAGGACCCACACACCGACCAAACCATCACTTTCCAGATAGTCAATAACTCAAGTTACAATGGATAAATATTCTATCTGAAGTGCAGAATGAGACAGTGAATTTTCATGTAAAAGAGCAAAAATCTTAGGGATTTAAACTCTACAAACAACTAACTTTTAAGAAACTGTAACTCCTATAATTTTGATATAATAATAGAAAAAATAATCAGCAATCTTCTGAAGAAGTTTTCTTCTTTAAAGTAAGATTATATTGTGTGTATGTCAGCCAAAGCAAATTCAAAACAAAAGTATATTTCATTTTATCTTATTTTTGAGGCTGTTAAAATAGTAATTATTAAATAATTGTGCTAAGGGATCATAATTCCTTAAATCAGATTATAAATACAATGCCTCTTGGTCAATGTCAACTCTTCCTTGTTTCCCCCACATTTTCCCCCTCCTTTCCCTACCTGCAAGTTATATAGTACATTTTTACATAATATACATCGAGCATAATAATTGCATTTTCTTACCCATTCCCATTCCCTAAGAAATACTTTCAGTTCTTCTTATAGGTATTGGTAGACAGGACGTTAGTTATCCACAGGAACTAAGCCTTTTAAAAAATTGTCATTAAAGATACTTGCAAATGTTATTAATCTCCTTTGCTCATTTCAGAAAATGCAGACATCTTTCAGATTCTATTAAAATGGAGTACTTTATATTAACATATTCCTTCTTCTTGGAGTCATTCATTGTATTTCTGATTGTAAAATTTTTTGAAAAGTAATTTATCAAACTCTAATGTTTGCGAACCGTTGCCTAAATTAGTAAAAAAAAAATGTAAAACAGTTCTAACATGTACCTGTGTTCCACTTAATTTATGGATTACAGAAGTTAGTGGACTTACCTGAAACACAGCTAAATCAGAGATCATTATTTCCTTATCTATTTGATTATGGCCACTATGTCATTGATTCTCTTTGCCTGATGCTCATTTTACTCTTCATCGACTCTATCATTGTTTTGCTTTATTTTCAAAGATATTGCCTTATTATTTAAGCATTTTATTTCATCTCAAGTTTTTATTCAGTGATTGTATATTAGTATATTTATTGACTGGCCTTAAAATTATATAATGGTTTTAGCTGGGAAGTATATAATTAGGTTAATAATTCATTTTCTTTGGTGTCTTTTTACCCAGGCTCACTGGTTGATAGATTTATGTTACATGTGTCTGCTGAGGAATTCATTCTAAGCCTGGTCCTTCCATTGTCTGTACTCTGTTTCATTTTCCTCTCCTTGCTTGAAAGGTTTTCAAAGTTGCTGGTTTTCCACAGCTGGGTAGTGTGTCTTTGTGTTTCAGAAAATCTACTCCTCTGGCACAGGGATGACGCTGGCCTCTGTCAGAATTCAGGAAGTCCTCTAAGGGCTCTAGATGTTTCTCCCCTCCCAGCAGCCTTCATTCTTCACCCAGTTCATTCCTGATCACAACTACTGAAAACAACTCTGGCCAGAGTATTTCAAGAGCTAAACGACACAGAACTGGCCCAGAACATTTAGGCTGAGGAAAGAATACTGATTTTTTTCTCTCTGAGAAATCAAACTGTAGAAGGCACAGCGTTTTTACGCCTCCCTCTTCGGGTCTTCTGCTTAGGCATTCAAGGTGCCAGAAGATAATGAATTGTTCCTTCATGCTTGTGCTCGTTTGGTTTCCCGAGGGATTTGAAAAGTGGGCTCTTCCTGCTTCTATATCTCAATCACCATTTTGTGTCTGTGTGTTCACAGTTCTTCTTTGAAATTCCAAAATGACAAGAATTATGATTAGTGAAATTCTTTTTAGTAGACAAATTTACCTAGTGAGGATAGTATGTCCATTGTAGCAGTTCATATATATTCAATGACAAACTCTCACCAGTGATGTTATCCAATTTATATTACATATGCTGCAACATCATTTTAACACTGGAAACTCTGACTTTTTTCACCCTGTACTATACCTTGCACTTGAATCTATGTGAGTTGTACTGTTTTTGTGGTGTCTGGATCATGCCATAGCTTCTCTTTTTCGTTTTATTCTTCAGTTGATTGAGGAGTTTAGAACTCCCTTTCTGCGAGACTAAAGTTCAATTGTTACCCTTCATTATCATTAATATTTACTTTTATTTTTTGCCAGTCCTGGGCTTGAGCTCCGGTACTGAGCCCTGTCTTTGGACTTTCTCAAGGCTGGAGCTCTACCACGTGAGCCTCAGCACCACTTCTGGCTTTTTTCTATGTATGTGGTACTGAGGAATCGAACCTGGGTCTTCGTGCATGCTAGGCAAGCACTCTATTACTAGGCCAAACTCCTAGCCCACTATTTATTTTTAATAGTATTGTTAGATATTTTGCGTTCAAAAAATGTTTCATTTTGAAATCATTCAAATTCCTCAATGAATGTACTTGCTTTTATCTTTCAATCTTGTTTTGCTCAAATACCTTTTCTACCTCACCAAGTCAGCCTCACACTATTGGCCCTAAGCTGATGGCACAGGGTATACATCTTTATTTATGTGTGTGTTCTTCCAGTACTCATTTCTGCATCAACACAAAAAGCCATGAGTAGTTCTAATCTTCATTCATGTTGGCTAAACAAGGGGATTCTGAAGTGACTCCCACCACTAAGTGGAACCCGGGAAGGTCACAGTGCATTAACTTGAATTAGCCATTTGGGCCCACCAAATCGGAGGGAGCAGATGAAATCATTGCAACATGTGCTCAGAAAAGAGGCTTTTGAAAACAAGCAGACAGAAGGCATTAACAAACAGATGAGAAAGTTTGCCCCAAATACCTCACATTCTCATAGCCAAAGATATTTTAAAGTCATAGACTAGTCATTGTGACATTCCAGCCACACACAATCACACAGACACACACATATTCAAGACTCTCTTTAGCTTACTCTGTTACCACTCTCCTTTGTTCCCCTTCTTAGACAGTTTCAGCAGTTTCATTACTGTTTTTATATTGCACATAAAGTATTTGGAGCACACTCACCTCATCATTTACCCTCCACACTCACCTCTTCCCCTATGCTATACAGGCTCCTGACCAGAGCCTGTTTTACTCTACCGTCATTCACTTTTTTAGTTCATGTTAGTGTCCATTTATATACCACCATGGTATTTGCATATGTATGCGTTATATTTAAGTCAACATGCCTCCTTCTACTCCTCTATTCCTTCCACCCTATTGATACAAATAAGAATGTTTTCATGACAACTGCATAAGAATCTGTGAACCTGACAATCATCAGTGTCCTTATTTGGTTATTTACCACCTAAAGCTCTTATTTCAGGATGAATAGTTTTTAAACTGTGGGAAGTTATCCAAGATAATAACTAAGTTAAAACACAATCTTTACTTGGATTTTTTTTTAGTTAAGAATCTTCAATCCCAGGGCCGGGAGTTTGGCCTAGTGGTTAAAGTGCTTGCCTAGCATGCATGAAGACCCGGGTTCGATTCCTCGGTACCACATACATAGATAAAAGCCAGAAGTGGTGCTGAGGCTCAAGTGGTAGAGCTCTAGCCTTGAGAAAGTCCAAGGACAGTGCTCAGGCCCTGAGCTCAAGCCCAGGACTGGCAAAAAAAAAAAAAAAAAAAAAAAAGAATCTTCAGTCCCAGCAACATGTTTTAGATATTGTTTCTGCTAATTATGAGACTGAATGCTGTAGCATCTCTGTTGTTCACAAGTTTCTTCCATCTCTAGGGTCACTTGTAAATTTTCACAAAGATAATATTCTAGTTAGGCTTAAATGTTTACACAATTTTTACTCAACAAGGTAATATTAATGCAATTATAAAATTATATGGTTTCTTATCCATACCAAAACTTAAGTAATTGCCATTGTGTGGAAGCAGCCATTACAGTAATGGCATGGGACCTCCAGTTGAATAATTAAGCAAGTAAAATTTCAAACTTTAACCTGAAGCTTACCAAATAAATGTGGCAAAGGCATGTATATTGTCATTACACAGTGGATTCCTTCACGAGACCATGCAGACATTGCTGTTATGTGTTCAATAGTATCAGTTTAGATGTTGGATTTGGATCTTCTCATTGGTAAGACAGTGTTCATTTCCTCTGGAGTGTTTCATGTGCAATATGGTACAATGATATCAGAAAACAATCTCCAGAAATGAAAATAATACACTGCAAATCGTTCCCATAAAATCAATAATCTGGTGAAGTATATCATTTGCCTTAATCTAAAACAATGTATTTATATCACACTTTCTTTAGAAATTTGCAAGAAAATGAATATCTTCAACATTATAATCATGCAATCACTTTCTATTATCTCCAATTATATAGCAAGAACATTGTATGAATAACTATATTTAAAACTGATTACATAGTAATTGAGAACTACTATTAATAGGGATAATACTTTTAGGCAGTGGATTGTCTTCCGAAGGTGAAACTGATTTATTTCCAAAAGTTAACGCATTTGTTTCTGTAAGGAGGGCTGCATGCATTTATTCATGAGATTACCAATGAGAGTTAGAAAATGCCAGAGAAACTTCCTAAATGTCCTCATCTCAGAATGTGACCCCAGATGAGCCGATGTGGTCTGGCATTGGTTCCAGCTCTTTTTCCCTGTGTGAACTTCCCTAGGCATCGTTCATTCTTTGGTTCTCTGCCATTTGCCTCCGTTATCCAAGGGCCGATGACAAGTTTCCTCTGTCTGGAACTTCCCCTACTTCTGTTTGTGTGCTTAAATTTCAGCAGGGGGGGAACAACAACAACAACAACAACAACAACAACAACAACAACAACCCAAGCAGGGTTTTCACATGGATTCAGTGTCAGCATTGGGTTCCGCCAGGCCTGCTCGCCCTGCTGGTTCTGCTCACCCTGCTCATCCTGGGGTAAGTGGAGCTGTGCCCTCGGTCTCTGAAATAAAAGGAACTGGGAGGGAGGGGAGTTTGGCACAAGTTGGCACCAGCAGATGACTTTCCAGAGAATCTCTGAGAAGTATCTACAAGGCAGAAATGGGACCCCAATACCTGGGGTCAGGGGCGAGCCCAAGAACCGGCTGGGGAGGTCGCCATCTCCCGAAGAGCAGAGGGGAGGAACAGAAATCAGTCCTCAGCCCTGCTGCTCCCTGGGGGCGCTGGACCCTGGGTCAGGCTGCTGGCCACCTCGTCCCTCCCGTGGCAGTCACTTTCTCCAGTTCACTGACTTAACAAAGGCGTGTCGACGGCCTAAACTTATCCATCTCGGGGTCTGTGTGTCGTACCAACAACATCCTTCAAGGGGTGAACTTTTCAATTAATTCAACGTTTCCAGTCACCAACGTTTCGCTGAGGGACTCATGAGACAGGATAGCAAACCACCGGCCCTGCGCTCACAGAGATGGGCAAACAACAACGCAAGTTTCCATGGGCTGAACGTCTCCTCTTGAACCAAGTATACCCTGCTAGCTTGGTGTGTGCTGGGGTGTGTGTGTGTGTGTGTGTGTGTGTAAGCGTGTTGGTGTGTGTTGGTATATATTGGTGTTTTGGTGTGTGTTGATGTGTGTTGGTGTATGTTGGTATGTGTGTTGGTGTGTGTGTGTTGGTGTGTGTGTGTTGGTGTGTGTGTTGGTGTATGTGGGTTTGTATATGTATGTTGGTGTGTGTTGGTGTGTGTTGGTGTATGTTGGTATGTGTGTTGGTGTGTGTGTGTGTGTTGGTGCATGTGGGTGTGTATATGTATGTTGGTGTGTGTGTTGGTGTGTGTTGATGTGTGTTAGTGTGTGTGTTGGTATATGTTGGTGTGTGTATATGTGTTGGTGTGTGTTGGTGTGTGTGTTGGTGTGTGTATGTGTGTTGGTGTGTTGGTGTGTGCTGATGTGTGTGTGTTGGTGTATGTTGGTGTGTGTATGTGTGTTGGTATGTGTTGGTATGTGTGTTGGTGTGTGTGTGTTGGTGTGTGTGTGTGTTGGTGTGTGTATGTGTGTTGGTGTGTGCTGGTGTGTGTGTGTTGGTGTATGTTGGTGTGTGTGTGTTGGTGTGTGTTGCTGTATGTTGGTGTGTGTATCTGTGTTGGTACATATTGGTGTATGTTGGTGTGTATGTGTTGGTGTGTGTGAGCATGCATGCGCGTGTGCTTGATTACTATATTCAGTTTTAGCAAGGATCCCTTTTACCAGAACTTCACCCTCTGAATCCTTCATCCCTCTGGGTCTCCTCGGTCTGCCTGCAGAGAAGGGCCGTTCAGGTCTTATTAGACAGAACCACTCCTGGGCCATTTTTGTTTCCAGCTGGTAATATTTTATGCATCTTTTCACTGTGCAGCTTTGTTATTTGTCTTTTCACTGTGCACCTTTGCTGGACTTGGCGTGGGGGCCCCAGGCGCTTCAACTGTAGCAGTTTCCACCTCTCTACTGATAACCTCCGAATGAAGTCCAAAAACAAGCCATTAAAGAATTGCACCTTCAAAAGTAATTAGGGAAGAGAAAGGGGACAAGCAATTAGAAATGTGTTCAGTGCTATGCAAGGCACTTATTCTCCTTGATGGGAACATTTATTTTGAGGGAGATGAACACGGTGTTAAGAAAAAGTTCTCTTATGAAGACATACTTACAACCAGCAGCAAGATAAAGAGGGTGGGAAGAAGGGAATGAGAAGGTGAGGGAACTCTTCGAGTTGTCTTTGCAAAGGCCTAGAGCAGGGGCTCCGCAGGGAACTATGTAAGGAAGATGATTTAAAAGGTGGGTGGACAATTCACAAATAAAAACTTTCTAACAGAATAAATAAATCAGTAACTGGGGGTAATTTAAAAGAATGAGGGTAGGAAAATAGGAAGAGATGGAGAGGATGACAGAAGGGATGATGTTGATCAAGATGCATCATACTCATAAACAGACACGTTGAATTGAAACTCCTTTGTACGTCTACTTAAACATATGAAAAATAAGTATTTAACAAAATTATCTGAGTCATTTAGACTATATGTGGAAACTGCTTACAATAATTTTGAAAAGAAAGGACACTGGATGTGAATATAGCGTAGTACTGCCATTATTTTTAAATACTCAATAGTAGTAATGCCATTATTTTCAAATAGTCAATAGTAAACTGAAGGAACTCATTATTACATAAACTATATGGTTTGAGCAAAATGAAGAAATTAATATTTCCTATTTTCAAGTATAAAAATCTAGGTTCCATTAACTGTGAAAAAAGGAAAGATTAACGTGAAATTTGAGGGCAGGTAGGCATGAGGAAATTGTAATTTTAGAATTATTTCTTAAAAGCAAATTGCCACTGAGGAAGCTATTTAAATTCTAGAAGCACAACAACAATTAAGGTTTGAAAAGGCCCAAGCTGTTGGTTGAACAGTTTATCTTTCTAAATTTGTAAATTACTGCCTAATTTTTATAATCAATGATGAGCTTTCACCGTGTTGACAATGTACTAAATTGAAATTACAAAATTGTACTCAGTGCATATTAAAACTTAGCATCTGACAGTGAAATGTGTCACCTTGTCCTCAAACAATTCATATTCATGCTTGGAGGTTGACGTCAGAGGAAGAAAATAAATCATTATGAGATGTTATGAAATGTTTTCAGATTATAAATGCAGAGTCAGAGCCAAGAGTGGACTTTTGATTGACTGTAATTTAGGGTAAGGAGTGACTTTGTCCCAGAATGAAGAGCTGGCTTAGAACTCTTGAGGTAGAAGCAGACAGAGACTATGGAGTGTGCACAAAGGGTTTGCTATGCTTGGAGAGACAGGACACTAGTCTGTACTTTGTACTCACTGTTCACAGAAATGGTACAAGTCAAGCATACATATACACACATACACACCCAGCTGTTTGCATACCTCACTAGCTGTCACAGCCATTATTTACTGAATAACTCAGAGTAATTATCTAGCAGTCATATTTGATGTATTCACTGTACTCTCCAAACTTTGTAAAATTCCATCTTAAATTCATAGAATAACAGACTACTTGCAAAATTACTTTTAGATTACTTATAACTGATGAGTTAATTTTTCTCCCTCCTCCTTCTCTGATGCTTATTAAATGTGCAGTCTGCTTTTACCGGAAAAGTTATGTCTCTATTTCTATTTTCTTGCCTGGAATATTCCACATACCTAGATCTATTATTCACTCTTATTTCTCCTTCAGAAAACTCTTTCTTTAAGTCTTTAGCCCTTTTGCTAACAGGGTGCTTGTTTTTAAAGGCTTTGTTTGTGGGGGTTCAATTTTTCAGTTCTAGGTATATTTTATATGAAGCTATTGTATGTTTTATAGCTAATGAAGATTTTTCTCCCCAACAGTGGGCTTTCCATATTCACAATGGAGTCTATGTCTCCATCAGAGAGAATGGAATTGCCTCATTTGTAAGGAAATGGAAAGACTTGGAAAAAATACATTAAGTGAAGCAAGCCAGACCCAAAGAAATAAAGGCTTTATGGTTTCCATTATTTGTAATAACTAAAATATGTCTATGATGCTCTTAGCAAGGGATAATAATAGCCCAATAGCTAAGTGCATAGGACCATATATAACAAAGGGTATGGAAATGAACTCCAAAAACAAGAGCTTCTTTGTATGTCCTGTATGGAATTATTTCTATTTTTTCTTTCTATTTTACTTTTCTGTGCCCTTGTCTCATATAAAAGCTTATCTAATCAGTGGAAGGGAAAACAAATCAGAGAAACAGCAGGACAAAGGATAAGCTAAGGCAACAGTGATACTAACCAGACTCTATGTTGGAAATGAACTTAATAACTTAGAGGTAGAGGAATGGTGAGAGGTGAGCAGAAGAAAATGAGGGAGGGTGTAACTATTTAACAAGAAATGTACTCATTACCTTACTTTGTTACCATTACAATAAATTGAATAAATAAAGCAACTCCCCCTCCCCTCAAAAAATAAATAAAATGCTCCCCAAAACAGCAATTATATGGGAGAGTTGTGATACAGGTGCTTGAGGGAAGGACAATCTTTGATTATTGTTCACATCTAGAAACACATTCTTAGGGAGTGCAGTACATTTTCAAGCTGCAATGAAAAGTGTATAGCTTCATGTTGGTACTCACAAACTTATGAGGCAAAGGAGACACTATTCCTCTAGGGATTTCACTTTACAGTTGTAATTTCTAGAGATAAAAAAAATAATAGATTCCATTCATATGAGAGTAACCTGTAAACTTAAATCCTGTGAAGTTCCACTTGGGACAGTCCCAATCCAGTACTTCTCCATTACTTCTTATATAATTTTGTTGCTTAACTTTCCTCCAGGGAAAAGTTTGAAATATCAGATTTTAACAATGGAACTCAAGAAATCATTGAATAAATATGTAAATATTCAAAATGTAACAGCAATCTGCTATTAAAATTTTAATGAGGTATTGGAGCCCATGTGTAAAAGTGTCAGATAGTGAGTTGGAATCTAGTCCCCAAAAAGGAAACAAAAACAAAGGAAATTGCAATGGTTAAGTGAATTGGAGAAAATTCACATGGCTATAGTAGCATCAATCTGATTATGAAAAAAATAATTCATGACCATTAAGCACATTGAATCAGTGCAGACCCATGGAATGATAATGATACACAAGAGGGAAGAGAGAAGGTAGAGGTTGGAGAGGGAGAGGAGAATCTTAGCCTATAAACCCAAACCTCAAAATTATCATCAGCTAAATTATTTTTGAATCAATACTTTGCTTTAAAATCTAAAGTAAAAATTCAAACCTTGAATTGTTTCATTCTCTTGTTGTTCCTGGCCTCCACTATGGTGTGAATCCCTACAGAGTCCAATT
The DNA here is from genome assembly GCF_031878675.1 of Megascapheus bottae. Lineage (NCBI taxonomy): Eukaryota > Metazoa > Chordata > Mammalia > Rodentia > Geomyidae > Megascapheus > Megascapheus bottae. Next base: position 75,537,882 of record NC_143512.1, read on the forward strand.
TTAAATCGCATACAGAATCGGGACATGAATGAAAGCCTCCAGGGTACCACGAAAATTGTGCGATTTTTCTGTCTGTGACTTGCTCTCCTTGGCCCCCTCTCTCTGACACTAGCTCAGCTCAAGGCCATACAACAAAGCAACAGGGTGTGATGACGGAGGCTAGGTCAATTCCACGGATGATCTGACATCTGCAAATATCTCCCCACCCCACTGTAATTGAAATTTACATTCCCAGAACTCTGTGTTGCTGAAGTGTTCCCACTGCGCCAGTGCCTCGCAGTTCTCTGAGGGTGCAGATCCACCAACGCCCAAATCAGCATTCCCTCTGTCAGTTAGTCCTCTGTAAACCAAAATCTGTTTTTCTTTTTTTTTTTTTTACTATTTTTTCATATATTTTTATTGTAATTAATAGAAGGGTTACATTATATTCGCCAGATAGAAGGTGCATTAATTCCCATACATTGATACCCTTTCTCATGTCTTGATCCCCATTTCCCTCCCCACCGATCTCTACCCCTCATCTTGTTTTCCCCTCGTCCCTATCCAATTTCAAATAACCAATTAAGCACATATAAAATATATTAGATAACAAGGTGAAATACTGTAACAATATGAGATAACCAAGGGACACCAAAAGAGATAAAAGATAACATAGTACATTAAGAACAACAATCACTCATTATATGGATTTTGTTTCTATATCCTAGAGGTTCTTTCATTTAGCATCATCCTATATGGCCTTATGTATCCAGGTTTTACTCTATTGCAAATCTCTGCTAGGAGAGCCCAAGGTTTCTGATTATGACAAATGAGGGAAACCATTGAGCCTAAGTTCCTTTGAGTCTGGCTTACTTCACTTAATATGATTTTTTCTAAGTCTTTCCATTTCCTTACAAATGGGGCAATGTCATTCTTTCTGACAGCAGCATAGAATTCTATTGTGTATAAATACCACATCTTGTCGATCCACTCATCAACTGAGGGACAACTGGGTTGGTTCCCTATCTTTGCTATGGTAAATAGTGCTGCAATGAACTAGTGTTCATTGTGCTAGTGGATTTAGTATGTCCTTGTTTCTGGATGAGTAGGTAAATGCCAAGTAGTGGAATTGCTGGGTCATAGGGAAGCTCTATGTTTAGTCTTTTGAGGAACTACCATACTGCTTTCCATAGTGGTTGAAGGAGTTTGCACTCCCACCAACAGTGTAGTAGTGATCCCTCCTGGCCACATCCCCTCCAGCATCTGTTGTTATTAGTTTTCTTGATCCTGGCCATTCTAACTGGAGTGAGGTGGAATCTTAGAGTTGTTTTGATTTACATTTCTTTTATGACCAGAGATGTTGAGCATTTCTTCATGTGTCTATAGGCCATTTTTATTTCTTCTTCAGAGAAGACTCTTCTTTGTCACCCTGCACTAGAATTAACTCCAAATGGATCAGAGACCTCGAGGTAAAAGTATGAAGCTAATTGAAAGGACCTCCAGGATATTGAAACAAAAGCCATATAACGAATGATTGTTGTCCTTAATGTACTATGTTATCCCTCATCTCCTTTGCTGTCCCTTGGATATCTCATATTGTTACAGTATCTCACTTTGTTATCTGATATATTGAATTTATTTGTATTTGGTTATCTGAAACTTGAGAGGGAAGGGGGAAAAACCAATACAGGGAGTGGGTGGTAGGTGGGGGGAGGGTAATGGGTACCAAGACATGTGAAAGGGTATCAATGTATGTGAATTAATGCACCTTCTATCTGGCAAATATCATGTAACCCTTTTATTAATTACAATAAAAATATATTTAAAAAAGCCAACACACTGAAAACTTTACAAGAAGGAATAGTAGATACACTAGGCTTCCTTGGCACAGGTCAAAACTTTCTCAATAAAGACCAAGAAACAACAAATCAGAGAAAGGCTGAATAAGTGGGACTGCATTAAACTGCAGAGCTTGTATGGCAAAGGACATAGCTAGTAAATTAATTAGGAAGCCTACAGAATGGTAGAAGATCTTCACCAACCATACAAAGGACAAAGGCCTCATATCTAAAATATATCAGCAGCTCAAAAACTTGAATCACTCCAAAACTAATCTACAAAGTAACAACCATCCCATTAAAAGATGGGCCAAAGACTGTTTTTCTTTTTTTAGTCTCCTTACATTCTTAAAGAGAGAGAAAGAGGGGAAGAGAGACAGAGACAGAGAGACAGAGAGACAGAAACAGAGAGACAGAGAGACAGAAAGAGAGAGGAACCAGAATCCTGATGATTCTTCAAGGACCATTTCCTCAATGACCAAAATTTCTTTCCCAAGGCTTCATTAGGGAAGGGTCCACCACTTCTCCATTGTATCAGTTCTGGGCAACAAAACCTTTGGCATACAAACATAAAGTTAAAATAAAAGCATAAAGACTTGTAAATTCATTATTTTCTCACTTATTTTGTCTTTTATTTATAATTAACCTCTTGCATTGCAACAGAAAATTTACATAGGCAATGTTATTGGACTTAGCCTGTGTCAGTTCAGAGCCTGATAGTTGTTTTTGATGGGGTGGCACAGTCCTGGCCATTTCAATGGGAACTGTAGCTTGAGCCCTACTTATAGTAGCCCTGGGAGAAATAATTTCCTTTTTCAAAAGAATGATAGCTGAAATAATATGGAAGTAATGACAGAATTAGAAAAGAAGAGGGAGATATCTCAGCATAATTTGTTCAGTCAATGGTTGATAGGAATTTATGCAGTAAAATAGTATCAGAGATACAAACAGAAAATAAATATAATCATACAAAAGAAGGAAAGTAGCCTGGCATTATTTTAGAAATTGATTTGAGAAGCTTTTTATCAGACTTCTGGATAAAGTGGTCAAGGTTACCAAAGAAAACTGCAAATAGTAAAATTTGTAGAATAATTATGTTCTTCACAATATTTAGGAGTCCTAAATATTTTACCTGGAAAACTTACTCCTGAACTATGTAACAACTGTTGCCATGCCTTCTAGTCAAACATGCTCAATATGAAAGTGTAAAAGCTTTAAAATTTTCCTCCTGTTTAAAGGATATTCAAAGTGCTAAGACCAAAGACATTATCCAGTAACAGAATCTGAAAGTAATCAATGAAAAAGGGTGAGGCTAGGAAGTGCTTTAAGAAACACAGAGAAACTTTGTACATGTCTTTCTTGCTTTCCAGCCAAGTTCAAAGACATACTTTGGCATGTGAAAATTTTGAATAATGATTGCGCATTAAATGGAAAACAATTACGTTGTCAGGGAACATGAAATATTGTTAGTTGTAAAAATGATTGTGCATATGGGATGATTTCTTTTCATTATGGAAAATGCATGTTATGGTTTGAGTAGGAAATTCATCCATTATGATGATTGTCATTTTCTTTGTGTTCATTTTTTGTAATTTGCATATGTCTATACTATTCAATAATAAGTTAGTACTTTGAAATGTCTACTTAATAAACTCCATATTTCATCACCTGCAGAACTCTGGTAATAGCTATGGTTTAGAGTCTAAGATTTCTAGCAAGATTCACTGTACTTTTTCATCTCTTCCTAATGGATTTCAAACATATTATAAGTAAATGGATTACAGTATTAAAATTTCTTAACAATATATTTACCATGAATACAATGAAGACAGTGATCTCTGTTTTGGTTTTGATCAAAAGTAATACTAAAGCAGTACCTTCTAAGTTTTATTTAGCTATAAACATAATCAGAAGTTCTAGATCTGCCTTGCTTTTACTGTAAAGGCTGGAAATTACGACTTATATGTATATGGTTCCATACTTGGAAAAATACATATTTTATATTTTCATACTCTGTAGTAAAACAAAACATTCATTTACAATGAGTAAAATATGTATTATGATATAGTCTTCTGTAATATTACACTTGATTCTATAGTTTATACTTTGAAAAGTATATAAAATTTAAGTGACATAAACTGTTACTATTACTTAAATTTCCTCTATTCTTTCCTCCTAATTGTTGGGAGTTAGTTCTGGGATTTTTTTCTCTGGTCTCATTTTTATTGTTTCTATCAACACCTGGTACATCTCAACCTTCATCTTCATTAGAACCAACCTACTTTTCAAAGAAAAGTTATTTCATGGCCCTCTTTTATGACTAAAGCAAATATTATAACTATATCTTTGATCTTAACCATTTACCCATTTAACCATTCTGTGTTCACATATTTCCTTGGAACATTTGCAATGATGTCAGAGTGTTCTCTTTTATTATTTAGATGGTTCTCTTGATCAAAATTTGGGATTTTATCTCTGTTGTTCAAGTCTGTAAGGTGAGCTATTTATTCTTCATAACATTTGGGTTTGTGTAAGAAAAAAAAGATTTACTGACTGCAACACAAATTTATAACATTTTCTTTTAAAATGAAAATCTCAATCTTGTTTAGGGCCATGTTTAGGGCAGGAAAATAGAAGTCTGGCTGGTTTGTCATCATCATTTGTCTGGACTCTTGCATAAACTGATAAGTAAAATCATTTTGATAAAAATAAAAATTGCAATGTTTATTTCTTCAAATATTGAAGCTATAATTTTAATCATATGCTAATAGCCTGTGTTGATTTTTTTCACCACTTTTTTAATGATGTCCATGTAGTTCCCATTTCAAACTCTTATTTCTCTCCCTCTCATTCAGCAAGAAGAACATTATATGATTTTGAATGCAAAGAATATCAATTGGGTGAAAATTTACTTAGAACTACTAAAAGTTCTTGAAGAAAAATATGTGTAAAGGACTGTAATTGGTAAGACTAAGTTGAAGGTATAATTTTCACAATTAATCTTTTTTCTCTCTTTCTTTGGTTGAAATTATATTTAAAAATAAAGGATGCTCTCAGAAAATAAATCAAAGTTTGTTTCACTCTTGGTTTTCTGGTCATTAAAAATAAGTCTTGTACAAAGTATAGCTTCTCAGTAGGCATATACGTAAGATCAAGTAATTTCTCTCAGTTGCCATGTACTAAAATATTTATGAAACTAAGAATTCAAATGCTAATTGATCATATTTAGTTACATATTCTAGTAATCTATTCTATTTCCCTAGTTTATATATGTTTTTATTATCTTTAAGAATTTGTATAAAGAAGTTAGCAATTAATAAGGCAGGTTATAAAAACAATGCATCTTGATCATTGTTGCCCCTTTCAACATTCTCACCCATCCCTACATGCATGCTTTGTTGCTTCATTAAGTATAAATAGAAAAATGTCACAAAAATATCATGACTTTATTTTCAATTATGCTACATTCCAATAAATTTGGAGTATTGCTGCTTCTCCACCATTTTCTGAAGAATGTAAGGAAATACGTTCTTCCTTGTTCTTATTTAGATGCCTTGTCCAATCCAATATATCCTCAGTATTGGCATCTAAACAAATTCTCCCATTTGGGACACATGGGGACATTTCATTCAAGTGCCAGCCCTCAGAGAAAAATCAGCATGAGTTTCAGCAAGACTGAGTTCCAGCCTCAGTACTGGCACAGAAAACACCAAAACTTCAGTGCTGCTTTCCAGAGATTCTGATATGCTCTTATTCAATAATCTTCTAAAGGTTATTGGTATCAGTCTATCTCTTAAAATAATGTAAATGATAGACTCAAAGATATAAATGCCACACATAAGAGTAAAGATATTCCTTGCAGTCTGCATAACAGTTTAAACCACAACCAAATAATAACTGGATATTTAAAATTGAGATGTGATAAATTGTTGAGTATAAAATCGTAGCCTTTGCTAAGAGAAGTGATATCTTATGCTGTCCTACAAATATAATATATGATTAATAAGAATATACAGAGTTCTGATTTCGATATAATAATTTTTGCAAAATAAGAATAGATCCATATTCCTTTTAGTATATGACAAAATGAAATAGTAGAACACTGATCCTTGACCAAGAAAATTCAAAGTCAGTGACTTGGGGATAATGGTTGGAATCTAGTGATGAACACAAAGGCACTTAACTTGGACATGCATCTCGGGCTTTTTTTTTACTTTATTACAGTTATTTTTAGAGGGGTTAACATGTTTTTCAAGATAATGAAGAGGAAGAAGGTGATGTGTCAGTTTTGGAAATATGTACATAGGCCTAAGTATTTTCAAACTTCTGTTGCATACCTGAAAGGCCCCTTTCTCAGCTTAAAATGTAAATAATCAATCTATATGGCAGGTGTCACACTATGAAGTTATATAAGATGTGAACTTATATAATCAAGAGAATTTATTTTATCTCTGTATCTATATGCTCATTTAGAACAGATTCTGTTTATAACTACAATCTGTTTTCGAAATTCTAATAGGGAGCTTACTAGGGAGCTTACTATTGGTTCTAGTGTTTAAGTTGACTCATTGCAAATTCTGTATTTATATACCTACTATCATTAAAATATTATTAATTGCTATTTTTTAAATATGGTCAATTTACATGTAATTTTATATGCTGACAAACTAGAAGGTAAATAAAATCTAGACATATTAGTACAAATTTCTTATTCCCGGTATTTTCTAACCTTCATCCTTACTTTATGAAAAAGGCACATATTTATTAACATTTAAATTCTATTGTTTGATATTTAAGATTTTGATCTCATATATAATTTTCAGATCTTTTTCTGAGCATTACTATTTTTTCATTCAATTTCTCTCTAAACATTATTGGAAAACTTCTAATTTCCTCCATCATATGTTTTCTGCCCTTAAGTGTGTTTCTGTGTATTTTGGATTCTGGTAAGGAATACAATCAATTTTTTAAATTAAATTAGTATCAAAAAACATTTGCATTTACTAAGGGAACAATTATTACCAAAAGTAAAATGAGTAATTGGAAAAAATATTTCACACATTTTCAATGTCCTAAAATATGATGTAATATACCCAGAATTACTTCCTGTGTTTAGATGCATTTTCAACATGTTCATACATTCCTGACAAAAGGTGTTTAAGTTCAAGACTATACACTGTTAATTTATGTGTAGTTTTAATTAAACAATTGTACTCCTGAGAAATCTGTGGGAGTGTAAGTAGCATCTGGACAAAATAAGATCTTCATCTAGTAGAGGAAAAATGGTCACTACACGATGACTGTACCAATGCTACCAGTTTTTCCTAGCTCAGCTATAGTGACTTAGGTTAAATACATCTAGTACTAGCAAGTTGTCCCCACTGGCAATATTAACTTTCAAAAGTCACTCACGAAATTCAGTCGTTGCAAAATTTTCTTTTCAAACCCCGACATGAGAAAACTGCAAAAATGGGTTTTGAAAACATAAATATCAAAGAGATTTTGTTTCAGAAAAATAAGTCAACCATACTAGGATGTTTAGGCAATAAAAGAAAAAAATTTAAGAATGTAAATAGCTGTTAAGTGTTAATTTCATGTGTCAGAAGGAAAGGTCTGCCTGTAACTGTTTTCAAGAACTAGCACTATAAAGTGCAATATCAGAAAACCAGAAAGGTGAACAATTGATTCAGCAAATTTCTGTAGTCAAAACAAACACACTTGTTTCCATTCGATAAAAATCAAGGGGCATGAGAAGCATTTCATGGAGGCCCACAGGGAAAATAACAGCAAAGGATGCAATTCAAGGAAACCTAAAAGCAAATAAAATAATGCATGAGAACTGATTTGTGGTCTTAAGAAGATAAGAGATAGATAATTGAGAAAACAAAAGACATTGGTTCTACTTTCAAATGATACATGTACAACTGGACTCTGAATTCTACAAATCACACCTAAAGACTTTACATCAGAAAGTAAATTTTACTAAAGAAAAGTTGATTAGTAAGTTGAAATTTATTAATTTAGCAAGGGGATTACAGTGCCTGAATAAAAGTACCCTATATAATTCTATTATTCACTAATACATTTCATTCACTATTTCATATATATTTCTAAATTTTATTTCCTTCCTTACTTTTTAAATTGTGTAATAATATGTGAAATATGGATACATACTGAAATATCTACTGCCAAACATATCAATATATTTTCATTTCAGACAATTGCGATTTATGTCGGTATCTGTCTAGCAAAAAAAAAAATCTAAATTCTACTCTTGCATGAGTATTTAGAGTGTAACAGTATTATTAACAGTAGTTCCTCTGCCATAATGTGCTGCTATTCTGTTTATCTTATGTGAAAATAAAATGCAAGATATACTATAATAATGCCAAAATAAAATACAGAAACATCTATGCTATTGCTATTACTATAACCAAATATCCATTTGATACAGGTAAGTGTATATATCAATGGGAAAAAAAACAAAATTAATCTTAACATATACTAATACAAAATGTATGCAGTATGTATGCATTTTGGGAGGAAATGAAGGCAGTATTTTAAGTTCTACTTCTTTATCCTCCAGAAGTGAAGAACACGATTCCTTGGAAAATATAGATTTTGAAATCATCAGAGTTTAATATAAAAATGACTGAATGAAGAGAATTACAAAGTAACTCTGATAAAAAATAAATGCATTTTATATCTTTTTGTGTGTTTGTGGGTCATGGGGCTTGAACTGTGGGCCTGTGCGCTGTCCCTGAGCTCTTCAGCTCAAGGCTACAGCCCTACCCTGGAGCCACAGAGTCACTTCCCATTTGCTAGTGATTAATTGGAAATAAAATTCTCTCAGTCTAGTGCTGCAGTGAACATTGTTGTGCTAGTGGCTTTAGTAAGTCTTTGTTTCTGAACATTTGAGTAAAAATGCCAATGCTGGGTCATAGGGGAGCTCTATGTTTAGTCTTTTGAGGAACCACCATACTGTTTTCCATAGTGGTTGAACGAGTTTACATTCCCACCATTTAGTAGTGATCCCTCCTGGTCACACCCTGCCAGCATCTTTTATCAGATTTCTGGACCATGGCCATTCTAACTGGAGTGAAGTGGAATCTCAAAGTTGTTTTGATTTTCATTTCTTTTTTTCATATATTTTTATTGTAATTAACAGAAGGTTTACATCATATTCACCAGAAAGAAGGTGCATTACTTCACATACATTGATACCCTTTCTCATGTCTTGGTCCCCATTTCCCTCCCCTGCCCCCTGCCCCTCATCTTGTTTTCCTCCCTTCCCTATCTGACTTCATAAAACCAAATACGCATATATACAATATTTGATTTGCATTTCTTTTATGGCCAGAGATGTCAAGGTTTTCTTCATATGTCTGCAGGCTATTCTTATTTCTTCTTCAGAGAAGTCTCTTTAAGTCTTTAGCCTATCTTACAAAATGGGATGGTTGTTTGTTTTGGAGAGATTCAATATTTTAGCTGTAGATATATTTTAGATATGAGTCTTTGTCTGTTGTAGCAAAGATATGGAACCAACCCAGATGCCCCTCAGTAGATGATTGGATCAAGAAGATGTGGTATTTATACACCATGGAATTCTGTTCTGCCATAAAATAATGACATTGTCCCATTTGTAAGGAAACGGAAAGACTTGGAGAAAATCATATTGAGTGAAGTAAGCCAGACCCAAAGGAACATAGGCTCAATGGTTTCCCTCATTTGTAATAATTAGTATACATTAGTACACATTCTTCATGAAATTGCACAGGGACCAAATAGATTATTTCTGGACAGATGCCCCTGATAAATTATCCATTCAAAGCTAACCCACAACCATACGCCCACAGTTTAACCTATGCTTTCTAAGACAGGGAAAGCATTTCCCTAAAGATATACAAAATCTCACTTAGAAGTTTGCTTGAAGTAAGTAAAATGGAAAGATTCAATTCAATATAGCTATTTTAATTTTTGTAAATAAATGTAGCCTTGAGTCACATTTTCCTACATGGGAAATGTTGAATATTTGAAGAGAGTGCATAAATTATAACTCTATCTCTAGAGAACCAAAACAGAGATAAGAAAAGTAATAGATAAGCAGTTATTTTTTATAATATTAAAGAAAAAAATGAAAGCACCAACATAAAATGTGTAGTGTGTATTATGGTAACAGTAATGCATGGAAATGCTCAGTATCCTCACTCTTTCAAATTGGTCTTCTCTACAATTTTGAGAGTATCACAAAAATATCTAATAGTTCATAAAACTGTGCATTATCCTCCACAAGACAAATTCTGTTTAAAAACTTGAAAAATTTACCTAAGAATATTGTTCCTTATTAGATTGTTTCTCTATCCTGGGCAACTGAGCTCAACTCTCAGTATTACAGAGGAAACAAAATTCCCGAGGTATTATTCAATAAAATTGGCCCAACTTCTTTATAGAGTATGTAAACTTCTCTATTATTCTTTCTCATAAAGGATTATATATGTCTCACAGGTAATAGAAAGAAGTTATTCCATTTCAATCACGTCTGCTGAGTAAACTCCATTGATAGCATCTTTCCTCTAAAACTTGACATTCTAGGAAAGAGCTGACAAAGTGAGAAGAGGTGTGGAAGTTCCTGTGCTACAAAGAGAGCTTCTACACAAAGCCAGGCTCATGGAAGCATTGTTGAAGATGTCTGAATGAAATTTGGAAATGGATGGCAAAGTCAGGATAGAAGCCCAAAACACCCAGGGAGAATTGATTTCAAAGCATTTTGTATCTAGCCGTGTCCAATTCATTGCAATTTTAAATGTTATTTAAGGGAGTTTCTTGTTGAGAGCATGTATTTCTACAGACATGATTTTTGTACATAAACAGAACTTTCTGAAGTTGTGATTTGGGAATAGAAATGTTGACCTATGCTTATACTGGAGATAGATAACATCTGAATGCATAGTTGCACAACAGGAGGGGTTTGAGTCTCTTGGCTTTCAGATGAGGTTCTGGAATTTAGAGTATGGACATAAAACTGAATCAGTTAAGACTATGGAACTACTAGAATGTAATTGGAGTTTCTGCAGTATAAAATGCAATATAAGGAGTCAAGGGAGGAATTCTGTGACTGAAATTGTCCTCAAAAGGTTAGTGAACTTAGTTCCTTCAAGTATCAATAGGGGAAACTGGAGCCTGGAATAAGTTGTTTGTCTCATAAGAATAGTGGCCTTCTGAATGGATGAATGGCTAATGATGCTTCCGAGTTAATGAAAACTTCTGGTGGGACTGAATCTGTTAATACAGGAGTCGTTCCGTTCATCATTCACTGTCATCTCTTTGTCTTTCTGCTCTGAAGCCTGCAGTCCCCATCAGAAATCTCAAGCACACTACCGGGTGCGGTGGCTCACGCCTATCCTCCTAGCTACTCGGGAGGCTGAGATCTGAGGATCACGGTTCAAAGCCAGCCCGGGCACTAATGCCCAATTAACCCCCGGAAAACCCGAGCTGAGGCCCAAGGAGTAAGTAGGACAGAAGCCTTGAGCTGAAGAGCTCAGGAACAACGCCCAGACCCAGGGGAAGGGCGATGGCCTTATGTTGAGGAGCTCAGGGACAGCGCCTCGGCCAGAGTTCAAGCCCCAAGACAGACCAAAAGAAAAAACAAAACAAAACCTCAAGCACAATGTAGATTTCCAACTTCTAATAACAGTCTCTGGAGACCCTGGCCTATGGTTTTGTTTTGAATTTTCAACTTTATTGGCATAAAATTCATTCTTGGTAATCTTTATTTTCTTTAGGCTTATATTTTATACTAAAGGTGATGAATAGTTGTGCTTGCCACACAAGACAGCTGTTCATGGTTTAGGAGAAAAAAGCACAAGACTCACTCATTTTCTTTTCTTCCCTATCTTTAGTGGTTATTGGAATTAACTCCTGTTTTGGGCTTTCTATATGCACTTGAAAACTTTGTATTAATGGATATCAAAAAATATTTCTCAACTAAGAAACAACATTGAAAATTCACTAAGACCTTCAACAGTGCCTCTGGTCATAGGTAAATTGAGGAGATGAACTTCATTCTGCCAGCACTTCCAAGACTTTCCCCAGGGACTGTGAAATTTTTAGCTGAAAGCTTTTACACTTTCAGATTTCCAGTTCTTTCTAATGTAAATTTTTGTTGCCAATTTTTGTCACAAATTTTTATAGAAAAGTATGTGTTTTTCTAAATTGGAAAATATAGAGAAGTCTTTATATGCTATAAAATGATTTCTCATTGGTGTCTTGATGATAGAATGCAGTCAAGAAAATTCAAGAGTCTAAAAATGGTTTATCTCCTTGACAATGGTTACTCAGTTCTGTACTCTTTAAAAACTTTAAAAATTGATGAAGAGAAGTTCATCAATAAAAAATCATTCATTTTTCCAAACTCCATCATCTCCCTACCATTTCGGCAGCATTTGAAGTCTGATTTGGTGATGGCCTGCTAAGCAATATTGAATGAGTTTCATTTACTCAAGAGCATTTGATGCCCGTCTTCTAGGTGGTAAAGACTGACTTAGGCACAGAATGGCGAGACATGTGGGAAGAATACATTTCCCACTCAGCTCAGAGTCAGCAGTGAAAACTGATCTAATACTTTCATTTTGGATTACTAAAATTTTTACATCCCACCTTCTCACCTTTCGAACATGAATGTTGATAGAGAGGTAGTGTTGTAGTATGTTAGACACCACTTACTTCAAACACCACTCAAAGACTACAATTCTTTGATAAACCTCAAAGCTAGGCTTTGAAGTCAAGTCAGTGACTTGGCAGTGGAGTCAAGAACTTCTATTTTACTATTTTACTCTCATAATATCTTTTTCATCTTGACCTGTAATTCTACATAGGAGGATGTCAGAAAGCAATATATGTAACATAAAGTTCACCTGCACAATATTCTAAACATGTCTGTTTTATTATTACTATTGTACTAATAAAACTAAAGTCTAAACATAGATATCAGAACAATTCAAATACATGACCATGACTAGAGAAAACCATAATTGTATGGTTTACAATAATAAATATAAAAACAAATAATAAATATAAATATAAAATCTAACTTTCTAAACCCAAACTCACATTTAACATTAATTTCTTCTTTGTATAGTAAAATTTGTACAAACATGGGTATTCAATGAATATCCATGTTTCATGAAAACAACAAGTATTAGTACTCAATTTTTTACCCAAGATTAATTTAAAAAACACCCATCATCTTAAATGGTATGTGACTACTTAAGGGAAATATAACTTTGTTTATAACACAGTTTTATGATAATAGATTAGAAATGCTTGGTAAAATTCAAGTTCCACCACCCAAAAAAATGAATCACTATGAAATGTCAATAAACTAACAATTCATTCGAGATCATGTTTTCGCTTTTCTTTTTAAGTAATGCTGCAGAGATTAAAGGAAAAAAGCAACACGGTAGTCTTACATTTGTTGCACTAATTCAAACACCTGGATTTCTGTCATTAATTTCAGGAATATCATTTGTGACATATGAAGATTTATAATATTATATTCCAGTCAATGATTCATTCAAATTACAAAATTAATCTCAGAATGGCATTTGTTGAAATTTGCACCATGTAATAGAGCTGTGTTTCTTACTCTTTAGAAAGGTCATGAAAAGCCAGAACAGTTCAATTATTCAGTTGTGCCCAATTCTTTTTCTGGAAAAAAAATAAGATAAAGAAGAGAGCATGAAGCACACAGACAATAATTTCTCGTACTTTTCATTTTCCTCCAAACTTCACATGCTCACAGATTTAAAGAAAATACAGGATTTTTTCTATTTTAATTTGAATGGGAACTTTGTGAGATTAAATTATATTAAACTTTCTTCAGGAGGCTGGGATTTCTGTCTGAGTTTTTTTTTCTTTCTTAAAAGTTATAACTCATTGCAAACTGAACATCATTTTCTCAAATACCAAGAAACTCATTAAATACGTTGTATCTGAACTTGTCGACAGATTTGAGAAAAGCAATTTCAGACGTCAGAATGAGAAAGTACTAGGGGGAAAACAATTTTTTATGCAAGCTCTGTGTTGGAATGCATTATTATTCTTTATAATGCTACCCTTTGATGTACATATCATTCCTGGGGTAGTCAATTAAAAGCTTTAAAGAACTATGGTCACATTATGAATTATAATGGTTGGAACAATCTCAAGTAGGTAAATGGTTTTGTCAAAACATAAGTTGAAAATGGTGCTGGTGTTTCCTTGTTGAGTTCAACACTGTAGAATAATTTCTTAAACATTTCAGCCACAGATTAGTGACTATCAATTTTTTCAGAGGAACACGCCAGATAAATATACCTATTTCTATTTAAATGGCACCACAGATGAAAATCTCATTCTATAAAAACATTCTGTATATGGTGCTTAACATATACTGCCTTAGAAAAGCTTCACAGTATTTTCTCCAGCTTCCAAAATCAAGTCTAACCTTTCCAATCGGACCCTTTTTGAAATTTGATTGCATGTTCGATATTGTCCCCTGCCAGCAGGCACAAGGAGGACTTCCGCTAGTGGACACTCCATCTTTGAGGTTTACAGCCCTCTCTTGAATCATAAAACCTCACAGCAACAATGAATACTTCAACCTCTGGCAATTCAAACAGCTTCCCTAGAAATACTCCATTGGGAAGTCGAGAGACACTTTCCCAGTGAAACTTAAAGCCTTTTAGACCCAAAATTCAATAAAAGAGGAGAAGTTAATATTCTCTATCCCAGACTCAGTACACGACTTGTACCAATTCCACATGTATCAAGCAATAGTCCTGCTTGGAAAACTGCCAGCCACAGACAGACAAGCAGTTCAGGGAATTGCAAACAAATTAATTAGAGAATGGAATGAAACACTTGCAATTGAACTTTATTAGAAATGCATGGAAGTATTTTTTCATTTAACATTGTATAATGCAAATATTAGTGCCCAAATCTATCCTTCTAGCTGATTCAGCAAATACTTATTAAAGTACCTTGCTTTGCAAGAAATAAAATAGCCCTTGGAACAGACACTAAGGTCATTTTCCAGAGGAAAATGTAAGTGTCTCTATAGTCATAATTTAGAATTAACTTAAATTAACTTGATAATAATTACAAGGATTTTTGCGGTTGCTATGCATAGATATCAAATAATTTTATAATATATTAATTATAATATCGGTTGTTAAAAACCCTGTCAAAAAGATAGATTGGTAAAGGTAATCTATGTAGTACTTTACACACATGTAACATATGTGTAACCTATTATGCATGTAACATCTAATATCTCATGTAAAAGCCTGTTTCTTAAAGCTTAATGCCAGTAAGAATATAGAGAGAATTAAAAATATTAAACTTCAAATTTCTATTTACACAATGTTTTAGATGCATCAATATTGAAGTGAATAGATTTTGACAAATACTGTGCATAGTTATTGTTGCATAATATCTATTAACATTACTTCTAGAAGCTTATGGGTCAGGTATTAATATTCTGATTTGACACTACTTAATCCAGACTTACCTCATGAATAAAACACTTTCTGCTCTTAAGCATTTTTATATAATTCTACTAACCTCAGTGATTAATTGACCTGTTCATGTTTTGTTAAAGTCAGCTATAGAAACAAGTTTTTACAGAGCCATTTCTCACTAGCCCTATAGAACCCTCCTTGGGATAGGAGGGAGACTAATTAGACTAGCTCTGATGCTGTAATGACCCAATTTATACCATAATTTACAGGGAAGCCACAATCTCCCTTCAGTAGTTGGTGACCTTAAATACTATGCAATTAGAAATTAAGGGTTATAATGGTCTTTTGTTGGACTTCAGTTGATATGAACACACACTATGGGACAGGGACACCTGAAGAAATATATGCCAGTTTGCCCAGGAGCTTATCTTGACAGCTGTCAATCCCTCCCTGGTAAGGACCTTCCTCTCTAACAAACTTTCTTTCACCTCATAAAACAGCATAACTCTGGCCCCTATATGACTCTGGGACTCCAGTATCTGTGGAGCCAGGCTTTAGTGAACTTCCAGAGAGATATACCAGAATCAATGCACTTGACTTGAACAACTGAAAAAATAAACCCACTGGAGTCTCAGTTTTGAGGGGAATGAGGAGCAAGAAAAAGTTAAAGAAAAGCTTCTTATTTCCTCCAGTAGTTTCATGTTCATGAATAGTTAAATAACCCAAGGATACTGACACTAACGCCCTAAGTTTTATTTCCTTAGTCTCTGACTTCTGTCAAGCACCAGAGAACTCAAAACACAGAGACTAAACACACCAGCTAGCACATATTAATTAATAATTAAGAGTGCACATAATATAAAGCCATTTTTATGGAAATGTAACTGGTGACACAAGTACAAGTAAAATGATAAAATGTCTTGAAAGAAGAGAGTTTCTGTGATAATGATATTGTCTTCTAGTGTCAAAATGCTAAGAAAATGGTTAGAACATCATTCAGTTTAATAAACATTATGCAAATGCATATATTTAATATACTGATCTATACTGGACTATATTAGGTGAGTTGCTTATTGACATTTATTATGACCAATCATGATTCAAATCATTCGGGATGTGCTCATTTTGAAAATAAGAAAAGTGATTTAGAAATGCTAGATCAAACATCTTGCTGTTTTGCTCCCTTCAAGAGATTAAAACAGCTCCTTCAGGAAAATACTTGTGTCTGGGTGCTTCATGACTGTGAAGCCT
Source organism: Megascapheus bottae (assembly GCF_031878675.1). Taxonomy (NCBI): domain Eukaryota; kingdom Metazoa; phylum Chordata; class Mammalia; order Rodentia; family Geomyidae; genus Megascapheus; species Megascapheus bottae. The sequence goes on from NC_143512.1 coordinate 75,554,449, forward strand.
CTACAGGAAGTAACTTTAGAAATACCACTGAGGTGCAGCTGATTTTAAAGTGCCTTCTGGTATTGTGTTTTAGAGGAGGATTACAAGAATGCATGCTGCCTTGAGTGATGAGAATCTTAATGGCCAAGTCTGTGCCTCCATGCCAGGGGGCCTGCCTGCCACTTTCAGATCTGCTGGGTGATCAGAACATAATGCCAAAGAAATTGTTTCATTCTCATAGCCAACCAGGGTTCAAATCCCACCTCTTCCACAAAGAATTTTGATATCTTAAGTGTCTAATAGCTTGTTCTTCTGTACTTAAATAGGGTGTGGCCTAACTCAGCAGGCTTTATGAAAAAGGAGTCTGCAAACCCATTTTGAAACAATTCCTTTTAATCTCACATAGGTATGGAACTGTCTATGCAAATACGTATCTGTACATTTGCTACCAAAAGGAAGTAAAAGCATCTTTGATATGCATATTTAGCATGGGAGAATGGGCAAAACGGGCTCATTTTCTGCATTCCGGCTACTTCTGCTTCAGAATGAACAGCTGCTGCCCTCAATGGAGGGACATTTTCACTTTCCCAGACTAAAATCTTTTAGCACTGTGGTAAACTGCAGGAAAGGAAGACTTTAGTCAGCTGCTCAGCAATTTCTAAGCCAGCAGAGGAGCAGGAATTGGTGGTTTCAGGAAAATTGGGGGCATGCATACAGATTGGTTTCCTTTTTCATGTGTCCTTTTTCTCTCTTTCTTTCATTTTTAGATTCAAGTCTGGAACACAAACTCAGTACCTAAACTTTTTGCTCAGTGGTTAACGCTCTGCCAACTGAGCTGTGCCTCCAACTCCTTCGTGTATCTTCTGGACTCATCTTGCAAAGCATTGGTAGTCCTTTTCCGGAGACAACACAATTAGAATATTGCTAGAAAGTGATTTTAGCATATCAGTGGCAATATAACAATATGTAATTATATACTATACTATAATATGTAATGATGTAAACTCAGCTGACAGCTAATCAGTAATTACTTCATGCTTTGTAAAAAAAATGATAGTTTATGAATGGCTATGTGTTTCTGAGTTAAGAGGAAAATGAGACTTGGCTCATTTCTCTGAAGGTGCGTGAAGTTCAGGCATAGGCCTGTGTAGAGGCCAAGATAGCACGACAAACTTCAACACTACATGTGTGTTTGCATGCCAGCTATCTACTTGGTAATTTATTTCAAGTTGTATAATAAGGGTTGGGTTCTGATATAAGATATGTTAGCTATAGTCTACTTTTTAAATAAAGTAGTTTGATATTATCTGATGCTGACTATATTCTAACAAGGAATGTATACAAGATTCTCCATAAAACAAAGACCATACAAAGTTATCCACATAGGAGACAAGGGCAACTAGATGACTAAAGCATTACATAAGAGGAAATAATTGCCGACATTATACCCCTAACAAAATCAGCATCATTACTGTAATAGACTGCATAATTGCTTTTATATTATTCCATTCCTACCCAAATGTTATTTTTCAGTCCACTGGACAAATTCATTCCCTCATAAACCGAGCATATATTTTAGAAAAGACATTAATAGTCAAGGGTCTTTTCGATAATACATTCAATCTCGCACTAAATTTTATGGAACATTATGCATTGATAATTCCTGTTATTTTCAATCATTCTTTTTAGTTAGGGAGCCACTATTTAAATCTTTAATCTTATCGATAGTGGAATGAACCTCAGAAACAAGTCATTAAAACTGAGATGCAGTGAAAATTTCTTTGGCTTCAAGAAGAATGCTGTAAATTGCTTTTTTTTGCCCTGTTTTTATAATGTAAGGGTATATAATTTACAATGAAGATAAAACAGAATCATGCTTTTCATATCAGCTGTGGAGCTATTTGGTGTGTGTGCTGCCATGCAAGGCCTACAGAGCATGGCAGACAGCATGGTTCAATGCCTGGCACAGAATTTTGCCACTTGAGCAAAGTCCACACTAAGGACTTTGAAGATTCGATAGCAAGACTGCTAAAAAAAAAAAAAAAAAACCCTGAATTTGGAATCCTGGGATGCAAGAGATAGAAAAGACAAGACAAGACAAGGCATAATGTGTCTGCACTGCGCTGGGTAAAATCAGTTTGGACTTTTAAAGCATAGCATGCTTGCTATTGTAGTGTTAGAGCCGTTAGCTAAGCCAGCCAGACTGAGCTATCATCAAAAGCAGTGTTAAGAAGATCTAAAGTGTATACAAAGAAGATAGATGGCCTGAAACTGTGGACTTGGGATAGAGTGCTTGCCTAGCATGCACAAAACTCTGGGTTCAATTCCTCGATATCACATATGCAGAAAAAGCCAGAAGCGTACTATGGCTCAAGAGCTAGAGCCCTAGCCTGGAGAAAACTCAAGGACAGTGCAATGCCCTGAGATCAAGCCCCAGGACTGGGAAAGAAAGAAATCAAGGAAGGAAGGAGAGCATGCAGATGACACAATTTAACACTGGTTAGTTTGCCTTTATTATTTAACAACGTAAAACATTCAAACTTGAATGTATACTAGTGGAAATACATGGAAAATGAAGATTTAAAAGCCATAATAATGATGGTAATGGTAATATTAACAATAGAATAACAATGCCAATAATGCCAATAGAATTTATATTATACCATGGAAACAGAAATAGTCAAATAATAACCATACTCCAAAATTATGTGTATTTTCTTGGAAGAGCATTGCAAGAAGGCTTGAAGGCAGTGCTTGAAAATGTAAAAATGAATTTCCTGTTCCTAAAAATGAGTTTAGACTATAATAAGCATTATTTATTGCTTGAGAGGTTTGTGAAAACTTAGTAGTGATTGAAACTAAAAAGGGAACTTCAATAGAAGGTAATAATATAAAAAGTAGATTATAAACAATTTGTGAATGAAAAGTTCCAAAGAGTATATTTGTTGATTTTATAACTTCCCTGTTCTTCCAAAACAATTTGCACTGTTCAAGGCACAATTCTTTGTCATGAGAGCCTTGGGAAGTAGCAAATAGATAAACAGCATTTTCTTTTTCTTTTTCTTTCTTTTTAATTTTTCTTCTGTCAGTTGTGAGGCTTGAACTCTGGGCCTGGCACTGTCCCTTAACTTCTGAGCTCTTCAGCTCAGAGCTAGTGCTCTACCACTTGAGACACATCACCAATACTGGTTTTCTGGTAGTTAATCGGAAATAAAAGTTTCATGGACTTTAGTGCCCCAGCTGGCTTTGAACTATGATCCTCAGATCTCAACCTCCTGACTAGCTAGGATTATAAGCATGAGCCACTGGGCCCAGCTAGGATTTTCTGTCATGGCAAAACATTACGTAGCAAATGACAGAAATGAAACCTTTCAATGTTTTTTTTACCATTACACTCTGTTGACTGACTTGAGTTTGTATGATCATTTGATTAGAAATTACAGTATTTTAATAAGCAATTAATAACATTGAAATTATCACCTTAAAGTATATCAAATTTACTTATCATTAACTTAAAATCATTGTATTTCTTGAACTGATATAAGCAGTGTTTAAATCTACTGGGTATTTTTTATTAAAGAATTTATTAAAATTGATTTTTACATTTTATTTCAAATGATGTGTTTAACAAACAAGTATTCAAGATGGGAATCTCTATATGCAGTCACTGGCACTTAGATTTTAGAACATAATTAAAATTAGGCTAAGGGTTTGTATGCCCTAGATACATTTAATCTATGTAATAAAACATTATGTTTATAGAGTCATAAACTTTTTAAAAATAATCTGCTCTCCTTTTCCTTCTTTAGCACAAAAAGCAGGGTATTAAAATCTCTCTCTCTCTCTCTCTCTCTCTCTCTCTCTCTCTCTCTCTCTCTCTCTCTCTCACACACACACACACACACACGCACACACATGTATATCATGTATACATATTAAGGCAGCTGAAATGCCTGGTCAGCTTTAATGGCAGGAATGTAACTGATCCAGGGACAGTATACCAGCCTTAGAGTGACATCTACTGAATCACATTCTCTCTCAAAGTATGTCAGAAAACAGAACAAAACTAAATACCTTTGTTTCAATGAAGAATTACCAGATGTGGATTTAACTCAAGTGATCAGATAGCTCTTCCTTAAATGTGAAAATGTGATGGTGCAGCTTGTTCACTGGAACTCTCCCCTATGTGTGTGAAAGGTGACATGTCACTACCCATGTCTGCTATCTTTGCTTTGCTCATAGTCTCCTCCAATTTTATGAAGTTAGTCTAGGGAGATATAATGATGAGAGTGTAAAAAAAGATGTTTCAAGTTTAGAGTCTTAAAAAGTAAAGTTCTTAAAAGTATTTTAAAGAAATGAAAACAACACAAGTTATTTGAAAGAAGTTAAAATATTTAGAAACCTACTACAGTTAAATTAAAGAAAACATAAAGCATTTATTAGTGGTTATGTGTAAAAATGAATATTTATTGTTGACAATTTATGTGCATTAGTAAGACATTTAAATGACATGTATTTTCTTAAGTTCCTGAAAATATATTCTCGCATATATAATTAGAATATATAGTGAATACTGTATATGCATGGTCTTATTATGTGATCATTCACGCTATGTTTCATAGGAGAAGGGAATTTCTAAGTTTAGCAAGCAATAAAACCATGGTGATATAGCTTCAGTAGCTGGTTGCTTGTCACAAAAAGAGGTCATGAGACTAGTGCCCTTTGCACAAAATATTTAAATGAGTGTATTATTTAAAGGAAAAAGATATAATTGATAGATAGATAATAGTAGATAGATGCTCTTCTCTAGAGACCCTGGCAAAGTAGTCATTTGTGATATATTATAAAGTCCTTTTCCACAAATTAAATGGAGGGTAATAATCTGGTCCCATACTATGCCTTTGGAGAACTGAAGTATTGTACAGAAATTATGAAGAGGGTAAGAAAACCTTAATAAATGTTGATAACAGGAAAATTACAACAACTCAATCTAAACAGCATTTCAAAATAGAACCTAGAGGCCAATAGTAAATAAGTCTAACATGGAAGCTGCCTGGAATGTGAACTTGACCCCAGGCATCTGACTTTACCTAATGGAACAGGAAAGTGAGACACTAGGCCAAAGGCAATCAAGACGCATGCCAAGAGTTATCTAACTCCCACTTTACAGTTTATATACGTGGGTGCTCTCTGTAGGGCCACGTTGAGGTCTACAAAGGCTATTGCTCCAGCTCACAAGCCACCCACCTCCTCTATCCTGGATCCATTCCCATGCCAGAGTGCCAAAATAAGTGTCGGAGGGAATGCATGCCTCCTGCATGGAAAACATTCTGGAGATTTGACGACCACAACCATTTATTTCTGGAATATTCCTCTCGAGTTTTTTAAATATCTGCACTGTCTCTCCTTTTCCAGCAGCAGTGTGAGTGACTTTCCCTGTGATGGTGGTTTCTGAAGAGCCATCTACAAAGTTTGGATTTGGATTCTTGCTTTGTAACCTACTACAATAACCATCAAGACAAAGTGAGGAAATCACTCTTCACTACAATGCTCCCTTCTCTCCTCAGAATTCACCCTCTGTGTAAAAGCTTCATTTGAGGCTAGTCCTTGACGGGTCTCTCTTAATTTCAATCACTTCTGCCTAACAATCTTCCTTGGATCCAAGCATGATGGGAAAAAGTTCAAAGTGGAGTGGCTTTGGGTGTCCCATCTGTTCTTAGAGTTTCTCATTTCTTTAAGTGTGCATACTTCCTGCGCCAGCCATAGCTATCTGGTGGCTATAATTTTTATCTTGTGATAGAAAAGTAGCCAAAATACACCATAGCATTCCCAGACTCTCCCATAAGGAATAGTTTATTCATGTACATAGTTTATACCCTTTGGCATTGCTTTTTTCCCTTAAATCAATCTTACCATCTGATTACTTCAATACACAACTCTATACACTTTTCTAGAATACAAATTGCACAACTTAGGCAAGTAATATTCCTTCAAATGACAGGATAAGATGCCTAGAAAACATGAAGGAGAGTCAAGCCAAATTGAGAAGAGTATTTATTAGTAAGCAGAGCTATAGTAGGCTTTTATTTCCTAGGTTAATAAAAACTGGGTGGTTAATTTTTACAAATAATACCAATATGCATTCAACAACAATCTAATACACATATTTTAATCGTTTTTTCATTTCAGATTACAATCAGATATTCCTCTTGTTTGATTCATTGTGATACATACAATTCTAATCACCTAAAACCAAACTCCTCTATCTGCCATGTGACTTAATCTACCACAGGCAAGGATATTTTGATCTACTATTTCCTAAGGACTTCTTAGGACTGTCCATTAAGCTTTACAAGTTAAATGATCATTAAAGCTTGCTTGAGAGGGTAACCATTCCGACATTTTCTTGTCATCTTCTATTCAGATGAGGTAGTTGGTTTGCAGTCAGCTTAGTTTCTCAGAGCTCAGAATTTCCCTGCACTTCTCCTTTCTTTCCTGCCTGTCTGGTTTCCATGGAAATACAGGCCTCTTGGAAAAAAAAAAAAAGAAAGCCATGATACACTCCAGGCGCAGACAACGTGTGTTATTTTGGGAGTCAGCTGAGTAGTGAAAATGTCTCAAAATGCCATGGTGAACAGGTCTTGGAAAGGGTTGGCAAGGAGGCAGATGAGGGTAGAGACTATATGCTCTTTGTAGGAAATATAGAATTTCCTTTGGGAGTCACTAAACAGAAGCAGAGAAATCTAAAATAAAGCAAAAATATAAAATGGTGCTTGATGCAGTCACTAAATATTGTTGTAATATGTTCTCAGGAATAACAAAAATGAAATTTGCACTTATCCTAAATAGTTACCATGAACTTGAGCCCTGTGGCCTTTTCCGGAATTTGAACCTCATGAAGAGCTTTCCTGCTTTGAAGGGGTCTTTCTCTTCCCACAGACACCTCCTTTGGAAAGATAATCTAAGACGAAAGCATTGTTTTGGTAAAAGGCTTCTCCTCATGCTGTATCCTGGGAAAGCCCTATGCAAAATGGCTTTGAATTATGCATTCCACTGTGTTAGCCAGTTTTCCTCTTGCTTCCCACGCTGTCTGTGAAGAACTTGAGTAGAGGGGGCAGTGGCTTTTAGCTCAATGGTTTCAGGCACATGACAGACTTCTTCCAAAGTCCAAGGCCAATCGTGAGGAAGTTCTGCATGGAGGAGGAAACTGCTCAGAATGCCCAGGAGACTCAGGAGGAGCCCTGAGGGAGGCAGTTCCACACCCAGGGGCCCAATGAGACCATCGGGTCCCCCCTCCCCTGCCCCATAGCTCACTGCCTCCCAACACTCTATTCAAACACCAGTGCATTTCACCACTCATGAGTCCACAGGCCTCGGCGGCTGTCTGTCTGAGGAAACATGGTTTACAGAGACTTGCTTGGGTGTGCTTTACTAATGTTTTCGGCATCTCTCAACCCAATAAAATTCAAGTTTTCAGATGAACCAACCACAGCATATGCCTGCCATCTCTACTAGGTAGCAGTTAGAGATGGGTGGATCATGGTTCCAAACCACCACCAGCACCACCACGCTTTCCACCTAACAAACCCAAGTAGTGCTACTGAGACCATAATCTCGAAAGCTAAGCCAGGCGCTCCGATCCCAGCTGTGCAGGAAGTAGAGGTCACCGCCCAAGGTCAGGCCCAGCAGAAGCTGCCAGATCCTACCTGAAAAGTTATTCGAGGAATTGTGTGTTTGCCTTTCTTACAAAAATCTGTACAAAGAAATGTTTAGAGTTATTTCTCCCCTCAATTTGTTTCCACAAAGTGCACGGGGACAGGCAAATGAGAGTACCTTGAGAACAGCTGATTCCACAAAGGCTCTGTCATGAGAGGGTGTGTACCCTGAACTGATCTGAGCTTGAAAACACGCAAGTGAATCCCCACGGAAAAGGGAAAATGTCTTTCCACACAGATCGATGTAAGACTTGTAGTTGGTATTTCCAGAGAAATGAAGAGTAACAATGGCAAATGAAATAAAGCATAAACAAAATAGCCTCGACTCTAAGAAAAAGGAAAAAAAAAAGAAAAGTTTTATCATGTATTTAAGGTGAAAGTTCAGTTTACCTTTAATAGTAAAATTGTGACGAAGAACTGATGATACTGCTTTATTATTTCAATAAGAAGTAAAGGGATATTTTACAAGAAAAAATTAGTAGCCACTGTCAGCTTTACAAAAATTTAGGTGAAGGATAAAGCTGCTATAAACACACTCACTGAAGGCAAAGATGGCAAGACATGCTTCTTTAGATTAGTTTTAAATACTATAATCCTTAATAAAATAACACATGCAATATATGCATTATTTTCCCCTCAGAAGTATGCGTGCTTCTTTTTACTATGTGTTTAAGAACGAAGAGGAGAAAGAGAAGGAGGAGGAGGAGAAGGAGGAGGAGGAAGAGAAGGAAGAGGAGGAGGAGGAGAAGGAGGAGGAGGAGGAAGAGGAGGAGGAGGAGGAAGAGGAGGAGGAGGAGGAGGAAAAAGAAAAGTTCTTCAAATTAACTCCGAGTAATGTGATAAACCTCCCATTTCACTTCAAAATGACATGAATTATGACAGTATCATGTGTCTAAGATGCACATACAATCTATATTAGATACAAAAAATGTTTTAGGGGGAGGGAAAATGGCAGAAAAACATGGGAAAGGAGTATCCATGTTCAAGAAATAATGTACCTGCTACCTGATGATTGTAACTGTAACCCCTCTCCACATTCCCCCAACAATAAAATAAAATTAAAAATGTTTTAAAAGAAAAAAAGTGCAATGAATCTTGACAAACATAATAGAAAATTTCTGAAGCAAATGAAGCTATTCATTTTGTAAGGCACCTTTGTATGTGTGCATGCAGTGTATTGATGGTGTAGGTGGCAGTAGGTTTTTGTGAGCATGCATTTGGCTGTGAAAGAGTACCTGAAAATAGATCTAGCAAAATTTCAGTGCACGACACCCTTGGCAGTACCCCTCACTCCTCTCGTTATACATTACATACTTACAATCCCAGCTACTTAAAAGACTGCAGCCTGAAGGATTGTGGTCCAGAGTCAGTCCTGCCAGAAAGGTCTGTGTCACCCTCTCTCCACTTAATCAGCTAACTTCTGGCCCAGAGGTATGGTAGAGTGGTAGAGTATCAGCCATGACACCAACGTTTTCCCATTGGAACACTTTGTACAATTTTTACCTCCCTTCTGAAATCTCTATTTTTCAGTATATTTTTAGGTTTGGGAAGATCAAATGTGTTTCATAAGGAGCTGTGAACCATGTTTTTGCACATGCATTTACATCTGAAACTTGATCTGTAAGTACTCATTCTTCTATTTTTTATTGTCTCTCAAAAACCTTCAGGAGACTTGAAACACTCCTGAAAATTAAAATTAAAAAAAGGAAGTGCCACCTATTGCAGTAGTACAAAGCACTCCAAACATTGTACAACTTTGTGCTCGTTAAAAAGAATACACGGTAGGCATTAAAACACCACTGTGTAAATATTTTTAACAATATGATACAAATGTTCTCAACATGCACAACAAATTCAGTTAGGCAGAGCGAGGAAGTGACAGCGTCTGAAATGAAGCTGGCACCGTCTCCACAAACCTTTTCTTCGCTGTCATAGAAGAATTCTAGTGAGGGAAAAGATGGAGGTATCCAATCAGACTTACTGACTGCTGGGTGTGGACGGGCAGACTCCAAGGCCAACCAGAACAGACCACGCTCTGGTTAGCATCAATATGTTGATGGAGATATTGGTGGAGGGCTTAGCCTCTATCTGCTCTACCTGAGGAATCCAAAAAAGCAGTGTATTTCCACAGGAATAATGATCTCCACAAACATCTTTATCGCAACAGAAAATATAAAAATCCCATGGGTCAATAGGCCTAACATGAATCTAAGCCCCTCTTGATTAAAATCTCATGATTTCATTACTCTGAAATTTAGAAAATGAAAACTCATAAACACTTTATGCATTGAATTATAACCTAGCTCTATACTGTGTCTGTTCCAAAAAAGATACATTATTCGTTAAAAAATAAATTATTGGGCCGGGAGTATGGCCTACTGATAGAGTGCTTGCCTAGCATTCATGAAGCTCTGAGTTCGATTCCTCAGTACCTCATACACAGAAAAGGCCAGAAGTGGCTTTGTGGCTGAAGTGATAGAGGGCTAGCCTTGAGCAAAAGTGTTCCAGGACAGTGCCCAGACCCTGAGTTCAAGCCCCAGGACTGTCAAAAAAATACTTTATACAATAGTATGGGAGGAAATTTACATAACACATTTGAGGGAAGAAAAAGTTTTAGAAAGATAATTTTTCCCCCTCTGTATAGAAGTCAATATATAAAGTTCTTTGGTTAGATGCCTACACTTTTCAGACTCCACAAAGAGCAATAGTGGCTTTACGAGATAATTAATACACATGTGTTGACACATCGTATTTATTCTTGAACAACAAATACCACCTGTTCCTGGGTCGGTGAGCAAATGCCATCCAGTATGTTCATAGCCTGAGCTATCAAAGGGGGTGGCTAGGATTAGCAGCCTACAAATACAGAAGTTGGCCACAAGATGGCAGCATCGCCTCAAAGATAACAAAATTGAACCTGCACGAATATTTGTAATCTAAATAGCATAATTTTGACTAACAGCCAAAGAACTCACTTCCTAAGAACTTGATGAAAACTTATCAGAGACAACTGTACACTGTAAAGTAAATTTTAAAGACGTAAAATTAAGGGGTACTTTAAAGACCTTAGCCTCCCGAGGGAATTTTTTACAGGACTCTAAAGACATTCCCTTTCCTTAGATAAATAAAGCATGTGTAAAGGAACTAGGCAGACAGTTAACTTTCACACACAACTGTATCATACACTGACACACATGAGGTCAAACTTACTACACAGGGAAATGTCAAAATCTAAATGTCTACATTCCTACAAATGTACTCAGTCGCTTTGAGATGAATATAGACATTCATTTGATTCCATCTAAATAGTTAAATATCAAAGTATTTGCATGCCTGCAAGTGCTGCTTTGATTTCTGAAAACCTTTGTGATCATACAGCACATCTCGTTAAAAACATTAAGACTGAATTTTTTCAGAAATATGTTTACGATTATTAAAATATTTTCATATGTTTCACAGGAACTTGAAGGGATGAAGGAATACTTAATGACAGTGTTCGAAATGGCACATTGGGATTTGTGTGAGAGCATGTAGGTGTATCTTTCTACTCAGTGTTAGAGCTCAGGTATACTGATCAGTGAGATGTTTGATTTCAGCCCATCTTGCTCTCCTTTTCTCTATGAGTATACATCTCTAACTTTGCCATCAGATCCTGAATAGCCAGAAAACCTTAATATTTGGGAGTTGGCCATTTTTGGAAGTTCAAGTTACTCAGAGGCAATGGGAGAAAAACTATTCTCAATGTCTTAATTTTCTTACATATGATCTGACACCAGAATACAAAAAAGATTTTAATGTTTTTAAATGAAATTTGCCTAACACTTCCTAAAAGTTTACAGCTGCCTAATATTTACAGGAAGTTTGATCATGAAATTCTGAAATTTGGTTCATTTCCCAAATTGCCTGCACAAGGCAATTTTGTATTGAGTTATGTCATGTTCTGGTACATTGACTTCAGGTATCCACCTACCTATTGCACTACATATAAACCCATGCTAGTAGCGCAAGTCATTGCATCAGTAAATGTTTCTGCCCTTCAGCTACCACTGTGGCAAATACTCATTTGCTTCTACTGATGATTCTCATTCACAGAATTCAGGGATGATAGCAAACAAAGCCAGAAGCACGAGAGAGTGTGGGTATAGTCCAAATACTTTTTTATTTTGCTCAACTTTGATTTTAGCTTTCTTGGTAATTATCCATGATTCCACCATATTATTTCACTTACTGCATTTGTATATACTTTCATACTACCTCATATATTTATTTATAAGTTCAGAAGCTAAATCTAGCCTCCACACATAATGCACAACATACATCCTTTGGTTCTCTGGGCCTGACATACTTCACTTCACATCATTTTTGTTAGGTTCTTTTGATTCCTTTACAATATTCTTCTTGAAGTAAAGGGTAGACCAAGGAAGAAGAGAAAAGGGGAAAACTACGGACAAGCATCCAATGTATATCCTACAAAATGAAGAAGAATAAGAGAGGGGCTGGGCAGAGGAGGGTTGGGTGAGAATGCTGAAAGGGTTGACATTAATCAAGATGCATTATATTCGCAAACTGCTTTGTTAAATGATTACTCCTGTTAATAACTATTAAAGGTAATTTTAAAAAGAAGAAAAATAGATGAAGAAATAAACACTTTCCACAAGGAAACAAATGAAACTTTCAAGATATAACCCTTACCTTTGTACAATTTAATGTACACCAAGTCAGTTAACAACTGCCTTCTCCTGAGGCCTCCAGCCCTGGTCAGTAAACTCCCCCAGCGCAGCCAAGAGAAGTGCATACAACAGACACACGGTCTTCCCACGGCATGTCTTTTCTCTCCTTACATGCCAGTCTCCATTCTTCCATAACACAGGGCTTGGAAACGCTCAGACGCTCAAGACAATCTCTACCTTCAAAGCCTTCCCTTGGTCTCCCGGGAAAATGACAAGGTTCTTTCTGATCTTGAACTTTCATGCGTTTCCTAGCCTGTGGGTCCTCTGGGCTCTGTCGTCGTGGTCAGGGGCCACTGGAAGGAATCTCCCAGCTCTGCAGTGTGCGCTGACCTGATGGGGACAGATTCTGGTAAGGTCACTGTTCCTAGCTGGATGCCGCTCTTGCATCCTCACGAGGCATCCTCACGAGGCAGAGGGGTTTGGGGACTCCTGTCTCCTCGTTTCCAGGCACTCAGGACCCCGCCAGGTGTTTACCTGGTGACCTCATCTGAATTTAACCCCTTCTCAAAGGCCCTGACTGCGCCTTTTACATCCATTACATGCGGATCTTGGGCGACAGAATTCATCACCATGCAGTCTCCATTTAGGCTGAGCTCTTCTCCTCTCAACCGTGGAGGCCTGAAACCGTGTGCACTCTGCGTCACGTCTCCTTCCCACTCAGAGGGCTGTCTCTTAGATAATCTCCAGGCCTCAGGCCCCATGGCTCCAGCCGCTCTGGGTGGGCTCCTCACATTTCCATCCCTCGTCCTGCGCAGAGGCCCTGTGGAACGGGCCGCCAGTAAAAGCCACTTCTTGGCCTGTGGACCACCCACACCCAATAAAGCTCTGAGGTGGTGGAGATGGCGCTGCGCTAAAGGATAAAGGCCCAGGCAGAACTGAAGGTAGCCTCCTGTGTGGAAGTGAATGTGTGCGTTGTATTGCTGTTTTTAATGGAAACCTAGATGACTGAAAGGTAAAGAGGAGGGCCAAGTCTCTGAAATACCTTACACAACTCGGGTGATTGCAATACTCATGTAAGTACAATGCTTCCATTGAATTAGTCAGGTTGCCAGTCCATCTGAATTGTCATCGGTAGCTGTAATGTAGCTGCAAACCCACCAGGGGGCAAGCTCGCGCTTGTCTAGGCCTCATGTGTAAAGGACAGACTGCTCTAAAAGCAAATGACCCTAATGTGCTTGTTTTCCATAGTCAGTCCAACAAAGCATGTGCAAAGTTTAGACTCATGACAGTACTATGCCATATGCATGAAGAATGAGATTCCCTATCAGAAATGTTCTAATTTCATTGTGCCAGAATTGCTAGACTCGGGCTCTTTGTTTTCTAATGGACCCATTTACTCTGTGATATTAAGTCTGCTTTTAAAAACAGTTTAATGGTGATGATTCTTATATTGTTTTAAACTATAAAATCCATCGCATTTACTAATATAATCCCAGTTAATGTCGGGGTAGTTTGTGACTGTAGTTGACAATTGCAGCGATCACCAACTAACTTGTCCTCATTTTCCTTGGAATCACATTTCAACATCTTAATTTTCCCATAAATCACAGTTCACAAAAACAGAGTTTCAAAAATGAGACCTGGTTGAAGGAACTCTGCCACTGGAAGTAGAGGAAGTCTAGCTTTGAAGAGTCTATCTAGCCCTATACCTTATTTCACATTTCCTGCCTGCCATGAGGAAACAGATTCCTCCAACCACTGTTACCTTCTGCCTCACTTGCACTCCTGGAATACCACAGTCAATTGACTATGGACTGAGATCTGCTTCTTTTTGTCATGGGACTTGATTTCTGCTTTTTTAAAATCAGTAAAATGAAATGCATTGGTCTCTGTAAAACTGGACTTTGCTGTTATATTAAGTTTTCAAAAGAAATCATTTCTTTAAAAAATTTCACCTGTTGGTATAGAAAATAAAGAAATCTGTATGATTTCTTAAGTCACAAGTTCTTAAAAATTTTGGAAGCATGCACATTAAACATGGTATTTGTCATTTGTTTGTGCAGTATGTATGTGTGCATTGTATCATACACATATGTGTGTGTATGTTTGTGTGTGGGGGCGCATGGGAAATGCCATCTCTATTATACAAGTAAAATGGGAATGCAAAAGGTGTGCCAGGTGGTGAGATTCATTATCTTCTGAATTGAGATTGGTAAGTAGTGACAGAGTGGCATGTTAGAGAGAAACTAGGAAATACTATTTAAGAAAAGACAGAGGATGGGAGTTTGGCCTAGTGGTAGAGTGCTTACCCAGCATGCATGAAACCTGGGTTCAATTCCTCAGTACCACATACACAGAAAAGCCAGCAGCTATGCTGTGGCTCATGTGGTAGAACACTAGCCTTCAGGAAAGCCCAAGGACAGTGCTCAGGCCCTGAATTCAGTTCCCAGGAATGGCAAAAAAGAAAAAAAAAGAAAAGATAATGAAAGATATGACCCCACTGGTCCTCATAGGCTCTCTATAAAGCAAGAATATATTCAAACTCCTTCTAGGGCTTCAGAAAAGACAGTCACAATTTGAAAAGTCTGCTTCTCTGTTTAGTAACCTTCAAGACATCAAAAACACTTTTTGAAATGACTGTTCAACAACTGTTCTAAGTTAGCAGCAAACATATCTATGCCAAATTCCTGAATTGCTTAGAAATTCTCTTTGTGTGTTTCTCTGAGTGTTACTCTGTCTGTATGTCTCTCTCTCTGTATCTCTCTATATCTGTCTCTGTCTCTATCTCTGCCTCCCCCCTTTCCCTCTCTCTCCTTCCTTCCACTTAATCTAAAGTACATAGTCACCAGTTATACTCTAAGTAAGAAATGCTACATGCCTACAAATATACATATATGCGTGTATATATATGCCTGTATATATATATATATATATATCACAGATTTACCCAATACTGTCATTCTCTTTACCAATTCCAGAATTAACAGTAGAGTGCTGAACGAAGAACAACTGGCTTTCACAGTGCCCTGTGAAGTCCTAGAAATTATTAAATTAAATCCATGCTGAGACTTGTGACTTGAGTACTGTCGTCTCTGCTTTACCAGTAAAAGGGGAATGTAAAATGTGCTCAAGGTCATGGGACCAGGATCCAATAAACCCATGCCGTTTCTCTAGTTAAGTCAAGAAATTTTCAACACCAGGTGTGCAAAGCTAGTGTGGTCTTTTCTCACACAAAGTATTGCATCTGCTAACTACCACAGTCTCCACTTAAAGTGTGAGTTGGATTATAATGCCTTATGCTAGCAGACAACAATCTCATTAAGCATCATATCAAATAAAACATTTAAAATTTGAATTAATCAAATTTTAATCAAATCAATCTATAATACCTCAGGAAGAGGCCAAAAAACCTAAAATAGCTATCTAATTCAATATTTTGAAAACCTTTTCAAATAAATATCCAAATGATTATACTAATAAAATAAGATTGTTATTTTTTTCCAATGGTAATGCCACTTGTGTTTCTCAAATAAATCTTTCTTATCAATGACATTACCATTTGAATCAACATAATTATTTAACTAATTCCCAATCCTCATTCATGTCTCACATTTTGGTTAATTTTTATATAGAAAAATGCATCAAAGCTTCAGATCATTCATAGTTTTGCCACATAACAACCATTTTTAAAATTATAATTGCTACTTCCCTATTCACTCTAGAAAATAGATGCAAATGATCTTTGGCACTAGGATTTAATGAGATATGTATATGGTTTTCTTTTCCTGGGATGCAATTGCTTCCTGAGAGGAAGCTGGCCCTGTGATTCATCCATAAATGATAGAGAGAGCCACACATATACCAGCATAAGGAAAAGGCCAATGGAACTGGTTAGACAGGGAGAGAACAAGCTGTTCTTGACTGGAACTGTGTGTCTTGGGTTGATCTACATTACAGGTTGTAATGAGACATTGAAACAAAGATCTGAAGCAAATATATATTCTACAAAAATGTGAGAAAATAAGAAGCAGCATTAATAGGATAACTTGAATGTCTGCATGAAATTTATTTCATCTTTGTGACTCTCAATTTTTTTCATACTATACATATATGTTCTAGAAATTTTAGGTGGAGACCATGAAGTTGTACTTATTTCTGGTATCTGAGAACTCTTCTAAATAAAGGATTTTTTAAAAAAGGAAGAAAAACAAATCTTCTGTGATCATTCAGAGCAGAGAAGGGTAAAATTGAAAAACTATCTTCCTAAATGACAGTGTGCCATAGTTTAGTGGAAGAAAAGTAGATTTATTTTACTGAACTCTTTATTCTGTTCTCATTTCCCTAGGTAAGCTCTTAAATATTTAAAACCATAAAAGAAACTACTCTCCTAAGGTTTTAACAAGAAAATATTAGTTTACCTTCATGTAGAGCAGAGCTGCGTGTAATCTATCATCACTGTTGAGAGGCAATAAATATATCTTAGCACCTCCTATATTGAATGCAATTCTCATCTTCTACAGAGGATGAAAAATAAGCAATGTCAAGGTTATCACTGGCGCTGCCTAGCCGTTGCTTTAGGTCAACAGTTCTTTCTTTCCTTCAAAAGAGAAATGAAAGATATTTTATGAGTCTGGTAAACAAATTTCCCAATAAATCAGTCAACCAGATCAAATTAATATTGAGTGTCACTAGTTTAGAGCAGAAAGCCTTAAGCTAGCGTATAAGATACTCATGTAGATACGTATTCATAAGAATAAAGATGCTTTTATTTAAGAGAATCTAGATTCAAAGTTTAAAGATTTACATTGGAATTAGTATATAATTACTGACCATGTAAACTCATTGCAAACTGAAGCTAAATAATAAAGAAAATCTGTAAGTCCAGATATTTGTTTTATAAAGGCAAAATTCAATTATTTGGCATCACATTTAAAAGGACCCTATCAGAGGTGAGAAGGACTTTAACAATAAACCTCCAGTGTGTGTTAGTCAATTTTTTTGTGTGGTTGTTGTATATATCTAAGTAAACAGCTTAAAAGGATAAATGATTTTACCTTAGCTCAAGATTACAGTTCAAGCCAGTTGCTAGTGGCTCCTGCCTGAAATCCTAGCTACTCAGGAGGCTGAGATCTGAGGATTTGTGGTTCAAAACCAGCCTGGACAGCAAAGTCTATGAGACTCCTATTTCCAGCTAATTATCAGAAACTGAAAGTGATGCTGTGGCTCAGGGATGGGGCAGTAGCCTTGAGGGGAAGTGCTGGAGGACAGGGCCAGGTGTAGAGTTA
The DNA here is from genome assembly GCF_031878675.1 of Megascapheus bottae. Classification (NCBI taxonomy): domain Eukaryota; kingdom Metazoa; phylum Chordata; class Mammalia; order Rodentia; family Geomyidae; genus Megascapheus; species Megascapheus bottae. The sequence continues at coordinate 75,572,098 of NC_143512.1, forward strand.
AAGTCCCATGACAGAAAAAAAAGCAGATCTCAGTCCAGAGTCAGTTGACTGTACTATTCCAGGAGGCATAATTTAACAGTGACTGGAGAAGCTTACCTCATGGCAGGCAGGAAATGTGAATGAGGGTATAGGGCAAGATAGATTCTTCAAAGGTAGACTTCCTCTACCTCCAGTGGCAGAGTTCCTTCAAGTACATCCCATTTTCTAGTAGTACATTTTGTATAAACGCATCCATGGATGATGGCATTTGAAGAAGTTAGTGCCCTCAGAATTCCATTCTCTCTCAACTTCCAATACAGTCAAAGACTAGGTCTGCATGAGCCATGGAGAGGGGTTGTGATAGTTTGGGGAGAACACATAATACTTAAACCACAACCTTTCAGACAGGTGATACCAAGTGACATGACTTTTGATCATTCAAAATCATGAAGGACTCAACACTCAATGCAAAAAGTACATTTCTAATGGCACTTTCAATGGTTTCACAAAAAGGGAAAGAAATTTCACATGCAAGTTGGGTATGGAAAGCACACATAGACCAGGGATGATTATTTTAAGATATAAATGAACTATGAAATCTTTAAGTGATTCCATAGTCCTTAGGGAAGACTACCATCTCAAATGTGTAGAAACTACATCAGGCCCAACAGTAAAAAGGGATAGGAAGTGAAATAATAGTTTCTGGATGTTGTAGTTAGGAGAAGATTCACTCTTCTAGCTCAATCAAGAATGATTAGGAAAAAATTATCTTTGGTGAGGTTAATCAATCTCAAGGAGACACAAATCATTCCTGAGTTTCTCTCCTATATAGAAGTTAGCTCTATGTTATGCACATGAAGCCATATACAGAATCATATCCATATGTATACAAACATGTTAAGTCAAGCATGATCTACTGGGGGAGAATTCCAATGGTATCATCCTTCGAACAACCAACTTACAATTTGACAGAAATGAATATCAGGACACTGGAACATTTTTGTATGAGGATGGGAATAAGGAGAGGCAAATATAACCATACTATTTGGATATACATGTGAAAATGGAACCAGATAAATTGAAGGGATGGTTGGATTAGGAAAGATGAGAGAGAATGATAAAAGAGGGGATGTTGATGACTGTTTATTGTATTCTCAAGCTGATTTGTTGATTTGAGAGCCCTTTGGACAACTACTTACAGATAATATAAACTGAATTAACTAAATCTATAAAAAAAGAAGGATGGAACAATTAACACCTTATTTCTAACTAAAAGATATATATTCTGTATAAGCATGAATTAAACATCCTACACACAGGCTACAGTGATTTCCATTGTGAAATGGAAAGATTTCCTTTCCCAAATTGATACCCAAGTAGTTATGAAATGATTCATTAAGAAAGCTCAGGAATATGAAAAAGTGATGTCAAAAAGTTCTTCAAATGCTCTATTGTCTGATTATATAGTAGAATAATGGATTCCTCATAACAAAGAGGCCATTCTAACACTAATGGCTCAGTGACCTTGTCATGAAGATTCTCTGTTCCAGGTTGATTGACTGAACCAGAATTTGGGCAGGTCAACTTAAGGCAGGAATAACAGCTAGGTTCATTCACAAGTTTTCTGTCTTCAGACTCATCAGCAGCATCGACACCAGAATCAGCATCAGCCTCTCCTATCAAGCATTCTGTTTTTTTGGTCATCATCTTCTATACAAGTTTTTAGGCGTAAGACAAAATTAGAAATTGTCAGTTATTTTACTCATTTTTTTCTAACATAATTTCTATTTCTATTTTCCAATAACAATCATTTCTAATGGATATCAAATCACAGTAACACCACTGAGAATTGTTTAATCATTGATCAAAATTCATTTGTGGCTGTGTAAGTGTTTCTATGTGTATTTTTCTTTTTTTCTTTTTTCATTTAATTTTATTGTCAAGGTGAAGTACAGAGGGATTACAGTTACATATGTATAGTAGTGAGTACATTTCCTGTTGAACATTGTCAGCCCTCCCACATTTTTCTCACTATGTGTATTTTTCATTAGGCAAGTGAGATAGTCTATAGAGAGACAAATTATTATCAAAATTGGATTTCCTTTTACTTTATTGTTTTTTCTCTTCTTAGTTGAATTGCATTTGTTTTCACGGATACAATATAATCGCATATATTGGAACAATTGTGTATACTCTGCCATGATAGTCTGATACAGGTGTCATTACATAACATTTTAATTGGGTTAAGTGTACATATTAAGAATGTATTCTATCATACTTGAAATGATTAAAATCTTTCTCTAATTTCCATCACACTGCTGTTCTTCCTGGCCACCTACTGTGCATCAGTGGAGCAGAACTGCATGCTCCTCTGGTGGCTTCCTCATTATCAGTGCCCGTGGTGGAAGTGGGACCCTGGAGCGCCACTGCCTCTTTTCCATTGGTCAGATGGCTCTGAGAATCATAGACATGTCCACATTTTCCACAGCACAGGACAGAAACTTGTACAAGGCAGACAGTTGTTATTAGGAAATGAAATTGAACTCCTGTTGTTGAACATGCAGCTTTCATGAAGTTAGATAAGAATAATATTCCAGGATTGCCATATAACACAAAAAATTTTTAAAATGCCTCTGTTATAATGCTACAATGGTCTTAAAGCTACATTTTGAAATTAGAGATAGGCATGCTTTCTACATTCTTTCCAAGCATTTCAAGTTGTCACAGGCTACCAGGAATCACCTCATAGCAAGCTGTCCATACACATAATGTTTTCCAAAAGATTAGAAGAGGCTAGTGGAATATGAGTTTTGAAATTGTACCTATAGGATTACTGTAGTCAGATAAAGTATAATTATACCTACTGAAAACGGATGCATAGCTATAACTCAGCTAGGTATTTACAACAGGATCTCAGTGAGTCTTAAAGTAAATTTCCTTTGCTTAATTCCACAGCAATAGCCATAGAAACCACACCAGAGCTTAATTCTAGGAGATCACACAAACATAACTCAATGCCCAGGTGCTCTCTCAGCCACCTAAATCTATTAATGACAGTACTTCAATGTGCTACCTCTCAAACTAACTTCGCCCTAGCCAATAACAACAAATCCTTATATATGGGCCTGCACATATAAGGATGTAGGAAAACTAAGAGGGTATTTCAAAGCATCCCAAATGCTGCCCACAAAAATGGTTCCTGTTACATTTTTTCTGGTTAAAATGGTTTAGTACTTATTAACTCAAACAGAAGCACGTCTTTCAAGAATCAAAGTGGAGGAGAGTGCAAAGGGAAACAGGTCAAAAAATCAAGGAAAAGTAAAGTCCTAGTGTGCATTTGAAACTTAAATAATTCCATTGTAAAACAAATCCATTGCCATAGCGACCATACTTTAATCCTTTATTTATGGTCATTGATCAACATGGCCAAGAGAGTGTTGTAAAAATGCGTGAAGACATAATGTTTGAATCCCATGTAATGGAGTTGCCTGTATCCTTCTATCTGAGCACTCACACTAGCCATAGGGGATCCCAAGTTGCAAAGAAGGAGACCAGGAACAGGAGACGCATTTAATTTGGATCTAGTGAAAGGTAGTTACACTCTCACAGTGTGTGGGTTCAGTGTGTTGCTTGTCTCCTAAGAATGTTAGGTGTTTCCAAAAGCAAGTGCAGGGTCCCTTTTGCACAGCAACATGAAGATATTGGCACAGTAGATGCACTATGCAATGCCCTCAGATGAGAGTAGGGAAGATGTCACATGACTTGGGATGGGTAGAATCAAGTCTCCGAGGAAAATTTCTCTCAGGATCAGTGATTCCTTTCCAACAAAACTTCATGAGGTAGCTCCTAGAAACAGTGTGTGAAAGAATGTGCCAAATGCTGAAGGAAAATGTGTTTTTACTTGGAATCTTACAAATCAGAATTAATTGGAGTTCCATCCAGGAACTGCAAAGCCTTCAATATCTATGGAAAATCTCATTCATGCATGAAACAATTTGATGTCATTTCAAGTAGAAACAACTACAATTTCACACCACATTATCAATAAAGGAGAATGGGGCACAAGGAACCCTCCCAATTATATGAGTAGAAAATAGATTATACTCACATACAGATTATCACAGGGAAAAAATTCCAGAGTAGTACTGAGGTATATAAAGTACGACAGAAAAGTTTTGGATATTAGGATGTGGTTACTAAATGTATTATACTGAATTATTTTTTTGGATTTAGGGATGTTCTGTCAACCTGAAGTATACTTTCTATTGCTTTTTTCATTGTGAGTTTGCCTCAAATTTTACCTACATTTGTGACTGCCATTCTTCCTGTTAGAGAGAATCTTGAAGTTGCATAAGTTTCAGCCTTCCACAAATCCAGAATTTAGCCATGCTTACAAAGTATACCAAATTAAAACTTTGCCCAGCACAGGAAACAACCAAATCAAAAGAAAACCCTCATAATGAGAGATAATCTCTGCCAGTTATTCAACAAATATATAATGGGTTCCAAAAATTAATACAAAATAATCCTATTAAGAAAGAAGGCAATAAATTGAGAAGTTTTCAACTGAAAAAGCCCAAATGGCTAACAATGAATAAACATTTAAGATAGTCATAAAAGAAATTCAGATCAAAACATTATCGGGATACTATCTCATCCCCATCAGATTTGCTATAATCAAGAAAATGGGGCTAGGAGTTTTGCCTAGTGGCTTGGCCTAGCATACATAAAGACCCGGGTTCCATTCCTTAGTACAACATACACAGAAAAAGCCAGAAATGGTGCTATGGATCAATTGCTAGAGTGACAGCCTTGAGAAGCCCAAGGGAAGTGCTCAGGTTCTGTGCTCAAGCCCAGGACTGACAAAAACAAAACAAAACAGAAACCACGAATCTGTATATCTAGGTGATAGATAAAATGACCTCAAGAAAGCCAACGAGAAATTAATACAATATGGATATATATACATATATATATGTGTATGTTGAAGGTGTAGGATAATTAATATGGCTGAAGCTGTAAGAGAAGGAAAATCAAATACAAATGTACAAGAAATAGAAAACATACAGTGGATTATTATGTATTAATATTATAAAATATCATTAAGGCATTAATAAATACTCAGGCAAGAGTCACAAAACAATGAACATATAACTGGTCAGAAAGAAAATCCAGGGCCGGGAGTTTGGCCTAGTGGCAGAGTGCTTGCCTATCATGCACAAAGACCCGGATTTGATTCCTCGGTACCACATACATAGAAAAAAGCCGGAAGTGGTGCTGAGGCTCAAGTGGTAGAGCTCTAGCCTTGAGAAAGTCCAAGGACAGTGCTCAGGCCCTGAGCTCAAGCCCAGGACTGGCAAAAAAAAAAAAAGAAAATCCAATATGAAAAACTGACACATTTGGTCCATGCTTATTGTTTATAATGATATATATTTAAAAGTCATGGACGTAGAAAATAATGCAGATGTAGAAAAATAATAAGACACTATGACTTAAGAGAGAAGTCAGGAGGGTGTGAATGGGAAAAAAGGAAGGGGTAACAATGTTCGACAAGACATCTGCTCATCACCTTATTTATGTAACTATGACCTCTCTCACATCACTCATATAAAAAACTAAAATGAAAAAAGAAAAATAATAACTAGTTGTTCAGGAATTTCAAACTTACTCTTCTCAATTTTTCTTGAATTAATGCTTAGCTGAACATGAAAATCATATACTATCTAATACAGAATGTAATATTCATTATCTGTCCATACCTCTGGACTACTAACAAAAAGAATGATCAAGATGTTGCAGGAGTATTTATAGCTTTTAAGAAGGAATACTTACTCCAAAAGTGATCAGGAAGTATGCAACAATACATTAGAAGGTGAAAAACCCACGTTAATGTATCAAAAGATACAACGTTTTCTCTAAAACAAGTATACCAGTTGAACTTTTGCAAGCACAGAAAAAAAATTGAATGAAGTTAAAAATTAACATAGTGTGAAAAACAAAGCATAACAACTAAAAATTGTAAAAACATTAAAATCAGATACAGAACGACATTAGAAACAGTTGAAGTGGCTCAGAGTGAACATTCAATTCTCTACATTTGGAATGTGAGCACATGTACACACAGACACTCAAAGTGCAATGGACAGGTGAGCTGCTGTGCTCAGACAACCAAATTTCCTGAAGTTTAACCAAATAATATGTAATGTTTGGGCCTTTCTCATAGAAAAATGAAGTGAACGTGAATCCTTTGATGAATCAATAGCTCATCATTTTATTGCTTAAAATAACTCCATCTATTTTATCCATTTATGAAGAACAGCATCTGAGTCACACAGTTTTCTAAGATTTTAAGAACATTGATGGTGTTTTAAGAACTTACAATAAAGAACATAAATTTGGTAAATAAAACCACTTGTTTGATTTACCTCTAAGGGTAAATTAACAAAAACAAAAACAAAAATCACAATCCAGGAGACCTAGACTCAGGTTAATAGATTTGTTCCCTCAAAACATGAGTTCACAATTCTGGAAGTATTATTATTTATATTAGCGTTGAACAATTAGATAAATGGCAGTAAGTTTCAGCACAAGTGAGGAAATATCAATAGATACAGGTACATGTGTAACTTTATGATAAATTGCCCTGTTGTTTTCCATAATATACATACCATTCTGCATCTCCAGGAAAAGTTTCTGAGATAGCTAGTCTGTCCCATCATTCACACAGTCAAGATTGTTAGATAAATTTTCTATTGTGTGTGCAACACTGCAGTATCCCTGAGATTTGAATTCTTATCCACAGCAAGGACCACCTTACCAGTGATTGAGACATCAGTATGTTTTATTTCCTTCAGTCACCATTGAGAAAGATTTTTCTGTTTATCATTTGTGTTGTTTTCTGTTTGGTGATTTCTGGACCCAAAACTTGTGGAAAGTATGCTGATGAGATTGTTTACCTGTTTTGATGAATGCTGATAAGAAGTCTTTCATCAGAAACTTGGTTTGAAAATTCTTCCTGTGCCTGATCCCTTCAATCTACTGACCATGTCTTCCATAAACCAACAGTTTTGATTTTGATAAATAATGGTACTCATGTTGGTTTTAGTTAAAAGTAGGTAGTGAGTAAAATCTCTCCAGTCCAGCTGGGTGTTGGTAACTAATGGCTGTAATCCTAGCTACTACAGGAGTTTGAGACCTGAAGGATCTCAGTTTAAAATAAGCCTAGGCAAAAAAAAAACTGTGATATTCTTTTTTTTTATAATGTATTATTTTTTTTATTGCTTTGTTAGTTGGTTTTTTTATTTAATTAGTAAAAGGGTTACATGATATTTGCCAGATAGAAGGTGCATTAATTCACATACATTGATACCCTTTCACATGTCTTGGTACCCATTTCCCTCCCCCCCCACACCCCCCACTCGTCTTGGTTGATATTCTATGACCAATGAAACAGCAAAAGCAGGAGTAGAATAGTGGCTCAACAAGTAAAAAACCAGACAAGAGCACCAAAACTGAGCTAGCTTTTGGCTTTGACTTCAGCCCCCAATGTCAGCACATAACACACACAAATGTTAACAAGTCTAAATTTCTGACTTTTTCATTTCAAAGAAATCCAGGAAAGTACTCCTGAATTTATTAATTTATTTTTAAATGGGTGGCAATGAATTTACTTGTGAAAATGTGGATGGATATGTGTTCAGTTGGAAATCTGTGTGCTGAAGGATGCAGTTAACGCTTACACAGTCACAGAGTGAGCAGGTAGTGAGTTGAAGTTACAAGCAGTGAATATGCCTTTGGATCTCATTCTAATAACTATCAACCTCTGTGTACCCACAAATAGCACTAGTGAAATGGGCCATGACTTTTTGAGACAGACACAAAGAAAGTGGTTCATGAGACCCCTGAGTCTTTTGCCTGGTGAAGCCTCTCTCTGCTCTCACAGCAGCCAAAGCCACTGCCAACAAGATGGTAGAGCTAGGCAGCCAATTTTTTTTTTATCAATGTGGCATTTTCTTAAGTTTTTCAAAGAATCTGAGCACAAACCAATACTGCCTACAGACATCTCTGAAACTGTGAAAGATGTCTTGGCATTTGCAATGTGTTATCCAAAAAAAATCCAGTAGATGGCATAAACACCCTTACTTTGCAGGTAATGGTTGTCATTAGCAACCAGGGGAACAATGCTCTCAGTACCCAGAGAGGAGGAAAAGGGGGAGAGAGTATCTCAGAACAGCCGAGAAAGCTGTACTAACACCAGCATTAGGTCTCAGCTTTTGTAAGGAGAAATACCAGTCTTGATCTGTTCTTGCTCCCATTCAGGCTTTCGTGAGAATGACAATATGCCTGATGGACCTTATGTCAGTGTACATTTAAATAAAATTGATTATTGCACACATAAAAGTTAAGCAAATAGAATTATGCATATGATATCTTCCCATAGGAACTAATTTGTGAAAGCTTGCTATTAACCATTAATCAAATAATGTAACTTCAATAATGTATTCTTGTTTAGCCTAAAGATAAATTCAAATCCCTTATTGTCTTACATAAGAAATTACAAATTAGAACCTGTTCACTGAGCCATCACCTCCTCATGTACGCTTTTCTCTGAGGCTCCATCCACCTTTTATTGTCCATTTAGCACTACCTTTCTTCATTATGTCTTGAATTCTCTTCTCATTCACCCACATTTCCTCATAAGAAAGGTCTGCACTGGAGCTGGGAGTGTGGCCTAGTGGTAGAGTGCTTGTCTCACATGCACAACGCCCTGGGTTCGATTCCTCAGTACCACATACACAGAAAGAAAGCTGAAAGTGGTACTGTGGCTCAAGTGATAGAGCACTATCCTTGAGAAAGCTCAAAGACAGTGCCCAGACCTTGAGTTCAAGCCCAAGACTGGCAAAAAAAAGAAAGAAAAAAAAAGAAAGAAATATCTGCAGAGTTAAGTGCATGTGTGTGTGTGTGTGTGTGTGTGTGTGTGTGTGTGTGTGTGTGTGTGTGGAGAGAGAGAGAGAGAGAGAGGGGGGGGGAGATTATATTGACTCACTGTTGTACCTATTAGAATGTCTGAATAAAAGAAATAGGAATAAGTTTAGTTCTTCTGTCACACAGCTTCAGACATAGGCTCTCATAATATGTCAATAAGTCAGTTTTCTCTTGGCTGGTCCACTATGTCATCTGATCTTTAAGCAACTTCCCTTGTGATTGGAGTTAGGTCCTGATCAGCAGCACAGTTTGTGAGTGTACCTCGACTGTCAATGATTTGGGGAAAAGGCTGAAGAAGGATTTTTGGAGATGATGCTAACCTCTCACTCTCTGAAGGGATAAAGATCATTGAAGCCATCTCCACCAAGGACATAGCGTAAGCTGTCAGGATTTTCGTGAAGTAAACAATACTACTGCCATGATCCTAGGCTGGACCCACCTTGCAGGAAGAGTCCTGAGAGCCCGTAAACACAGGCAGGGAATGGATGGAAAAGGTGGCCAAGCAGTTGGCTGCCTACAGACAACAACATCCAGGTCTCAACCTCAATTGCTCCACCTTAACCTTAACGGGACTCTGTGTTATGCTACCCACTTTGCCTGCCATCAAATCTCTTGCCCACTGTCTTGCCTCTCAAACTCAGAGAACATGTTCTCTTTCAGAAGTCTTTTGTTTACCATCTCTCCACCCTCATTAATCTCCAAACAGAAGGAGAAACCTGCTGGTACAAAAATACTGCCTTTCTGCTTATTGCTGTCTCCCCAGTGCTCAAAACATTTCTGATATAAGAAAGAAATGAAAAAGTGGATGCGCATATTACCATGTTTGTTGATCTTGGCTGACTCCTTTCCAATGGTATAGAAGAGGTTAATTAGGAAGAAAGTTCTTGTCTTAGGAGATGGACCTTCTCTGGGATGAAGACTGTTTTGAAGTTGAATAAACAGCAAAGAACACTAAACATGTACAGAGAAGCTGCAGAGCAGTGATTGACAGTAGGAGTAATATCCATTAGGACAGAGAGGTGGCTGGACCACAGCCAACTATACAAGATAACAGACCCACAACTAGCAAAGCTGTGCATCTCGGCACAAAGGGGTTTGCTACACAAGGTTATAGGCTTTTTTGCATTTATTTCTGCTTTTGTCAATTACTAGCTTTGCCACATTAGGAAAATTATGTTTTCTGCAACATTTGCTGGCTTCATCTCTAATGTATCAATGCAAAGTTTATTGGAAATAGCATAAGAACGAGGTCACTGAAAATAGATTTTCTAAGACATACTATCCTAAGAAGTCCTTTGGTTCAATTTTTCAGAAGAATCTATTGACCAGCTACAGGGCTGCCTGTCTATCTATCTGCCTATCTGCCATTCTGTCTGTCTGTCTATCTAATTTTGCCCTAGTAGTAGTTTAGGAAAATTAGCAGTTTTTGCATCTGTCTCTACACTTCTCTTTTTAGTTGTATTTTATTGTTGGGTGACCTATAGAGAAATTACAGTTACACTTGTCAGGTGTGGGTACATTAAGCACTGATACCCCTTCCTATGTTTTCTCCAACCGTCCCTTCCCCACTCCCTCCCAATCATAATTTCTTTTCCCTTCCCTTTCCTATAGCAAGTAAACAGATTGACATATACACAATAGACAGTAACCACAAGAGATAAACCATAAGGTGGAAAAAAGAAAAGAAATCACTTCACATAGTATATTAATAACAACAACCACAAAGATAAACTTCTTGTTTCCACATCCTGGAGTTCAGTTCCCTTTGCCCCATCCTATCTGGCCATATATACATAGCTTTTAGGCTATTGTGATCCTCTGTTAGGAGAATCCTAGATGTATGCTAATTATTACAAATGAGGGAAACCATGGAGCTTATGTTTCTTTGGGTATGGCTTAGTTCACTTAATGATTTTATCCAAGTCTTTCCATTTTCTTACAAATGGGGCAATGCCATTGTTTCTGATAGCAACATAGAATCCCATTGTGTATAAATACCACATTGTCTGGATCCATTCATCTACTGAAGGGCATCTAGGCTGGTTCCATATCTTAGCTTTGGTAAACAATGCTGCAGTGAACATTGTTATGCTAGAAGCTTTAGTGTGTCATTCTTTATGGACATTTGGGTAAATGCCCAGGTATGGGATTACTGGGTTATAGGAGAGCTCTATGTTTAGTCTTTTGAGGAACCACCATACTGCTTTATACAGGGATTGTACAAATTTACATTCCCACCAATAGAGTAGCAGCTTTCCCTTCTGGTCACATCCCTGCCAACACCTGTTGTTAGTGGATTCTTCGGTAATGGCCTTTCTGACTGGAGTGAGGTGGAATTTCAAAGCTGTTTTGATTTGCATTTCTTTTATGACCAGAGATGTCTAGTGAGCATTTCTTCATGTTTGAATTGGCCATTCTTATTTGTTCTTCAGAGAAGTCTCTAAGTCTGTAGTCCACCTTTTAATTGGATGGTTGTTTTTTTGAGGATTTCTTTTTGAGAAATTCAATTTTTTGAGCTGTAGGTATATTTTAGATATGAGGCCTTTGTCTGTTGTATGGCTAGTAAAGATTTCCCATAGTGTGGGCTTTCTATTTAACTTGCTAGCTATGTCCTTTGCCAAACAGAAGTGATGGAGTTTAATGCAGTCCCATTTATCCAAACTTTCTTTACTTTGCATTTCTGAACCTTTACTAAGAAAGTTTCATCCTGTGCCAAGAACCCCTATTGTATATCCTATTCCATGCTGTAAAGTTTTCAGGGTATCTGCGTTTACCTCAAGGTCTTTGATCCATTTGGAATTAATTCTGGTGCACGGTGATATATAGTGATACAGGTTTGGTTTTCTACAGTTGCTTAACCAAGTCTGTCAGCACTATTTATTGAAGAGGCTGTCTTTCTTCCATTCTATTTTTTTGGCTCCCTCAACAAGATTAGGTAGCTCTAAGTCTGTGGGTTGATTTCTGGGTCGTTGATTTCATTGGATGTCAAGCCTGTCCTTGTGCCAGTACCAAGCTGTTTTGGTTACTATAGCCCTGTAATAGAGTCTGAAGTTTGGCATTGATATACTTCCATTGCTGTTTTCTTTTTTGCTAAGGATTGTTTTTGCTATACGGGGTCTTGCATTATTCCATATGAATTTTTGGATTTCTTCATCTATTTCATTAAAGAATGATATTGGGATATTGACAGGTATTGCATTGAATTTGTAGATAGCCTTTGGTAGGATTTCTATTTTCACAATGTTAATTCTTTCAATCCAGGCACATGGGAAGTTTTTCCACTGCCTTACTTTAGTTTTAATTTTCTTTTCCAGGTTTTTAATATTTGCATCATAGATGTATTTTACTTCTTTGGTTAAATTATTTCCAAGTTATTTTTGAGGCTATTTTGTCTCTACATTTCTATGGATATTTGCTGTTCGCATTTTGGCTTTCCGAATGATGAACATTTCTGAGTTCACTATATCCTTATATTTAATGCAATGTTAGTAGATTCCTTTGATAAATAATCCATAAAGAACCATTTGGTAGTTAAAAGGTAGCCCTCAAGTCACAAGACGAGCTCTAAGCCAATTCCTATTCATGAGCTTAGAGTAGGAAAACAGAGATGGATTTTGCTAAAATATAATCTATCAATCAATCCATGAATCACTGGTTCTTTAGTTGAGCTTATTGGAGAAAAGCTTGACATTCCTGCCTCCCCTTTCTATCTGTCTCCTTTCCTCTGAGTCTGTCTCCTGTCTCTTTAAAATCCTGGAAAGACAAATTTCACAGCATTGCTGTCAGGAGATCTAAAATTATTTGATCTCAAGAAAAGGCAAGGATGAGACTGGAAGGACAGACCCCATCTTCACATGCATGCACAGAAGGAAAGAACCAGATGGCTCCCATCAGTGATGGCTTTGATAGGGCTTTTCAGTATCAGAACTGAGATAAAGATCTACTGAATCACACTATGTTTGGACTTAACTAGGTGTAGATCTTATCTTACCTTGGGCTTCAGTTTCTTACCTATATAATCTAAAGCTTTGTGTGTAGCCTGGAGATGGACTGAAATACATACTTTGTCTTTGCCTGCAATATGTCCATATAATGCAATAAATCTTCTTTCTCTGCCCTTCACCGCTAGTTTTCTATTTATTTGATATAACAGATTGAGTGGCATGTGGGAAAATTACGTTAGACCTAGAATTTTTGTTTACAAGTTGAGTTACTTGGACAATTATTTAACTTTCCTGCTCTGCAAATTTTTCAAAATAAGAAAGCTTAAAAGATGTCTAAGTTCCCTATTAGCTCTGCTTCTTAAGAGACAGGAGAAAAAAAAATAAAAGAAAAGGAGAAGTCATCTGGAAGTAAAAGGGATGAAAATTTATCGTAAGATAGGTACTATTTACAAGGAGGAAATAGGATGGAAAACAAATCTGTGAATACTGGAAACCATGCAATATGGCACAAATATATTTCTCAGGTAAATGCCCTTCACAAGGCACAAATATGACTTAAGGATATAATCTTTAGAAATGATATCATTTCTATAGAAACTTGGTCTTGAGAGCTTGTTGCTAGAGAAAGATGAATTAAGGTAAATTATAAAAACAGATACAAAGTGCATTAGGAATGTTAGTCTGAAGCTGGGCCAGCAATATTTTTTCCTACTTATCTTAAGACATGTCACTAGTCCAGCTCACGTTTATAGAAACAAGAAAACAGGTTTTGGAAAAGGTAAAAGGTATATTATACATTGCCCTGACTGGACTCTTTGTATAAATATGTCTGACTTTTGTTGTACCTTGCTCATTTTACTCTTAATATGATGCTTTTAAATTCATCAACATATTCAATAATAAACTTTATGATTTTTTTGGAGATGACATGAGAATGCAAATTGAACAATTAGTTGGACAATTGCACAGATGTTGGGAGTTCTCAAGTTTAGTGGCCAACAAAGTGATTTTTAATATTATCCTAGGTCTAATCAACTGCTTTAGTAACATACTTAAAGATTAATTGCCTTGTTGTGAAATATCTTAGTAAAATCAAACTAAATTCTCAAATAGTTATACATTTAGATACATAAAAGATCTTGGGAGTTCAAATGATTTCTCCTTTTGACCAAAAAGACCTAAGCAAAAATTTTAGATCAAATGGTGAAAGTATGAGGCTTGATGCTTTTTGTTTGTATAGTCTACTGTGACTGTATAGTACAGAAATTTTTCATAGTTCCATTTCCTATTTTTTCCATATATTTTTATTGTAATTAATAGAAGGGTTACATTATATTCAATCAGATAGAAGGTGCATTACTTCACATACATTGATACCCTTTCTCATGTCTTGGTCCCCATTTCCCTCCCTCCACCCCTGCCCCTCATCTTGTTTTTCCCCCTTCCCTATCCAATTTCAAATAACAAAATATCCATATATACAATATATGAGATAACAAGGTGAAATACTGTAACAATATGGAATAACCAAGTGACAGCTAAAGCAATGAGAGATAACATAGTACATTAAGGACAACAATCATTCATTATATGGCATTTGTCTCTATATCCTGTTCATTGCAGCACTATTTACCATAGCAAAGATATGGAACCAACCCAGATGTCCCTCAGTTGATGAGTGGATCAACAAGATGTGGTATTTATGCACAATGGAATTCTCTGCTACTGTCAGGAAGAACGACATTGCCCCATTTGTAAGGAAATGGAAAGACTTAGAAAAAATCATATTAAGTGAAGTAAGCCAGACACAAAGGTACATAGGCTCAATAGTTTCCCTCATTTGTCACCTTGGACTCTCCTAGCAGAGAGTTACAATAGAACAAAATATAGACACACAAGGTCATATCATATGACACTAAATGAAAGGACCTTCATTTCCTATTTTTAATCTTATTGTAAAGGTGATACAGGTGTACAGAAGGGCTACAGTTACATAATTCAGTTAATGAGTACATTTTCTTTTGAACAGTGTCTCCCCTCCCTCATTCTCTCCCAGTATTCCCTCTCCTGAATTCTCTTCTCCTTCAAGTTGTAGAGTTCTTTTCCAACACAATGTCTAGTGAGTTTCACTGCTCAAGTAGTTTATCCATTGTTCCATACTTTCTGGGACTCTTCTTCCCCTCTGCAAAACAGATAAGTTTATATACAAGGCAAAGGGAAAGGAAATCAAAAAGGAATAAACCAAAGAGAAAAGGAATGTTCAAAAAAGAACCGCAAATAGTACAGTAAAATACATCCTGCTTCCATTCCTTAGAGTTCACTTTGATAAGCATCATTTTATATGAACATATATACATAGTTATTGACTTCTTCTAAGCCTCTCAAGAATATCCTCCTTTTGCTCACTATATGATTAATTAGGCTATACTATCATGTCTACATGTAATTATTTATCTTTTACTGCCCATTCTAATTATTACAAATGGGAGAAACCATAAAACCTATCTTTCTTTGGTCCAGGTTTACTTTGCTTAGTAAAATTGTTTCCAAGTCTTACCATTTCCTTATGACTGGGGCAATGTCATTCTTTCTGAATAAAGCATAGAACCTCATTGTGTATATTTACCATAACTTCTATTCTATTCATTCATCAACTAAAGGGCATCTGGGTTGGTTCCATATCTTAGCTATGGTAAATAATGCTGTAATGAACATGGTTGTACTGATAGCTTTATTATGACCTCATTTGTGGTCAATTAGGAGTAGAATTGATGTGTCATAGGGAAGCTCTATATTTAGTTCTTTGAGGAACCTCCATACCGCTTTTCAGAGTGTTAAACAAGTTTACACTCCCACCAACAATGTAACGGTGTTCACTTTTGGACACATCTCTGTCAGTATCTGTTTTAGGTTTCTTTGATAATGGCTATTCTAACTATAGTGAGGTGAAATCTCAATGCTGTTTTGATTTCTTTTATGGCCAGACATGTTGAATATCTCTTCATGTGTCTATTGACCATTCTAATTTCTTCTTAAGAGAAGTCTCCCTTCAAATCTTTAGCCCATTTACTCTAGGCTGTTGTATCTTTAAGGATTTCTTTTAGGATGTTTAACTTTTTGAGTTCTGTATGAGGCTCTTTTCTGATGCATAGTTGGTAAAGATCTTCTCCCATTCTGCAGGCTTTCTATTTATCTTGCTAGCTATGTTCTTTGCCATTCAGAAACTATTCAGTTTGATGTAATCCCATTTGTTGTGTTACTAGATCTTTAACCTGTGGCAATGAGCCTTAGTGTTTATCCCTTCCTGTAATACTTTCAGGGCATCTGGTCCTATATTGAGGTCTTTGATCCATTTGGAAATCATTCTGATGGAGAGGAGAAAGATAAGGATCTAGATTCAGTTTTTTGCCCGTGTATAGCCAATTCTGCCAGCATCATTTGTTGAAAGGCTGTCTTTCTTCCAGCCTGTGTTTTGGCTCCCTTAGCAAATATTAAGTGGTTATAGGTCCATGGATTCATTTCTAAGTTTCCTATTCTATTCCATTGATCCTCAGGTCTACTCCTGTGTCAGTCCCAAGCTGTTTTTATTACTACAGCTTTGTAATATAATTTGAAGTTTGATATCATATCCCTCCATCCTTCTTCGTTTCATTTCCATTTAGCTGTTATCCTTTTAAATTATGTACTTCTAATTGTTCGCAGACAAAACTATCACCAGGCTGATGTAATTTCTACTGGCTAAATTTAGGGATTAAAAGCAATCATTAAGACAATTTTTTCCAAAGCTATATCTTTCCCCCAAAACATGTGCCTTAGAACTGTTGAATTGTTGAGAAGTAAATGTAATGACTCAGGATTCTTTGACTTCAGTTCTTTAGAACAAATGTTCCTGCATCATAATTAAGCATTATTAAATTTAAATGTTCATGTGCCACAGCTGGATTTTTTCTCATTTTCCAGAAAAAAAAAGAACATCTGGATAACCCTAACAGAGGTAGAGGGACTCCTACAGGGCCACAGTGAGAGTGGGCAAAGGAAGGAGCAGTCAGTGGCAGGGAGATAGAGTAAGTGATGTTGATGGACAGTGTGCTTGGGGACCACAGCGCAGTGGGTGCTACAGAGCAGGGAAAGCCATGGCCACTGGCGTGGACAGGCCCTCAAGAACATCCAGAGTGTGAGAGAACAGGAATTGGGGAGGAAAATGCAACAGCATCTGCTCCAGTTCCACTCTGAGTCCCAGCATAACCAACAAAAGGCTTTCCTCTGGCAAATCTAGAAAATTCCACCCAAATTCTCTAGACACTGAACATCTGTCTGGGAGAGGTCAGTCCTCTCAGATGACATGTAAACACTTCCCATCTGGAAGTACAAATTAGAAATTTTCTTTGCTGCTTTTTCTCATTTTTATCTTTTTTTCTAGAATTAATATTCTGTATCCATTGTAACTTCTGTACCTTTATGTCATAGGTTTTTATGTGTGAGTTCTTTGCAAGTTTGCTTACACTATTTACTTTTGTTTCATTGTTATTGGCATCCAGGAAATCATTTGTATATTCTGTATATCTGTTCTTCAATTGATATGTTTTTTAAACTAATTTTTACTGTTATCTCCAATGAAAAAGCCAAAAGCTAGAAGTGGAGGCATTGTTCACGTGGTAGAGCATCAGTAAAAATCCAGGTATCAGTAAAAAGCACTAAATCATTTCAATACTAGAAGAGAAATGAAAAGAAAAGACTTGGATGATTAGTAACTGTTTACATTTAGGCAATGGGCTGGGTTTCCTTATCTGCTATGACACTAAGTTAAGTTACAAACTTGCCTTGGGGAGGACATGGATGCTTTGAAACCAGTCACCAGTCAGTGCTGTTCTGATCTCTTCTGTCCTATGAAAACTTCTCTCTCTAGCCTATGAAAAGCTCCACTCATATTCCTGCTGTGTCTAGTACTGATGTTTGCCTTGTCTATGTCCATATATGTATCATATTTTATCATTCTGTTTTTTCTTCCTATTGAAGATATCTTCTTCATTTACTTTCCATGATTGCTACCCATACAGTTTTCTAATAGCTCTCACTGACTATACTTACACTTTGGCAGTTAAGAAAGACAGACTTATTAGCTTTCCAGAACCTGAATTCCAAAGCCCATCTCTGAAATTCATGCTCAGTTTCCTCTAATGAGAAAATAATCAAATTAACAATATGAAAAAACATATTTTCTTAATGATTTGGAGTTACAACAATTATCTTCACTTTACCTGGCAAATTCTATTACATGGAGGTAATTACACTGGGAGATTGTAACATAAGTCAAAAATGAATTAAACGCATATTTAAAACCAGTCCTTTACTGGTAAAAGCAAAGTTATAAGAGCATTCAATTATCAGTCAAAATTACAAGGCTCCAAAGAAAGTGTAAGTACAAACATTGTATCATGTTATCGCCTGTCCTTCAAAATAAACTTTAGAAATGAGACTTTGTCTTCTAACATTACACGCATACAAATTCTCATGCATGGGACAAAACTTTCATTTTGCAATTAGTGGTAAATTATAGAATTTTACAATACAGAAGGGATGAGTTAATTTTTTATCTTCGCCTATGTATTTATTTCAGATTGTTTTGTTTTCGGTGGAGCACTAGCCTTGAGAAAAAAAAAAAGGCTCAAAGACAGCATTCTAGGCCTGAGTTCAAGCCCCAGGCTGGGCACACAAAAAAGTATTATTTTTCCTATTTATATGTTGAGACGTTGGACTTCTCTAAGCTATGAACATTGCCTTCTTCCACAAGTGAACAGAAACCACTCATTTACTAGAAGTCCTTTTGGCAGGAATCTAAATATTCTTATTAACCAAGATTTATAAAGTGTATTTTTCATATTCTCTCTCTACTAACTTCTTTTGATCTTGCGCACATTTTGTACTAGAATTCTCTGAGAGGATAAATTGCGTCTACAACTAAGCCTGATTTTCAGCATTGCCTGTGTGGTCTCTTCCTTTTCTGCCATATTGGCAACTAGGATATCATTTTTTAGCACTTACAATTTGTAAGATATTGCTAATAGTACTATCTTCTCATTTACGGGCTTCTTGGTCCTCAGAATAAGAGGAACTTCCTGAGGAAACATTATAAGGTCAGGATGCCCAAACGATGCTACACTGAGCCCCAAGATTAGCACAATTGTCGTACTTCACTCCCTGCTGACAGAGGAATTTCTCAGGTTGTAACTGACTGGTGACCTTTACAAGCTTCATTTTTACATCCACTGCGCAAGGCGAGAAGGGGTCTTCTTGGTTTTACGTTGAGAGCAAAACGCAGCATCTTTTTTTAAAAAACGAGTGATTGCTGTCCTTAATGTACTATGGTATCTCGTCCTTTTGCTGTCCCTTGGTTATCTCATATTGTTTCAGTATTTCACCTTGTTATCTGATATATTGGATATATGCATATTTGATTATTTGAAATCGGATAGGGAAGTGGGGAAAACAAGATGAGGGGCTGGGTGGGGGAAGGAAATGTGGACCAAGACATGAGAAAGGGTATCAATGTATGTGAAGTAATGCACCCTCTATCTGGTGAATATAATATAACCCTTCTGTTAATTACAATAAAAATATATGGAAAAAAATTCTTGGCTCATCACTGACACATCACAAACAGTCTTGCTTGTAGACTCTCCTCACAAAGTAATTATCTTCGGTAATAATTTCATTTTGCCCCTTTGGCCTTACGGAATGTGCTAGCAGTTGTGTGTAATTCGTCGCTGCATCTCAATGGCTTTCAAGAACAGCATGCCTCTAGTTCACAAATACATTCCGATGGCATGGCAGTTGTATTCTCTGGGGGATTCTCACTGAGCACGTTTATATTAGGGAGACCATCATATCTTCCCCAATTAGAGGGGAAAATAGGTTACGTTCTCTATCTGCGTGAGCTCCTATCAAACTGCATTTTAAATTCCAAGCATTTATTCTGAACAGTGCACCCTGAACAGTGTAGTCACTCAGTTTCTGCCAATATAGTTGAAGCTGTGAAAACTGAATTAAAGTCTCCCTACTTGGAATATGTTAGTGCGCCTCTTCCATTTCCATTTTCCATTTTCTATTTCTTTCTTTTTTATTTGGCGACACATAGGAAATGTATATGGTAATGAGATTAAAAGCGGGAAAAGATCCTATAATTGCTATAATGCCCAAAATTATACATGTCAAGTGATCAGCCAAGGAAGCTGTTCAATATATAAAATCTGCCAAATCAATTGGTATGAAATATTCATATTTTAGCTCCTCTAAGCCCAAGGATGAACAAATAGAATGATGAAGGGATGTTAAAATAAGTTTGCATATCCATGTTAGAAATATTTTCTGTTGGAGAGATAGGGGAAATGCAGAGTTGGACATTTGAAAGAAACTTCCAGATTTCCCTAGGAATAAAGAAGCATGTCTATTCTACAAAAATGAAAGGATTCTAGGTCGAGACCATCTCCAGTTACATTTGCAGATCTCCCTCTTCCTTCCTCCTTCAATTTTTAGACTGAGGAATGTTTCACATACAATCTTTTCTTCATGTTATTAATAGAGTGTAAATTTTTCATCACTACTATAAGTGGATAAAAATGATTTCATTCTACTGGATGGAAGTTTTTTTTTTTAATGCTTTCAATTGTAAACTTTTATCCTGTGGGAAGAGATCTCTCATTCTCCCTACTAACTGCTTAGAAGCATGGGCCTGTTACTTAGCACATTCCCTGAGCCCTGTTGTAGGTGAAACTGAGCCTGCCAGTCATGAGGGCCTCCATGGTGGAGGGACAGGCTGGATAGACCATGGAACACTGAGGAGATGTAGGTGGTAATATTTACTCTATAAATAATATTACTGGAGTTTTTAAAGGACCATCCATTGTCAAGTTACAGTGTTATCAATCCAGTCCAAACAAAATAAGTGACCATTTGACAGTTCCAGCTTCCTCTGCCACTTGTACTTCTACAGGCAGCTCTAGGTTCGAATGCTGTCAGTTTATGTTAATATTTTTTAGGATGAGTATGGCTAAAGTTCTTCCAGCTACTGGAGTCCTCATCCATCATGCTTGACTTTTGTCTAAGTACTATGGACCAAGAGAAAATGACATACTATATGAACAATCAAAAGGGAAATTTGCTTATATTTTTGTTCAAAACTGGGCAGTGAGAAATTCTCAATCTATTTGTCTTGCTGCTACTAGTTTTAAAATTTACATAAAAAACAAAATCCAAGAAATAAATGTATGTAAATTTCTCTGGAAATAATTCTTTTTTTCTAGCATCAGGACTTACCCCAAGAGTGGAATTTCCTGGGAATAATCCTAATTTTCAGCTGTAGCACCCCTTTATCCTAGGAGATAGCTATTAAAATCACTATCATTTTCTTGTCTTTTCCCCAGTCTTCAGGAGTTTTAGATGCTATGCTCTGTATAGGTTCTTAGAATTATGTCCCCTATACAACAAATTTCAATGTTAAAATGGTTATTTGCATAACCTATGATAAAATATCTAATAATATCTTTGAGTAATGAATGAACTAATGTTGAGAAGCAGTTTGATGAATGAATGGTGTGTGGCTACTTTACAATTGTAGACAAAACGTGTCTATCTCTAGAGAGGTCCAGAAGAGAATTGGGACTTTGCATATACATGCAAAAAAGAATAGTTTCAAATGCTCTGTTGTTTACATTCTTGAGATCTTCAGGAACTGGTGCCAAAAGCTCAAAGTCCTTACAAATTAGCACAAATTTCCTTGTCAAGCAAATGGCCTGAGAAGAATGCCATTTAAAAACAAGGCTGGGAGTGTGGCCTAGTGGTTAAAGTGCTTGCCTAGCATGCATTATGACCCGGGTTCGATTCCTCAGTACCACATACATAGAAAAAAGCCGGAAGTGGTGCTGAGGCTCAAGTGGTAGAGCTCTGGCCTTGAGAAAATCCAAGGACAGTGCTCAGGCCCTGAGCCCAGGGCTTGCAAAAAAAAAAAAACCAATAAATACTGGTTATAAAAGTTACAAAGGATACAACCAAATGTCTCTGTCAATTTGCTTGGAAAACATAAGGACAACTGATTAAACAAAAGAAG
Organism: Megascapheus bottae; assembly: GCF_031878675.1. Lineage (NCBI taxonomy): Eukaryota > Metazoa > Chordata > Mammalia > Rodentia > Geomyidae > Megascapheus > Megascapheus bottae. The sequence continues at coordinate 75,594,109 of NC_143512.1, forward strand.
AATATGGTTTGAATAATGACAATATTTTCCAATAAACTTAATCACTTCTGATGAGAACAAGAAATAGTGTTGTTTGGAACATGGAAGAACAAAAGACTAGAGAAAGAAGAGAATTGAGATGATGAGATGAAGAAAGAAGGGACTTTTTTTTATTATCTTCCACAGCCTCCTTCCAAATTTCATTTAATATGATTTAGCTTTCCCATTATCATCCCTTTTTCCAAGTACATACACACACACAGACACACTTGTAGAAACTATAGAACAATGTACCAGGCCACTTGTGTTCTATTATCAACTCTACCTGTCTGCATACCCACTATCCAGTGTTACATCAGATTGTAATGTTATTATTCATAACAGAGATATGTCTTCAAACACACAATTTCCTGTATCTCCACGTGATAATTAATAGAAATAATTGGATGAGGAAGGAGGATTGAGTGAACAGAAAGTCAGGAATCTGGTACAAGAAGTTAGATATTAATCATACAATGGAGTTTAAGTTAGAAACCAAAATTGTTCATTTTCTTCTGTGAGTGTAAGTGATATAAAATAAACAAATTACTTGGCACAGTTATTGCTCAGCAAGCTACATGGCATTCTTCAGCAAAAGTGTAGCTGTACGTTATGATCATTAAAACAAAACACTGATTATATTTTTACCAGTCATGGGGCTTGAAATCTGGGCCTGGACATTGTCCCTGAGCTCTGCAGCTCAAGGCTACCATCCAACCTCTTGAGTCACAGCTCCAGTTCCATTTTTTTTTTTTTGGTGATTAACTGGAAATAAGAGTCTCATGGACTTTTTAGTGTCCTGGCTGACTTTGAACCACAGTCCTCAGATCTCAGCCTCCTAAGTAGCTAGGATTACAGCCATGAGCCACCATGCCTGGCTCAAAACATTGATTTAAAAAAAATGTTTTTATACTACTTTTAGAATACAGTGAAGAAGAAGCTATAAGGTTTAGAAGTGCTCACAGCCAAAAATGGCAATATTAGAAACATCACTACAATAAAAGTTGACTCAGAAATAAGTATGACACTTGAAAAAAAGTCTACATTCTAGTGGGAAAAAAAGAAGTTATAAATTCCTGATACAAGGTATCCCAAGGGCGATTTTACTACTGCCATTAATGGGTTTTTAAAACCATCTACCCTGAATGTCATACCTATAAAGTAAATGTACCTACCCAGTTGCCCTCAGCATTTAAGAGTTACAATTGTGATTTAACAGGCATTTAATTCTGGGTCCACTCTTATATGTTATACTAGTTATTACCAAATCCATTGTTTTCTTTAAAATATCTGTAGAATCATGTCTAATTCATAGGATCACCAACATATTATAAAATGGTGAGTCATAACTTTTCCAGTTCTTTATTTTCTATATAAGCTCATTTTTATTTACTCACATATTAATCGTCTTCAAAGAATAAATTTATTAATATAATAGACAATAAGATTTTGTCTTCATCTTATGTCCAGATGATTTTCTCCCAAATTAAAAAATAAAAAAAAATCGTGGTTAAAGGAAGAGGTAAGGGGATTAGGAGGAATGAAATGTGATAGTTTTCTAATGTTAGGAATGAGAGCTTTATTTTCCAAGAAATCAATTGTTAAATCAATGTTATAACTTCCCAGCTCCTAGCTAGGACACTTCTGATAATCTACTTAACCCACAACATTGTATAAAGTGCAGAAAGAGATTCATCTTCATAGACACCATCAGACTCATTTCAATGGTGACATTAAAATCATTTGCTTCCTAAGACATAAATGAACAGCTAGCTTGTACTGCATTTATCATGACCCAAATTGACTAATTTATTGACTACCTTTCTCCTCCGAGAAGAAAAATTGTTTTCTCTCTCCCAACTCTCCCTCGTTAAACTAACTAGGACTGATAAATATTACTCACATCCAAAGATTTAATTAGGCCAACAATAAATGAGAGGTGGTTCTAATACACAGAGAGCAAAGTTAGATCATCTGTTTCTTATACTAAAAAGTATAAGAATTTACATTGAATGTCTGCCAAGTGTGGTGATAGATGCCACCAGGTAGATGCTGAAATCATCTACTCATCATGATGTCATACCAAATAAATAGCAAATGACATGATAAAAATGCCACCAGTATTCTATAATGATACATGTTGTGGTAAGTGAGATTACTTTTTAAAGAGGAACTAGATCTTCTTTGTTTAGAGATGGTTGGATTTTTAGAGGGAGTTTGCAAATAAATGTCAAGTTTATCTAACAAGGAGCACTGGAGTATTGAGAATGGCTAAGTCCACAAAATACAATGGAGTCTTGAACATACAGAAAGCCAGCACTATTCTGACTTCTGTATCAATGCATTGGTGCCTTGGTAGCAGCCCAGAGTAATTTGTACTGAAGATACATTTTCTTTCTCTCTTTTTTTTTTTTGGCAGTCCTGGGTTTGAGCTCAGGGCCTGAGCATTGTCCTTGGACTTTCTCAAGGCTAGAGCTCTACCATCTGAGCTTTTTTCTGTGTATATAGTATCGAGGAATCAAACCCAGGTGTTTCTGCTTGCTAGGCAAGCACTCTACCATTAAGCCAAACTCCCTGCCCCTGAAGATACATTTTCAAGTCTAATTCAGACCATACAGAATATGATGTGAATGTGTTTTCTCTTCAGAGTTTGATCTCTTCAAAAGCTTTGCATAGATTAAGATGTTCATAAAAATACAATAATGATGCATTATGACATAAATTTGATACTCATCAGAGTTATTTTTCTACTATAAGACATCAGTTTATTTTCATTATTTTTTGCTTCTTGTAAAAGAAACTTGTTTATGAGCATATATTCATTGAAGAGAATATAAGTTCTCTCAAGAAGTTTCCATAAATATACAATAATATCCTGTAATTAAATTCACAGAGTGGCACATGACTTTTCAATATGCGTAAGTGATCTTAACCAAATTTTTCATATGACTTTAGATGTTTAGGTTCTTAAGTTTGGTAGTTACAGGGGGAGAAAATGGATTCCCACATCTTTAATCTGTCTATTCATTTTTCTCTGTTGGTTTGTGTGAGAATTCTCATTACTATTTTGGAATAACATTATGTAGGACAAGGATACTGAAGAAATGGTATATTTATGAAAAAATGTCACAGGTAGAGCTGTGACTCAAGTGGTATAATACTGGTCTTGAGCAAAAGCTAAGGGATAGTATCCAGACCTTTACTCTAGTTCAAGCCTCAGGGCCAGGGCGGGCACACACACACACACACACACACACACACACACACACACACACACACACAAAGAGAAAAGATTATCCTATGACTATACAGAGAAATTTGGCAACAGGCAAGAACATGTGAAACCTGCACTAAAAATTTAAGAAACTCAAGATTCAATGTTCTAATTTTTAGATGTCCAGATAAAACTATGAAGAAGAAAAATATCTATCTGCAGGTTCAAAATATGTGGACCAAAATCTCATAATAAAATTTAAGTGATAAAGTCTTGTTCAATATTTTAATTTCAGTAATAACTGGAATATAATCTTGCACATGAATGTGTATCTCTGTGTGTATATGTATATATAGTTTAATTATACAAAAACAAACAACCCAATTTCAAAATAAACAAAGACTATGCAGGCAATTTTGAAAGAAAGGAAATGTATATAACTGCTTTATTAATACAAATTATACTTTTGTAAAATGGAATTACAAAAGAACTTACATATTATTTGTTTCTAAATTATTTATATTTCAAACATTGGAAAAAAGCTTTGCTGGAGCAAATTTTTTTTTTTTGGTCACTCTTGGGGCTTGGACTCTGGGCGGGGCTCTTCAGCTCAAGGCTACCTCCTTACCCCTGGAACCACAGCACCACTTCCAGTTTTCTAGAGCTTAATTGGAGATAAGAGTCTCACGGACTTTTAGTGCCCGGGCTGATTTTGAACCGCAATCCTCAGATCTCACCCTCCTGATTAGCTAGGATTACAGGTGTGAGCCAACACACCAGGCTTACTGGAGTAAATTCTTCAACATAAAAGACTGAACAATTTCTACACATTTTCATGAAGGCAGATATAATTCCGGTTGTCACCATGGGGATAAAAGAAATCACCTCGTGTATAAGGGAGATAGATCCCTGGCTTGGTAGCTGAATATTGAAAAAAAGAGGCTTTGTTTTTTATTTTATTTATTTATTTATTATTTTGCCAGTCCTGGGCTTGAGCTCAGGGCCTGAGCCCTGTCCTTGAACTTTCTCAAGGCTAGCGTTCTACCACTTGAGCCTCAGCACCACTTCCGGCTTTTTTCTATGTATGTGGTGCTAAGGAATCGAACCCAGGTCTTCATGCATGCTAGGCAAGCACTCCACCACTAGGCCAAACAAAAGCCGACACACTGAAAACTTTACAAGAAGGAATAGGAGATACACTAGGCCTCCTTGGCACAGGTCAAAATTTCTTACTAAGGACCAAGAATCACAACAAAGCAGAGAAAGGCTGGATAAGTGGGACTGCATTAAACTGCAGAGCTTTTGTATGGCAAAGGACATAGCTAGTAAATTAATTAGGAAGCCTACAGAGTGGGAGAAGATCTTCACCAACCATACAGCAAACAAAGGCCTCATATCTAAATTATATCAACAGCTCAAAAAATTGAATCACTCCAAAACTAATCTCCAAAGTAACCATCCCATTAAAAGATGGGCCAAAGACTTAAAGAGAGTCTTCTCTGAAGAAGAAACAAAAAAGACCTATAGACACATGAAGAAATGCTCAACATCTCTGGTCATAGAAGAAATGCAAATCAAAACAAAGCTAAGATTCCACCTCACTCCAGTTAGAATGGCCAGGATCAAGAAAACTAGTAACAACAGATTTTGGAGGGGATGTGGCCATGAGGGATCACTACTACACTGCTGGTGGGAATGCAAACTTGTTCAACCACTATGGAAAGCAGTATGGCAGTTCCTCAGAACACTAAACATAGAACTCCCCTATGACCCAGCAATTCCACTACTAGGCATTTACCCAATGGTCTAGAAACAAGGACATACTAAATCCACTAGCACAACGATGTTCACTGCAGCACTGTTTACCATAGCAAAGATATGGAACCAACCTAGATGTCCCTCAGTTGATGAGTGGATCAACAAGATAGGGTATTTGTACACAATGGAATTCTATGCTGCTGTCATTAAGAACGACATTGCCCCATTTGCAAGGAAATGGAAAGACTTAGAAAAAATAATATTAAGTGAAGTAAGCCTAACTCAAAGGAACATAGGCTCAATGGTTTCCCTCATTTGTCATAATCAGTAGAAACCTTGGGCTCTCCTAGCAGAGATTTGCAATAGAGCAAAACCTAGATACATAAGGCCATATAGTATGATGCTAAATGAAAGGACCTCTAGAAACAAAAGCCATATAATGGGTGATTATTGTCCTTAAGGTACTATGTTATCTATCATCTCTTTTGCTGTCCCTTGGTTATCTCATATTGTTACAGTATCTCACTTTGTTACCTGATATATCGGATATATTTGTATTTGGTTATTTGAAATAGGATAGGGAATGGGGGAAAACAAGATGAAGGGTAGGAGTGGGAGGGAGGGAAATGGGGTCCAAGACATGTAAAAGGGTATCAATGTATGGGAATTAGTGCACCATCTATCTGGCAAATATCATGTTACCCTTCTATTAATTACAATTAAAAATATATGAAAATAAATAAATAAATAGGAAAAAAGAAAGAAAAAAAGAAAAAAAATAGTGTTATACTGATAATGAAATATTTTGATGTAAAGATATTTAAATGTGATGAAATGGTTATCCAGACTTTTGATTCACTCATTCTATCACTGAATAGATAGCTGAAATTTGTATTTCTCTTGCTTTTCTATAATTTCAGTCATTACTCTTTTGGAAGAATCTGAAAAACTGGTGAAATGCATTTACTTTTATGTCTTGAGGATGGATCTTTTTAACTGTATGTGTCATGTTTATGTCTCTTGACTTTGTATATCATTTGGAGAATAAACTTTCCACAACTACAGGATAAGCTCCCCCCACCCAGTCACTGATGCAGTGGGGATTGTAGAATACACTGAGGAAGAAGGCTATCCATACAATGAGTGTATGTATTCTTGATGGAAGATTTTTCCTTCCAGGATAACATAAAATGTAAAGTCTGGCAAAATTGACTAAATCTGATTATAATATGCTTTTGGAGAGCCACTATCACCCTCAGATCTCCTGTAATGGTTATGTTATTATAATACAAATATTTCTATGCTGACATTCAAGAGGTTGGAAAAAGAGTGCTGCAGTTCTCCTCACTTCAGTTCAAATTACAACGAAGGACACTCAATAATCATTATCTATATTCAATATTCAGTCCAAGATATCTAATCAAGGCTCTAGGGTACATGTAGAAATGCAAAAGAAAACCCATTGAGAAAACTAACTTCTGATGAAATCAGTTCAACAAACACATCAAAACTTAATGCATAGTGGAATTAATACCAAGAGAATCAAAAAAACATATTTAGGAAAACCAAAGCCAACAGGATATGCACAATTCTTCTGAATAATGTATTTTAATCTTTTTATGGAGGAAAAATTATGAAATTCATATATTAGCAATTTTTTCGCCAGTCCTGGTCTTGAGCTCAGGGCCTGAGCATTTTCCTTGTACCTTCTCAAGGCTAGAGCTTTACCACTTGAGCCTCAGCACCACTTTTGGCTTTTTCCTATGTATGTGGTACCAAGAAATGAAACCCAAGTCTTCATGCATGCTAGGCAAGCAATCTACCACTAGGCCAAACTCCTGGCCCATATTAGCAATTTTTTTTAATCCTCTCCTATGTGTTAGGACTTCTCACCATTTATTTCCCGTCTATATATTTTAGCTAGTTTCATTTATTCTACCCAGACTCCCTTTATTCCTTTGGAAAATGTGCTCTCTGAACTTTTAGAGCACTGTTCATTCCCCTATTTGTCATTTTATTTATAGACTTAAAAGGAGTTGTTTGTCTTCATGCGTGACTCATTCTTCTACAAAGCGATTTGTCTTCAAGTAAATATGTTAGCCAAGTCAGTTCCCTAGGACCTTTTCCTGAAACTTTTCACATGGAAAAACTTGGTTTTTGTTTTTTCTCTGGCAATGATCCCTCACAAAATTAAAGTCGTTAAAGTCATTTACAGCTACATGTTGCAAAGGTAGGACTACTGGACCCTAACCCTGTTAGTGCATTTCTCCTAGGTATATTAGAAATACTCACAAATGTGTATTTTTCATCTTCCATGATGTCTGGAAAACTAAATATGTACAAGCCATAGATGAGTGAGCTGGGGAGTTACTGTTCAGATTTTCTGAGGTGACCCTGTCTCCTCAGACTTGGTCAGGGAATCTTCAGTCCTTTTCAGCTCATAAGGTCAGAGGTTTCGAAGTTTAAGGGCCTTGGGGCGGGGAGTTTTGCCTAGTTGTTAAAGTGCTTGCCTAGCATGAATGAAGACCCGGGTTCGATTCCTCGGCACCACATGCATAGAAAAAAGCCAGAAATGGTGCTGAGGCTCCAGTGGTAGAGCTCTAGCCTTGAGAAAGTCCAAGAACAGTGCTCAGGCCCTGAGCTCAAACCCAGGACTCGAAAAAAAAAAAAAGTTTAACGGCCTTGTCCATAACTACAGTATGTGTTTAAAAAAATTATGTTTTCTAATATTTATGAGAAGCTGATCAATTTATGCACAACAGCAAATATTTATTGAAGATAATAGTAACAAAAAGTGGCAAAGATGAAAAAGGTACCATATTGGCCCCAAATAAAATTTATATTTTATATATTCATCTTTACATTATGAGGATAAGTTTTCACTTTCTGCTATCTCGCAACATTTCATTGTATCAGCTTTGTTTTTACATTGTGTATTTTTCCATTTTTTATAATGTAAGTTTATATTCTTAATTTGATTTTCAAAGTTGCAATGATGAAATAATTTTTCTCTGAGTGCTTTTGTATCTTCAATTATATTTTTCCAAATCAAATTTAATTAGTATCACACTCAAAAAAAGAAATTTAACTTAAAATTAAAAACTTTAGCCATTTAAATTAATATATTCTAAGGCTGAGAATATAGCATAAGCTAAGTTTGCTCTTTAACAGATATAAAACTGAGAGCCAAATTATTACTGTGATTATACAAAATAAAATAGTTGGTAGGCAGAACAGTCTCAGATTCAAGTCAGATCAATCACAAAAAATACTACAAACTAGGTATGTTACTATTGGAATTTCTTTTAATTTAAATTTTATTGTAAAGGTAATGTACAGAGGGGTTACAGCTATATGAGTCAGGTGATGAGTACATATCTTTTTTGAACACTGTTACCCCCTTCCATATTTTCTCCCCACCCACTGCCTCTTTCAAGTTGTAAAGGCCATTTTCAATATAGTATCTAGTGAGTATCATTGTTGTATTGGTTCATCCTCTGTCTCACCATTTCTGTGATTCTCTTTCCCCTCCCTGAATTAGATAAACTTACATGCAAGACAAAAGGTACAGAAATAAAAAACACTGACAACAGGGAATAAACCAAAGGGGAAACTGTAAAGAAAAAAGAAATAACTGCACATAGGACTATTTTAAAAACCCTCTTGTTTCTATTTCTTGGCGTTTATTTCTATAATCATCATTTTATATGGTCATCTGCACATAGCTACTGAGCCATTGTGATTCTCTGCTAAGAACATGGTCCTAGGTCCCTTCTGTGCAATACTTAGAGAACTGTTGAATTAATCACGTCCAAGTGTAATTATTTGTCTTTTACTATCCATTGGATTAATTTGTAGATTTATAGACATATTCTACTTATTTCAAATAAGAAAAACTATGAAGCTTATATTTTTGGGGGGGGCTTACTTACTTTTGGGGCTTTGTAGTCTGGCTTACTACACGTTGTGAGGAACAAAACTTATCCTGTGAAAATAAATGATTCTTGTAATTTCTGTTAAAAAAAAAAACTTTTACTTGGGGGCTGGGAGTTTGGCCTAGTGGTTAAAGTGCTTGCGTATCGTGCACGAAAACCCCGGTTCGATTCCTTGGTACCACATATATGGAAAAAGCCGGAAGTGGTGCTGAGGCTCAAGTGATAGAGTTCTAGCCTTGAGAAAGTCCAAGGACAGTGCTCAGGCCCTGAGCTCAAGCCCAGGACTGGCAAAAACAAACAAACAAACAAACAAACAAAAACAAAAACAAAAAAAAACTTTTACAATATGCAAAGCAACCATCGTCACCCAGGCACACAACCTAATTATACCACCAAAGATAGAAATATGAAGAACCCTAAACCTCCAGCTATATTATAAATTGCAAAGATAAGTCAAACTCAAGAGAACTTATTTATGGTAAATTGGTCTTTTCTGCTGCAAAAATGAATTCCATTCAGACTTTTGACTTAGAGTTTTAAATTAATGCTTGTGTTTCCAGGAGATAAGTGATATCTGACACAAAGTATCAGCTTCAGTGAAGACTAACTCAGAAACCATCATGGCTTCAACATGTGAATTGCAAGAAGATTCATCGTTAAATGACAGAAATGGACAGCAGTATGTCACTGAATTTCCAAGCATATAACGATGGGATCAAATAAGCTACACATAGATTGATTGTCTTTTGCAACACAGCAAAGGATGTATGCTAACTTGGTTTTGAAGTTGTACCAATAGTACTATGAGGAACACATAAAAAAAGAGTCTTATGTGATAGACACCAATCTGGGAAGATTTCCAAATACATTTCAATGCTGCTGGTAAAGATTCTTTTCTGTTGAGTGAATTCCAATAACTACCATTGGTTTAATACTCAGCTTATGAAAATAAATTGGACAAAGAAAATTGACCATTCAAATTATCAAAAACTTTTAAAGCTTTAAAGCTAACAATTTCTCACATCATGAAGAATTTCTAATCACAGAAAGATCAATATTAAAAGAACATGAATTTTAAGCTCTAGTTTTTTTATGAGAAGTACATTGAATAAAGAAGGAATCCAAGAATACTCAATCATTGCTGACAAGAAAGCAGGTGCATTAATTACCAACCTCCAGTGGTAAAAGTGTTCCATTTCCAGATATAGTACTAATTTAATATTTCTTGATTTTATTTGCCACAATTAAAAATATTTTTGATTTTTGATATACTAAAATCTCCTATTATAGTTGTAAATTTGCCTATTTCTTTTTAGTTAATTTTTTATTAAAGAATTTATTAACATTGATTTTTACATCATATTTCAAATGACAAGTTTAACATACAAGTGTTCAAGAAGGGAATCTATATACAATCACTGGCACTTAGTTTTTAGAACTTAATCAAAATTAGGCTAAAGGTTTGTATGCCATAGAAACATATTAGTTTATGAAATAAAACATTATGTCTATAGAGTCATAGGTTTTTGTGTCTATATAGTTATGTTTATATTTCCATTACTATGTCCATAGCTTTGGGTATGCAGTTATTGAGTCCTCGCTCTTGTACTCTTTGGATCCAATAGCCACATATTAAGGATACCATGCACCTTTTGTTCCTTAGGTCTTGTCTCACTCAACATGATTCACTCTAGATTCATCCACTTCCCTGCGAATACCATTATTTTATCTTGCTTGTTGGCTATGTAGAATTCCACTATATATATATATACATATATATATATATAATCACATTTTCTGTATCCATTCATCTGCAGTAGGGCATCTGGATTGTTTCCATCGCCTGGCTATTGTAAATAGTGCAGAGGTGAACATAGCTGGGCAGGTACCCTTATCATATCTTGGGTTATGATGTTCAGGGTAGATGCCCAGAATTGGTTTGGCAGGATCGTAGGGAAGGTCAATTTTTAGTTCTTTAAGAAACCTCCACACTGCTTTCCGGAGTGGCTGAACTAGTCTACATTCCCACCAGCAGTGTAGTAGGGTTCCTTTTTCTCCACAACCCTGCCAGCAACTGTCATTGTCTGAGTTCAAAATCTTGGCCATTCTTGTTGGGGTAAGATGGTATCTTACGGTTGTTTTTATTTGCATTTCCTTTATGACCATAGATGATGAACATTTTCTCATATGCTTTTCTGCTATTTTAATCTCTCTTCTTCTCTTTAGTTCTCTTGCCCATTTAGTGAATGGTTTGTTGGGTTTGGGGGGGATTACTTTCTTGAGTTCCCTGTAGATATTGGATATTAAGCATTTGTCAGATGTATTATTGGTAAATATCTTTTCCCAATTGGTTGGCTGTCTCTCTACTTTTGCGACTATGCTTTTATCTGTATAGAAACATTTATTTTTAGGTAGTCCCATTTATCGAGTCTCTCTCCAATCTGTTGTGACCCTGGGATTCTGTTCAGGAATCTTTTGCCTGTTCCTATGAGTTCCAGTGTCTCTCCTACTTTATCATGTAGCAATTTCACAGTTTTCGCCAATATAGTGCTGGAACCGTTAGCCAGAGCAATAAGGCAAGAAAAGGACATAAAAGGAATCCACATAGGGAAAGAAGAAATTAAACTATCCCTATTCACAGATGACATGATCCTCTATCTGAGTGACCCAACAAACTCCACTCCCAAACTCCTAGAATTATTAAACTACTTTAGCAAAGTGGCAAGTTATTTGTGATTTTTCACAGTTTATGTAATATATATTCATATATTTATGTATATACATAAGTATGTAATACTCATACATAATTCATAATAGGTCCATACAAGTATGTATGCACATGCATATATGCACAAATCTGAGAGAATTAAAAAGCCTAAAAGAATTGTTTTTGAAAATAGTTGATAGACACAGTCAAAGAATCTTAATGATCAGATAGGATTCATCACAGGGAGGCAAAGCTGGTTCAACATATGCAAATCAATTAATATAATTCAACACATCAACAGGAGCAAGGACAAAAATCACATGATTGTCTCAATAGATGTGGAAAAGGCATTTGACAACATCCAACACCCCTTTATGTTAAAAGCTCTGGAGAAACTAGGAATCCATGGAACATTCCTCAATATAATAAGGGCTGTGTATGACAAACCCACTGCTAGTATTACACTTAATGGCAAAAGCTAAAGCCATTCCCTCTAAAATCAGGAACGAGACAAGGATGCCCACTCTGTCCACTACTCTTTAACATGGCATTACAATTCCTAGCCAGTGCAATAAGGCAAGAAGCAAGCATAAAGGGGATCCAAGTAGGGAAAGAGGAAGTAAAACTATCCCTCTTTGCAGATGACATGATCCTGTATTTAAAGAACCCTATAGACTCTACTCCCAAGCTCCTTGAACGGATTCAAAACTTTGGAAGGGTAGCAGGCTATAAAATTAACCCTCAAAAATCAACTGCCTTCATCTATGCCAACAGTGAGAGGAAGGAGGCAACAATCAGGAAAGCAACTCCTTTCGCAATAGCCTCAAAGAAAATAAAGTACCTAGGAATTACCTTAACTAAGAATGTAAAGGACCTTTTTGATGAAAACTTTAAAACCCTGAAAAAGGAAATTAAAGCAGAACTGAGGAAATGGAAGAACCTTCCATGCTCCTGGACTGGAAGAATCAACATCGTGAAAATGACAATCTTGCCAAGGGCTATGTACAAATTCAACGCAATACCCATCAATATCCCAATGTCATTCTTTAAAGAAATAGAAGAGGCAAATGACAATACTAAAGCCATCCTTATTTCCAGAATGTAGAAGTCCATCACTGAACGGAAAACAAAACTAATTCCATAGACTTTCATATCATGCTGTGGCCAAAGAGGAACAGGGTACAGTATATATTCACATTAGCTTTCCCTGAATGAGTCACTTTGAGGAGAACCTTTCAGTATCACACACTCATAATACTCTCCTCATATTTATGCTTCTTGAAGAAACATACATGTCTGCCATGAAATGGCTATCCATCATCTAACTAAAAGCACACATGTTCACTTGAGGCATAGATGAAGTTTCATCGCAGGTCCATTAAATTATGCATGTATTGATCTCTTCTCCTGAATTCACAAAATCCGGCTGCTCTCGTGCAGTCTTGCAGCTAAGTTAATTATTTTGCATGGCTGTGCAAGGTGCCACAGTAGCTGCTCCTAGAAGTCCTCACAATAGCTCTGCCCTTCTTCTGCACAATTCCTACCACAAAGCATCCATCTTTTGGAAAAGGAAACCGAAACCTGCTACTGGACTTTTGTCATTGCTGCAACTTTAAATTCTGTTTGTGAAATCTAGTTCCCTTTCTGAAGATTTTAATCACTTAGAGATTCAGAAATACGCATTTGCAAAAATTCTATGTGGGCAGCATTAAGCCTATTTCTCTTTATTAGACAAAATTGTTCACTCCATTCTCTCCATGATCAATATTTTGAAGGGATATATGTGTGTGTATATATATATATATATTAGAAACTTAAATTAGCCAAACAGTAATAGTAACCTTCAATTTATTAAAACCATGATTGTTTGCCTGGGACAAACATTTGTTTTTCGGGGGGGGGGGCTCATGGAAACAATAATGGGAAACATTGGTCATTCCTTATAAGTGTACACAGTAGTCTACCTGATGGTGTTCCAATGACGTCGAATCATCCAACCTCCTCCATGGCCGAATCTTGAGCCAGTTTTTTTCTGTATATTGAGAAGCAGTGCCATTTAAATGAGCTGCATGACAAAACTAAATGTTAATGCCACAGATATCAGACTTTTTCTTATAAAGTAAGTTTTAGCAAGGATACTGAGCTCACACAAATACACACACAATTGACACACAATTGACATTAGTGGAAGAAAAATATTGTTTGAACAATTCCTAAGAGCTCATGTCTATAATTCAAGCTTCTCAGGGGGCTGAAACCGCAGATCTCAGTTTGGAACCAGTCCTGACAAACTCTTGAGACCAGTGTGTCCAATTGGTCAACAAAATTTGGAACTGGATGCATGGCTCAAGTGATTAAGGACTATCCTTGAGAGAAGATGACACCAAGAGAGAGAACAGGCTCCATGAGTTCAACCTCCAGTGTTGGTACATTAAAAAACTGAAAGAAAGAGAGGGAAAAGGAAGAGGGAAGAGAGAAAAGAAGGAAAGAAGGGAGAGAGGCAGGGAGGGAGGGAGGGAGGAAGGGAGGGAGGGAGGAAAGGAAGGAGGGTGAGAGAGAAGAAGGAAAAGCATTGTGTTAGAATATAAACTTTTCTCAGTATTTATATACAGTGAGAAAGTAATCTAATGAATGGAGTTAGATATATGGATTTTGAAATTGGAAATTCATAGATGATGAAGATGATGCCATTTTACTAGATGTGTTCATATGAAGATAGATGAAGATAGGAATTATTGTTTGATGTGGTGGTTCATACCTTCAATCTCAGCACTTTAAGAGGCAGAAGAACCATGAGTTCCAGGCTAGCCTGAGCTCTACAGAGATATTCTACCTCAAACTGTCATACTCAGATATTCGGTGTTGTCCCCTTAGAATCTTCGTGTCTGTCACCAACAGTTGACAAGTCCTATTGGTTTACATGCACAGTTGTATATCAAACGTTATTTAAATCTATTTTACTACATTTAAAATTTATCTTTAATAAATTTAATAGAAATGTATAAATAGGGAAATACACATGGTAGTTTGAGATAGTGGATGAATAAAACAAAATAAGGAGAATGTGATTGCCGCTGAACATTAGCTTAAACAAAATTAAAAATGACTCTATTCTTCTGGCTTTTTCTGTTTATGTGGTACTGAGGAATTGAGCCTTGGGCTTCATGTCTTCTAGGCAAGCACTCTACTTCTAAACCACATTACCAACCCTAAAAATGATTTTATTACTATGGTATAAAACAGGGTGATCATATCCTCCCCGTGTAAATAAGAATGTATTGACGAGTCCTCAGAGATTGTCTAGGACATAGAAAGGTCATTTAACAACGGGACCAATGCTTTCCACTAGGATCATTGAAATTCAGCACTCTTTGTTTCAACTGGTGGAACTAAACCAGTGCTAAGGACACGCACCAGCAGTATTTGTTTGTAAGCCTTTCCTCACTTGATGATGTCCATAGATGTTACTTGAACTATTTTCTGGTAAAAGTTTGAAACGCTTCTGGACTCATTGCCCTCACAAGTCATCTTATCTAGAGAAAATGCAAGTGGCTGGATAACCCGAAAGTCATCTACTATATGTTTTTAGATTGACTAAGGATGCTCTAAACTGACATGAACTATATTCTTTTGCCTAGGTTTTCCCTTTTATGTTTTTCTGTTTGCTATCTGTTATCCTTTGGGATTTGTGAGAAAGTCTCTCATATAACTCAGGCTGCCTGAAACTCATAATCCTCTATCCTGATTTTCCCAACTATAGAGACTACAAGCACAAACCGCCATGCCTCATTCTCAAATTCTCTGTTACATATGCTTTTTCTTGTTTTGTGTCACTTCCAGAATCTCCCCTAACCTATGTTTCTGATTTTAAGACATCTTATAATGAAATAGCTTTAAAATATTTATTATTATCATGATACTCTCAAGAAATTAACTCCAGGATGGCACGCCATTGCCAAGCTAAGAATATAATTATTTGATTATGAAATTTAGACATAAAATAATACTTTGATACCTTAATGCAGATATAAAATTTGACTTTTAAAATTTCAGTGAAAAGTCCCAAGCACAATGCCCGGGCTCTGAGTTCAAGCCCCAAAATTGACAAAAATAAAATAAAATACCACCAAGACCTGAATGCTTTTTATAAGCATTTAAAGTCGCCAGTGGGGATATATATCTCATTGTTTGTGACTGAAATCAAATGGTTTCATTTCTTCATAGATGTATCCTAACTAAACACATTTAACTGCACTAAATCCTCTTTTTTGACATGACATTTTAAGGCAAACTATTGAAGATGAATGCCTGTTATCTCTCATTTCCTATTTACTGTCTTAAAGATATTTAAGGTTTTTGGCCCAGAGCTATTGCTCAAAAAAATAGAAGCTGATCCCTCAACACTATACTTTTATCTCTATTACACTCAGTATTACAACCGTAGCTGATAACTAAGCACATGGCTTTGTGAAGGTGGCCTGAAATGCACAGTGATGGCAAGCTGATGGGTGGGCAACTGGCTGGGAGCCTGAAGCAGTGGCGATGTGTATTTTGAGAGTGAACTTTGACTTAAGGGGAAATGTGGAAAGTTACTCTGCCGGAGCTGTGTCTCAGGGAAATGGATGTACCATCTGCAAGGAGAAACTGAAATGACAAGCCTGTGAGGTGAAGAGTATAAATGTTCAATACATTTGGCAGACAAAGCTGGTCATGGATTGGTTTATTTGGCTCTGGTTTCGCATAAAAAATACACAAGCAGAAACAATGAACCGTTACAAAGTTCAACAGGAAATTCCATTGAAGGCGATTTCTCTGCTCCTGTTTCAAATGGTTACTATTCCCCTACTCCATCCCTTTCTCATCTTTGTCTCTGCCACAGCTGCCAATGTACTGGGATGAAACAAATAGCAGAGTGCATTGAAAAGATACACAATACATCCTCTCGTCATAGAATATTGGGCCCATCACCATTGCAAACCTTAACAATTGATATTTCTGTAATATAAGCCATGAATAAAGACAACAAGATGCAGAAAGCTTTTCATATTTTTGACAAGAACTAGTTGGCATAGATGACATATACCGGGCCACGGTAGATACATCCTTGCTTAGCATTTTCTGGTCATGCTCACATTGTGATCTTCAATAACCCTTCAATGTCCTCAGCAATTACTCATCCACAAATAGCAGTCACGCGTGTCTCCTTCTGCCTTTGATCCCCAAACAAAAATTGTGCTTTGCATTGCTTACTGTTATGGAGTACTAGGTTCCAGTTCTGCTTGACTTCTTGTATCTCTTTTATAGAATTTCATGCTAGACTAGAAAGCAAAGACATATTTTTTCACTGAATTTTGATGGAACACAAAACCCATTGTATTCACTGGATCCCACCTGCGTGCTCTTTGTCAAGGTCAGAATTTGAGTATGATGGAGCATTAAATCCCTAGTTTTTCTCTCAATCCTCTATAATTCAAAGCAATACAATACAATACAGGACATTTAGTAGCTAAAATACCTTTTTTATTCTACCAAGATGTTTTATATTATTTGATTCATAGGAAATCAATACCTATGGAGAATGAGAAAGGCTTCCTCTAACCTACAAAACTGCAGATATACAGGAGTGGGAAGGAACTATGTATAATCATTTCTCTTATTTTGCTGATCATTTCTAACATTTTGTTGTTGATGGTCCTGGGGCTTGAACTCTGGGTTTGGGCACTGTCCCTGAGCTCCTCAGCTCCGGGCTAGTACGTTCTGCAACTTGAGCCAAAGCACCACTTCTGGTGCTTCTGATAATTAACTGGAAATAAAAGTCTCGGACTTCCATATTCAGGCTGGCTTTGAACCACAGTCCTCAGATCTTTGCTTCCTGAGTAGCTAGGATTACAACCATAAGTCACCAGTGCCTGGCTTCTTACAGTCACTTTTAACTATTTGTTTTCACTAGAGAATGACATAAAGCAATAATGAGATTTGATAGTCAATTTTTTGGTTACCTGATTTACCAAATATGAGGAGTAAAACTGTTTCTAAAATAAGTATTATAAATACTAGATGTAATGTAGTATAATGTAGTATTTATGCTACATTATATATAGTAAGACATTACATGTCTTACCTGCTGTATAATATATTGTGTATGACATATATTATCCATACAAAGGTGCATGTAATATTTTAAATTCATTCTAAAGCATCGATTCTATGTGAGATCAACAAAATGGTTATTGACAGGGATGCTATAACTTTGAAAAAGAAGAAAAATATTTATAATTCTCCATTGTCTCTCTGTCTAGCCAACAATGCGAACAGGACTGCAATCAGCATCTATTATTCTATGCTGGTGCTTGTTCAATCCAGGTACAACCTGGTGCCATTCTCCTTTTACATTGTTCCTTCTGCAGTGTGTTCTGGACTATAGGCTGTGCCACATAGATTCAAACTCTCTGCAAGAGAAGAACTTGTGTCTCTGATCCTGGGAATGCTCTTACAGACTTTCTACAATGTCACTTTCCTACCTGGATTTCCTGAATGAAACAAGGAATGGCCAAGTTCAGGCACACTTCCAACGTCATACAAGCCACATTTGATGACTAGTGGGGAAGGAAGATTCATAACTCACAGAATGATCTTGTGTTTTATTATGATGCCACTAAAGCACAATTTCTCTTCCTCTATACCACCTTTCTCCCCTTCTTCAAAAAATATATATGTGGGGGCTGAGAGTTTGGCCTAGTGGTAGAGTGTTTTCATAGCATGCATGAAGACCCAGGTTCTATTCTTCGGTACCACATACATAGAAAAAACCTGGAAGTGGTGCTGAGGCTCAAGTGGTAGAGCCTTGAGAAAGTCCAAGGACAGTGCTCAGGCCCTGAGCTCAAGCCCAGGACTGGCCAAAAATGTGTGTAGATTTCACAAATTCTACCTTGTTTGGTACATCTTTATCCAGGTCTCAATGGACTTGCCTTGGTTTACAGCGTATAGTATCCAGCAAAGCAGATTTTAGAAAACATGTTGTAACTGGATCCACATTCCTTGCAGAAGGCTTTATTTCTAGTGGTATATGGAGCATGGATGTCTCAGAGCCTGAACTGCAGTTGTTAAACTTTCATTAGTGAATTTGACTAGCAGTACAATCAAATATATTGAGTGTAATGAGAAATATTATGGAAAAAGAATTATTATATAATAATGAATTGGGACCAGCCTGTAATTCTAACTCTTGAGAGTGAGAGAAGAGATGGGAGATTTGTAACTCAAGGCCAGTTGAACAAAAATCTAGCTGCCCACCTACTGCTCACACTTATACCCATAACTGCTCATGAGATAGACACCTGGTATAACACAGATCAAAGCCAGCCCAAGCAGAAAAGTCTCTGAGACTTAATCTTCAATTAACCACCAAAGTGAATAACTGCAAGCATGACTTAGGTGGTATAGCATCAGGCTTTGGGAAGCAAAATGAGCTTTGAGTTCAAGTGTCAGTACTGACAAAAATGGCGAGACATGCATCACAACAAATATGTTAGGCATGTTATGCATTTATATTTCTAGCTACATGGCTGAATAAGCGCGAAGATTGAAACCTGAGACAAGCCCTGGGCAAAATTGCTAAACTATCTTAAAATGAAAGAAAGAGAGAGAGAGAGAGAGAGAGAGAGAGAGAGAGAGAGAGAGAGAGAGAGAGAGAGAGAGAGAGAGAGACAGGAAGCAAGGAAGAAAGAGCTGAGATCATGGCTTCCAGCAGCCAAGGACCTGCTTCAGAAGAAAATGACCCCAAATTCAAACCTTAGTCCTGTCAAAGAATGACAAGTGGAAATAAATGTCATTATTTGAGTGGTTCATTAAGATTTAGTAAATAAATAAATTCATAAATGGAGGATAAAATAACTCCCTTTTAAGTATATAAGGCTTTCATCATCTAAATCTTGTAGAAAAAGAATAAAGACAAACTTAATTCTTTTTTCCCATATATTTTTATTGTAATTAATAGAAGGGTTACATTATTTTCACCAGATAGAAGGTGCATTGCTTCACATACATTGATACCCTTTCTCATGTCTTGGTCCCCATTTCCCTCTACCCACCCTCATCCCTCATCTTATTTTATTCCTTTCCTATCCGACTTCATAGGTCCAATTAAGTGTAAACCCTAGGAACAATTCTCCAATTAGGCAGGATCACTGGGCTATAGTTAGGAATATGTCAGATAAGAGTCATTGGTGTCAGGACAGCAGCACATAAATTTATGTCCTTAGGGGTTAGTGAGCCATCACCTTTCTGAAGATAAATCAGAGGATTTGGGCCTGGAACGAACAAGAGACTCCTTAGAATCTACTCTCACCCTGTCCTGTGTCTGCAACCTATCCAAGCTCTGAAAACATGGGATCTACCAGAAGAGGAAAAAACTAAGCAAAGAAGCAACTCACAATCTATGCAATGTCTGGTTTCGGAGGACTGGGGAGTGTCTGTAAAACTCCATCCTGAGGACGCTGGGAAGTAAAGGAAGCTATGGACAACTTACCTCATCAGAAACACTGCTGGGATGCAGGATAGAAAGTCTTACAAGGACCACAAGATTAGAAGTATATATGTTGTTAGGATAGATCAAAGACTACTGGGAAAAGTGGTGAGCCACACTAAACTGGATTATTTGAGTTATAATAACAGATGGCAGACAAATTTCAGTTATCGAGAGAAATGGGAATAATGGAGTGTTTATTCTACATGAGGTAAGGAAATCTGCCAGGTGACTGCAGTCCCAAGGATGCATTTTAAGAACAATGAACAACCAATTGGGAAATCCAGTGGTGATTCACTTACAGGACTCATTGACTGTGACCAAAGGAGATGATGGGACAGAAATGAACATCCCAGCAATCATTGACAAGGCTGAAGAGAAGATCAACAGGCCAAGCTCAGTTGTCCCCATGAGAAAGTTATCATCTCATATGCAGGTTGAACATTTTGGCTTTTACTAGATCTGGAAAATGTGGTGAAAAAGAGATGCTATGTCATCAGCCAGAGGGATGCTATGATAACACACACACACACACACACACACACACACACACACACACACACGGAAATATTACTACCAAAGGCAGCTAACTTGGTTGACAATTTAGAGAGAACATTCAGCTACTTCACGGGGATATGGTCATGAATTGATTTACTGTAGTGTGATCTGAAGTTGAGATAAAAATAATTAAATATGAATTCAATTCCAGCCAAGATCAAACTACTGGTCCCATAGATGCTTGGTGTTCATTTCTCTAACCAACAGTGAATATGTAGAAAGAGCTCATAAGGGAGTTAACCAAATTCCTATATTAATTTTGGGTCGGTGAGAAAGGATGGTTTTTTAGCAGAAATATTTAGCTAAGATATAACTAGAAGTAACATATTTTACTCTGTTTTGTTTATCAATTTCTGTTTTGAAAATATATAAATCAAAAGGAATGACTGATTGAAGGTTGTATAGCTGATATGAGTGAAGTCAGAATTGGAACCTGTGCTTGTTTATTTTCAAAGCCAATTTTTGTTCTACCGATATGAAAAGGTGCCTCCAAGTTGAAAGGTATGAATTTCAATAGGTTAAAAATAAGCTTAGCAGAATGTTTGAGTCCCTTATTTAAATAAGCTGATCTAGAAAGGGAGTCAGAGAATGAAACTAATGCAGGGAGCAATATATATATAAATACAAAATGAAAAGGTCAGAGAATGCAAGGCAATACTTTACATTTGAATTTGAGCAAGTCTTCAGCTATCAGAGAGATTGTGATAGATGCAAAATGAGAAAGACAAGTAGGTTCACATGAAGTTGTTCATATTTTAAAATGTATCAAAATTATTTCACTGTCTTTGCTTTCATACAGTGCAATAAGATCTTCAGATGAGTAATGTGCATATGGACTTAAATATGAAGTTGAAATCATTTCAAGGAAGAATTTAATGTTAGACTCGTATTAATCTTGCATGAGGTTATTTTTTTGGTAGTCCAATGACATCATACTCCACCAACTTTTTGTAATCCAAGCAGTTAAATTCAGAGTGATTAAATTAAACCTAATACTGAAAAACCGAGGACCTTGAATACTATAATTATTTATTTGTGAACCATTTGGTTGTATCAATATGACAGTATGACAAATATGCTTTACATATTTACAAACAAAGAACTATACAGAAGAAATAATTAAGCTTTATGAGCAAACCAAAGCAAGCTGAAAATTTTATTTATCATACTATGGCACAGGATTTACCTTTAATACATTATAATATAAAAATAATGTTATATTATCGACATTTTTGTTACCTGTCTTTTAATAATGCAGATTTTTGTCAAATCAGTAAAAATCAATGAATGTTCAATATATAGTTGTTTGGGTTTTTGTTGTTTTTTTGGGTGTTTTTTCATATGTTTTTTTGTAATTAATAGAAGGATTACATTATATTCACCAGATAGAAAGTGTATTACTTCACATTCATTGATACCCTTTCTCATGTCTTGGTCCCCATTTCCCTCCCCTCACCCCCACCCCTCATCTTGCTTTCCCTCCTTCCCTATCCTATTTCAAATAACCAAATAAGCATATATAAAGTATATCAGATAACAAGGTAAAACACTGTAACCATATGAGATAACCAAGGAACAGCAAAAGAGATGAGAAATAACATAGTACATTAAGGACAACAATCACTCATTATATGGCTTTTGTTTCTATATCCTGGAGGTCCTTTCATTTAGCGTCATACTTTATGGCCTTATATATCTAGGTTTTGCTCTATTGTAAATCTCTGCTAGGAGAGCCCAAGTTTTCTACTGATTATAGTATCGGTATTTTATAAGATTATTCTGTTTCTACAAAGACACATAACACACACAAACCACACATATATAAACACACATACAAATGCACTTAATGAAAACCAGCAATAGGCAGATGGACTTGATAATATGATAATATTTTTTCTAATGGATTATGAATGCAGAGAAATTATGAGTCTGAGTTTGCCATCGAGGCAAAGGATGACACCTGAGCCCAAGTGAGTACTGACTTCTATTTCTTTATCACCACCATGAATCAACTTTTATCACCCACCTGTCAAATCCCTCTTATGGACACATACACATACACACATACTTGTAGAAGATTAAGCTAGTGAGGAAAAGTTATAAGCCCATTTCTGTTTCTTAATTACAAACTTATATGTACTATTGTCTGCTTTGTTAATGCTATGATATGGATGTTATATTTCTTGATACTGGATAATTGTTAGAATTATAAATTTTTAATGAATTTGATTGGCATATCCTACACAAATTATATGTTGAAAAATCAGTCTGCAAGTAATAAATATTAGATAATGATATTAATACTAAAGTTTAGAGTTACAAATATTATTAATATCAGAAATTCATTGAAATCCATAACAGTAACATGGATTAAACAGATGGATAGAAAACTGTTAAATAAGCATTTCATATTTCAATAACAGAAATACTTTTGGTGTACCAAGTAAGAAACACACACACACACACACACACACAAACACACAAATTGCTACTGCACAATAACAATTAAACAAGATTGGAGAAAAATTCTCCAAATTAAGATTTCCAGTAGTCTGGAAAACATAGTCTTGCAGGAGGAGTGGGAATTCAAACCCTAACTAAATCTCATTAAGCCCAGTAGGTTTTGTGTCAAGGAAGTTGACCTATTCTACTTCCTCCACACAAACACATGGCAGTCCTGAAAAACAAGATGCTCCTCCATCAGCAGCCCAGCAGGTGTCAAATAGGGCACTGGAAATGATTCAGAGACAAGGACAGGAGTGAGCAGAACAACTTGGATTAATAGACAGATTTAATGCACAAGGCAGTCATGTAAACTGAGATCACAGACGGTTGATTAATTAGTACAAATATTATGCTAATAATTTATAATTTTAAAAACAGAGTGCTTGTTTGTGCATGGCCAGTAGGCCATTCCCTCTCTCCAACGTCTAGACCTGTGTGAATCTTCCTCAGATAAACTAAAACTCAGCACATGAAGAACTTGAATTTCATCTAAGGCTTTCATCTGACCAGAGTAAGTCAACTAAATGGGCACAATTTGCATTTGTTCTTAGAACCCAACAAATTTAAGTGAAAGAGAAGGAAAGCCATCTACATGTAACAAGGTCTTGGGAACCCTGGAAATTATCTTTTCATTACAATTTGACAGAGAAGCTTCTGATGAAAATAAAACACTAGAGGAATGAGTATGGAAATGTTTGATTCTATACATCACATCAACAGAAATCTGGCTACCAGAAAATTGATATGCTAAAATAGCTTACCAATATACTTCCTTTCACCATTTTAAAATGACATGGAAAAATTAGTACCTTTCCCTCAGCGAATAAATTTTAGAGACTGGCACACTTATTTGTTACAAGTATAGGTGAAAAATAAAACTTAGATGAATTTTAGTTGGCATTTTTCTGATAACCCACATTTCTAATGTGGATTAAACAGATTTTATATTATAATTAGTAACAGTCTATTTTGGCCTGAAGGAAAGGAAAATTTGTTAAAGTAGCATAAATTTCCCTAAGAAAGAAGTTACAATGATTAAATATAGTATTTGCTCTTGTCAGAGCTCAGTCCAAAGATGATCTACAAGGTAGGAAATTCAAACATCTAAACTGGGAGGATATTTTTAATTAATCATCTAAGCGTAAAATGAGGCTCATTCAAATTTTATACTTAAAATAGTATATACATCTCCAAAAGTACTTACTAAACAGCTGTTCATGGAAGTATATATTAAAAGGTGGTGACAGACATATATTTTATTGAGGAAGAATATTAAGAAGAATAATCAAGTTAGCAAGCACTTTGGTTTAATTAAAAACCAAGTTATAGTGACTAGAAAGCTAGGAATTGCATCGTATTGAAGAGGAGGAAATCTCCTGGTAGATATGTACAGTTCCTCAGTAATATATGGCAACCAATTAACCAATAAATCATCATAGGTATTCTTTTAATAACCTTAACTGAAATTCTGTCACAGTGCTTGGAAGTCATCTCTGGAGTCCTGACAGTAATTTGGATGTGTTTCAGAACAATGGTGTTTCCATGAACACACTCCTTTTTACTTGTTAAATGTTATTCCTTAAGTTCTGGGCCCTGCACACAACTGAGGACCACAACTAATGCTTGCTTGTAAAGGAAATGCAGAATATCCATGAGTAGTAGAGTGCTTGCCTAGCATGCACTAGGTTCAATCCCTTGGTACCACATACACAGAAAAAGCTGGAAGTGGTGCTGTGGCTCAAGTGGTAGAACACTAGATCTGAGAAAACTCAAGGTCAGTATCCAGGCCCTGAGTTCAAGCCCTAGGACTGGCAAAATGCAAAATTAAAAAAAAATAATATATAGATCACAACATTTGATTGCAAGAAAAAAATAGGAAAATAGTGTTAAAATTTGTTTTAGAAATTTTTAATTTAAAAAATACATGAAATATGCCAATATAATCTGAATGAGAAGTGAATGTGCTCAGTAGCAAAATAAAAATAAACACCACCACCACTATGCCACACAGCAATATTTAATGTTAAATAAGGCCATAAAGGCCAAAACTGTTAAGGCTACCAGGAGAAATGAAGTGTTACTCCCTGGGTTAGAGGAACAAAGTCAATTAAGAGTCCATCCTTTCTGCTAAATGTTAGGTCATGGATTCACTTGCACATGTTTGCTTATCCAAATGCGTCCTTCAGAGGCAGGCTACATTACAAGGTGTGGAGACGGTCTCAGACACCTGCTCCTGAGCCTCAGTAAGTAGCTGCCTACCAACAGCAGTCCCTTCCACACAGTGTGCCATTGATTAGCTTTTCCTCACAGCCCTCCAGGAGTAGAGAATGACTATACCAGCATTTCTCCCAGTTCACCATCACCTCCCACCAGCTCTCTACTGGAGGGAGAGAGAGGGAGGGAGGGAGGGAGGGAGGGAGGGAGGGAGGGAGGGAGGGAGGGAGAGAGAGAGAGAGAGAGAGAGAGAGAGAGAGAGAGAGAGAGAGAGAGAGAGAGAGAGAGAGAGAGAGAGAGAGAGAGAGAGACAGACAGACAGACAGACAGACAGACCCAGACACACAGAGAGAGACAGAGACAGAGACACACAGAGAGAGACAGAGACAGAGAGCTTTAACTCTTCAACATGTGCAACCTTTTAACATCCAGGAACCATGAACCATTAGTGAAGGGATTTAATATTGCTGATTGAGTGGTGCCCGATCTGCTTCTTACCACCATTTCCAGCATCAGCTATCTGGGATGAGCTTATCTAGAATCAGACACCGAGAAGAAGACGAAATTCAGAGACTTCGTGGAAGAGGCCTCTCCAGAGATGGGCCTGTGGAGAAGTCGGAAAGAATCGCTAAGAGGGAGATGATTTGCAGTGCAGTAGCAATTAAAATCTCAGCTGATCCTGGAGCTAACTCTGAAGCTGGGGAGGCCTTGGGGACCTGAGAGCTGGGATTAGATCCCATTGCCGCCTAGTTCTGGTAGGTAGTTTCCTGTATCAAGAGGAATTCTCAATCAGAAGCTGTCTAGAAACCATCTAGGATTAATAAGATAGAGCACTATAGTGCAATATTTGCCATAGTACTGGTGTACATATTACAGTAACTGTGATGTTCAGAAGGAGCCCAAAACTTTCCCCAACTAGAAGATTCCTCTCAGTTTTGCTCCAAAAGCTCCCATAGACCATGAAGGCAAAATGTACATGATATTAAAATGGTTCCATTATTAGCAGGCATTATGCTTTGTGGATACGAGGATAAACAAAATTAAAATAAGGAAAGATGGTGACATTAAAATTAAAATATTCCCTTCCTAGTAAAAATCCAGACATTGAAATATGCTTTTCTTATTAACTAGTCAAACCTTTATCTTTTCAGTGTCATTTAAATAAATCTCATTTCCCAACAGAGTTAGGTTTTATATTTAAACTCAGTCGGAGCTCTACTGATTTATAAAAGGGAAAACTCAAATGTTAGAACCCAGCAAGTTAGACTATCTTCCATGTGATCTTGAAAAGGTCAATTAAGCTCGTCAACATTTTTTTTTTCATTTGTAAGATGAAACCATTGAAATAGCTCATTTTTAATGTTCTTTCCAAGCCGAAAAGCATTGGTTGATTTTATTCTCTTTGTGGAGAAATAATGCTCTTCGTTGAGCCTATACTTTCCAAATCTGTTTTTTCCATTTATCCTCCTCACTACTTGAACAGCTTTGACTTGAAATGTAAGGCCGCCCCCGGCCAAGCTGTCCTGCTCTGCCAAGCTGGCAGAAGCCAAGCTGCTGGGGAATGTGCGTGCGCTTGCATAGTCCACAGCATTATTTCTGGTATCATAAGAAAAGGTGATTGTATTTTATTTTTGACTGACTAGAAATAATTGGTGCATACTTATTCAATACTTGCCAAATGTGATGGTCTGGTACATACGCACTTGGGGTAATGATCAAGGTAAAGCGAGAGGCATAGCATCACATAAACGTTCACTATGTTTTGTGATGAGAACATGTAACATTCTTCCATCCAGCTATTTTAAAGCCCACGTAATGTGACAGTTATGAATCTGGGTGCCACAGAACCCCAAAACTCTCTATAGAAGGAGTGCCTACAGAAATGTACCATAGTTCCCACTAACTAATAGTTTCAGTTCCTCGATTTCCTCCTTCTTTCCCAAACCTCTGATAATCTCCATTCTGGTCTTCATATTTATATAGCACTTCACGAAGAAGGCATCACTCAGTCCAATTCAAAAGCATGATCTAGTAGCTAGTGAAACATTTCTAACCAAGGCTGATGGATAAATGTATTTGTGAGTTGAAAAATATTTGGTCATTGTTTTGAGAATGTTTAAGAGTGTAAAATTCAGACTAGATTCATAGACCATACGTATAAGTATAATCTATCTATGCAGATATCTATGTACATCATACCTATCAATATCTATAACTATATGTATAAGCCTATTTGTAAGGATAGATAGATAATTACTTTGTTCTGATTACTGTTATATTATTAATGTAGAGCTTTAGAGAAATGTACCTGAGTTATCAATCACAGCTCATGTTATTAAAAGAATGTAAGCAAATCGCAGCAGCAGAGGGCCTAGCCCATCTGTGGTTGTGTGAGATTTGGCTATCATGCCGACTTTCCTTCATGAAATAATTTTCCCTCCTCACCCCCCCCAATTACTCAGCCTGTCAATGCTTCAGGTGGATGGAGGTTGATCTAAGTTCTGGACATGTAGTGACCTCTGAGCTCCTCCCTGCCACCTCTCCCCTGGAGCACTGCCAGGAAGAGACACAAGGCCTGGGCTCCCAGGTTGAGCCAGACAGTAAGGCACAATGCCAGCACTACAGCCACTACCAGGAGATATGCAACTGAAGGATTGTGAACTGGATGTGAGGCAGGTTTAAAGTTCATGTGAGGCTGAATAAGAGCAACTAAAGCACAGTGATCTAGAGGCAGGCAATGCAGTACTAATGAATGCATATGAAAGCAAATAAAATTGGATGAGAATAGAAACTTCTGAGCCTTCAAGTTGTGAAAGTTCAGAAGGGTCAGAGTGAAATCAAGATCTGAGGATTCTGATGACAGGTGCCTAAATAACTAATAAATCAATTTGGGTTTTCGGACTACTATGAAATATATAAACTTTTCATCTCCATTTATTATGCATTAGATGTTCACAGAATGATGTAGTCAAATATGTCAAGGAAATTATTTGGCAAAATAATGTTTCATTTTATTCATTTGTTATGGAGACATAGATGGACACAAATATTTTTAATCTCCTCTAAGTGTGATGTATTTAATGCATTTCTACAACTTTATCAACATAATTAAAATTATAAATTACAACCTTGGGAATTCTTAATATTGTAATAGCTACATGACTAATCGAAAGATGAGTTTGGGCATTTCTCACTGAAAAAATAAAATTAAGGTAATTTTCTCTTTTATTACTTTATGTAATGATTTACTGAAATCTTAGAGAATATGAACACCTTAAAATTTCATACAATTGTGCCTACTTATCACTGAAGCCATTTTTATATTAACATAATATATTTTAATAAATGTCACTGTGAATGCAGGCTGTGAAAAAAATCAGGGTTAAAATAGATCCTGCTTTTGTTTCTAATGGGAAAAATCTTCCTTCTTTAGCCACAGCCTGTCTTTTCTTCCTATTCCTTTCCTCCTACCCTACATTGCCTGAAAGATGGTATTTCGACCTCCAACAGAATGTGGTGCACCACAGATGCTCTGAACTCTTCTGCCCTGATCTATAAGCATTGGGACAGAAGAAATGCAAGGCCTGGTGTCAAATAGTGCTGACCAAGGCCTTGGAACTAAGCGCTGCTCTTCACCTCATCTTGGAAACCAATGAATCCTTCAACTCCTTTCTAGACTAGCCAGTACCCTATTAAGAATTACCCTATCCCTGGCTTAGATCACTTAAGATCACTTTACTCATTTTTATGTAGTCATGTGTTGAGTCTGTTCTATTGTTTTACACCATTATTATGATGTAATTAGAAATAATCATGAATATTTAAGGTTTACAACTTTATGATTTGACCCATCTAATTACTCTGAATAATCTCCACACTCAAACTTACCTAGTTAAGAATTGTGTGTGTGTTGAAAATACTTCAACATTTACCCTGTTAAGAAATTTCAGCTAGACATATCTACAATTGAATTACACACAGCTACATAAATTTAACTATAGCTCTGCTTGCACAAATTTAACTGTAGCTTCTCCTTTGAACTTGTTTACTTGTGCACCATATGTAAAGTCCAATGCTATCTCGAGGATCATCTAATGATTTAAGGCCCCAATGCCTTACCTTATTGATACTGACAGCAATCCAAGTATTTTATTTCCAAGTTTTATATGGATATTACGAACAATAAATATAAAACACAGTAATGCTATTAATTAAAATAAATGTGGCTTGGCTTCTAATATCTGACAATTATCATGTACAAATAACTAATTGTATATTAATCCATTAGTGCATTAGTTATTTATGGAAGTGATTTTCATTAGCTATTCATCCAGCCATCTATCCAATAAACATTTCTTTAGTCCTCAGTGTGCTCAAGGTACATTCCTCTATTCATTAAGGGGACAGCCATTTGTTAGCGAATCCCTGTTATTCTGACAATGACGGCTGGCAACCGACATGAGGGAACTACACAACATGGCATACACTAAAGCAATCACAGGATATAACACATGCTGTAAGGCTGGACACTGTCTACATTTAAAAAAACAAAACTCTATATTCTAATTAAATTCAAATAAGGTTCTAAATTCTCAGAGAGCTACCTTAGGTTTTATGTTAAGGAATTAATGATAACACAGAGCCAATACTTATCTCCTATTATAGATTAATTTTACAGTCAAGCTCTGGCATCCCCAGTAAAAATATTTGTTCTGATAAATGGAATCCACAGATAATAAAAAAGCTATTTCATTATTAATTTCTGCATTATCCATATTCATCGCTATTTACTACAGCTCCCTGAATAGAAAATAATAGAAATTTAACTTTGATTGGTTATCCTGTTTACTATTTCGATAGAAACGGAGGTGTCCATACCCACAAAGCAGACAAAAGAGGAGGAGCTGAAAAATGAATGAGGATGATCATTAAAACCATTAAAAATGTATGGATCTTAGCGATAATTTAGTACAAATCTTTAACGTGAAGGATGAAGGCACCGAGGTCTCATGTGGTCTAGAGTCACTGTCGCTCAACTCACTGGCTGCAGACAGGAACTATAACCCAGGTGTCTAAACTGTAGTGCTCATTAATGTATCCCAAAGAAAATGACAGTTGGGCAACATCTGAGACACACAAGCCTATCTCTCTTTCTCTAATGCATCCCACAGTTCAAGGTCAATAATTAAGGGGGGATAAAACCCTGGCCACCAATGAATTCATTTTTGAAGAAAATAACCTAATAGGAATGGGGCAGGAGGAAGAATAAGTAAGACCCCAGGGGTTTGGTACTGACTGTATAATGTTGGCAAAACTAATGAACACAGATTTTAAATTAGGCTAAAGCAACTGCAGAGGCATAAGATTGTAAGAAAGATAAGACTGTAACAAATAGCAGGTTTTCAGAATTTATATAATGCCTGCTCACCAAAATAAATACACAGTTTAATAGTTAAAAAAAGATTGCTTTGTGACATCTAAAATTTAGTATTCACAATTGACTACTTTTTTCTTTTAACAAGAGGATAAATATTTCTTTATATTTATTTTCAAACAAGTTAAACCTTATAATTTAAATATAGGTATTTAAAGGGTTTGTGTTCCTAAAATACATAAGACTCAGTGCTAGGCTACTTTATTTACACTGGTATCAAAACAAAAACAGGATTTCAAAATGCTTCTCCTACGCCTACCCGAATTAATTTTTAACCATTCTCTCCTTTTAGGTTACTTCATATTTACGGTTTGTAAATATGATGCACTTAGAAGGTCCTCTGTAGCCCAGGCTAAGATTTTCTTTGTGACAGTGGCTGCTGAGGCAGAATCTGGCTTCTTTATTACAAGACATTGCCTTGCCTCTAGCTAAAAATCTTCATGAAAATTGCAGGTGATGAGTGGAATATTTTACTCACTGCCGATGAGCGCTCTTTATATATAGTTGGAAGTATCTAGGAAATACTGCATGCACAATGTTACATTAGAGGAAATTATTTTTACTACCAATCTCAGGATATGATAGTTAGACTTCAGTTCATCTAAAACTTTCAACCTACAAAGCAAATACATGAACCATTAATGAAACACTGAATTTTCCAGAAAGTTAAGCTGCATATCTTAGACAATGTGATAAAATAAACAAAAGAAACAAATGAGGAACAAAGGCAATCATGTCTTAATTATATTCAAGAATAGCTCAAGAACCACATTCCAAGGACCTTGAAAATGTTTCTTCAAAAAGTTGAGGAAGTAATAAATTGCTTTTCCTTAAGATGAAAACAAGACACAGATGTGTCTTTCAAATGAATTATAATATAGGTTCTTAGGCATGCAACAAAAAAATCAAGAATGGACTCAACATATGGTTTTTGAGAAGGAATTACTATTCAGTCAAATATAATTTCAAGCTATAGCCAGAAGCTTGTACCTCACACCTGTATTTCTAGCTTTTCAGAGGGGAGCAGTGGAGAAAGCATGTTTGTGAGACTTTGGTTCAAATCTGTTACTAAAAATGATTAATATTGTATATATGTTGATTTCCTATTCATATCTTCTAGTTTTTTCAAGGTAACATACATTTTTATTGTCCTAATTTATTATCTGACAGCATAATAACCTAAAAGGAAGTTGTTTATCAGAATGTTTACTTTATAGTCAACCACTATAAGGTAATTTATGTGGACAAGCAATAGTTGCTCAATTGATTTTCTTGAATTTTAGATACAGATAATTATTCAACTTAGAAATGAGGACACTTGGAGTTTCTGTTGTTCTTTGTTTGTATTTTTGAGGACATTGTCATTCTTGCCTTTCTATTCAGTTATCATTCCCATTGAGAATTTATTGGCTAATGTTGTTCGAACAGAATTAAATAATATTTCTGGTACTGGGCCCTCTGGACTTGTTTGCTAATTTAATAGGTGTTTCCTTCTGTCTTCTTCCATCAGTAGACTTACCATTCATCATGTTGGAGGCTTTATGCTAATTGGGAGATATTTTGCTCAAAAAATTATCTGGTAGATTGTATTATTTAAATCTCCTATTAAGATGATTATGTGTTTCGTTTTTCTCAAAAGCAATCTGAATGAAAAAATTTTAATATTAAATAACTTAATTCTAGAGAATGTATTTTCTTGATTATCATGGAATTAATTTGCACCAGCACTTAAAACCACTTTAAATTTACAGTGTAAATAATTGGTCACAAATTGTGACTAGTGGGGTTTGCCATTTGTAAGCCTTTGGCCCGCAAGTTTCACAGTTGTATGCAACAATTGTCAATAGATTCTCTTGATGTAAGGTCTATAGAACTTAAGTTAAACTAAGCATTATTCCTTCGTACTAGCAATCTTGGGAAACAAAAGAATATAAATTTACAAACATTCTGAATACCTACTGTTTCCCAAATAGCAGCTCTTTTATGGCTCTGTCCATTGGTTTTAGAGATATGGTAAGAACCAAAGCTGTTTATTCTACACACTAATTCTGAGAAAGATCCTTCTGAGTTGAGATAGAATCCTTTTGAGTTTAATATCTAATGCACAAACAAGCACTATTATTGGTTTCTTGACAAAGATGTCAAACACACACATTGGAAGATGAAGCACAGTAGAAAATGGATATCCACACACACAGAAGAGAGAAACTGAGTTCCTACTCTTCACCCTGTAACAAATACATTCAAGAGGCATCGAAGACCTTACTGTAGAATCTAATATTCTGAAACACTTATACAATATTATAAGGGAAGCATTTTGAAATACATCCATATGTAAAGGCTTTCTGACAATGATTTCAAAAGCTCCTGAAATAAGAACAACTGATAAATAGGATTGCATCTAATTCAATAGCTTCTACTTTGCAAAAGAAACAACTTACCAAATAGCTTGAACAGTGAGAGAAAATTTTTGCCAGAAATATGTGATAAATTACTCAACATACAAAATTATGAATGTGACAAGGAAGAAACCTAGACATGTAGGACTGGAAGGGAAAAGATAGAAAGGAGACAAGAACAAATGAAAGAGTAAAACAAGGGGTGAAGATGATCAAAGCTAACTATATTCATAAACTACATTATAATCAGAAATGGAAAAGTTACGATGAAAGTCCTAAGTATAATTTAGTGCATGTCAATTTTAAAAATCGTTTGCTAGTTTGGGGGGGTTATCATTGGATGGTGTAGATACTTAATTTTTCATTAAACAATGTCTTATTAGGAAGTTAAAATCAATCAGAAGATGATGTCCCATTGTAGCATTTTCATACATGTATATAATAAACTGTTTAACAGCTTTATTAATGCATTTCTTAGCAAATGTGATTTAGAATAACATATACAAATGACACTTCAGGTTTTACCTACAATTCACATTGAAATTGAAAACTATTTTAGCCAGTCATCTAGTTATGTATTTAGTTGTTTTTTTAAATCACAATTAAAATCAAGCCTCCACTCAACACTTTAGACCTAATTTCCCAAAGATCTTCAAATGTAGATAGATCTTGGCTGTACATTATCAATTAAGAAACGTCTTATTTTATTTTCACACAATATGATTTCAAGATGGTAAATATACATATGTATACATACGTATGTTCTCTGTATGTGAATACTTATATATAATCAATAAAAGAACTGAAAGAGGGCCTGGAGTTTGGCCTAGTGGTTAAAGTGTTTGCCTAGCATGCATGAAGACCCAGGTTCAATTCCTCGGTACCACATACATAGAAAAAAGCCGGAAGTGGTGCTGAGGCTCAAGTGGTAGAGCTCTAGCCTTGAGAAAGTCCAAGGACAGTGCTCAGGCCCTGAGCTCAAGCCCAGGACTGGCAAAAAAAAAAAAAAAAGAACTGAAAGATCAGCTAGAAATTATGTATTGATTTAATAAAATAATAGAGAAATTTATGTTTTGGGAACAATTGCTTAGAAATTTAGACCCAAATATATTTTGATTATGGTTTATTTACATCAAAACTTATCTAGAAAATAAAACCATACCTGACTTCTGAGTGTAGAATGAATCAATAATTTTAAGTGTACTAGAATTTGTATAACTACATGAATACATTAATTTCACAATGAATACAGTAATACTGTGCTCTTGATCTTATACTTATGGCTTTTCTTTCATTCTCCCTCAAACCTTATGCTTTATATGCTAAGAATATTGATCTATTGTAACTGAAGTTTATAATAACTGAGACATTGGTTCCAGACCTCACAACCAAAAGCTAATAGAGCCCACATTTGAAATAAGCCATTTTGT
This sequence comes from Megascapheus bottae, assembly GCF_031878675.1. NCBI lineage: Eukaryota > Metazoa > Chordata > Mammalia > Rodentia > Geomyidae > Megascapheus > Megascapheus bottae. The sequence goes on from NC_143512.1 coordinate 75,628,805, forward strand.
TTTCCAACATTATCTAAATTACTATGGGCTCTACTTGAAAGTATTACTAATTTCAGTTTAAAAAGCACATAACATGTCACCATCTCACAACCCTAATCCTAGCTATGCAGAGCAAGAGTGTCTCAGTTCAAGGCTAGCCTAAGAAAAAGTTCAGCAGACTCCATCTTGTTGGCGTCTACTGCCATGTTATGTGGTTGGTTCCCCCGTGTGTATCATCATACAAGTAGCCCTCATCACAATCATGCAGAAGACAGTGTCATAAACTGTAGAAATTGCTTTTTTTTACAAATGTTTATTATTTACTTTTCTGACTTTAATCACTATAAAATAAATGCAAATATAGGATTTGAACATAAGTTTAAACTTACATACCAGAGGACTAAAAGACTTTTTTTTCTATACAAGGAAGAGAAGAGCTCTTTTTTGTTGTTACTCTTATTTGTACAAAGCTGAGATGAATTACCTTATGTAAACCAAAAGCCTGTGTCGACCTGTTGAAAGGGGAAAGCTGGTAACCATGGAAACAGAGGGCAAGTAAAATAGGCTTTCGCTGCAGTTATAAATAAGAGGAGGAAGCAATGGACCTTCCCTCTTTCAGTCTGTGATAAAGACCGCAGAGAAAATGAAAACCACCATTTTTCTCTTTGAGGTTTTTCCTGTTATAAATGTACGTTATAATTTGGGTGAAAATCTCCATAGACTCAGACTGTGATCAGGTATTGGGGGGGAGGGAACTTAAGGTGCGGGGATTAGAGGAAGAGTGAGGAAAATGTAGATATAGGTATTTCACTGTCTAAAGAGTTTCTTATTTCTGAGGAGACTGTTATACTCAGCTCAGGGATGTGCATACATTGCAGAATATCAGAAAATGCAGAGGCAAAGTAAAGGGGGAAAATTAATCAAGTGGGCATGTTGTGCCTTTCTTTTAGTGATACTAAAGTCATGTTTGGTGTATTTGTAAGTACATCCATTCTTGCTATGTTCTGAAATCCCTAATAAATAAATCATGTGTGTATACACGCGCACACACATATATGACTTTATTATGTAACTTACACAGGCATAGTAGCCATTGTGATTAATGCTGCTGATTTTCTAGTTCCGATTTTCATAAAAATCAGAACCAATTTTGCCCAACACTTGGTGGCACTACTACTTTGTAAGGCAAATATCTGTCAAAGAGCCAAAGCTTCTGTTTCTAAGCCCTGGAAAACACCTTATCTGCCATCCCAAAGGTTTGAGTATGGCACAGAGAATTTTAATGAGCCTCCTGTTCCTCCTATAGCAGTACTGCTGTGGACACTGAAAGAGAAGCATTTGTGATAGGCACTATATTTGTTACTCTAGGTTCTTAGAGAAATCCTGCCAGAAAAGTACTGTCATAGAACAGAAAATGAGTTGATGCCCCCAAGTCTCTTCAGATGGATGGAACATTTTCAGATGATTGGTCTGTAATTGTGTTATCTTACCAGTACCAGTAGCCAAGCAGAGCTATTGAACCTTGGAATCTAAATCACATGATAGAAAAGCTGATCTTAAAAGTTTATAGCTATTTAAATTTTATTAGTCTCAAGTGTCTAACAGCTGCCCTGACTTTCTTCTGTCTATAGATCTTGGCTGCTGGATGAAGAGAATGGAATGAAATGACCACAAGCGGTATAAAGTAGAAGGGAAGTCATACTGTCACCTTGTTTCCTTGTTGGTGAGAAAAAGTAGTAAAATGAATTCAGTCAATCTCTCATATACAGAGGCTTATTTAATACCTTTTCCCTTTCCATCAAAGAAGACAGTTAGTGTTTCTGTGCAGTAATGTATAAATTAAATACATTTCCACCCTAAAAATTGTTTTTCCATTCTGTTTGATTGCACCTGCTAGACACAAAAGGAGAAAAAAGCACATCTCACAGGAGTAATGCATAAGTCTGAATCTTCTTCCAGTCAATCCATTGTCAATAACCTTGAGTTAGTGAATGAAATTTTCCAGATTAGCTCTTTCATTTTGCCCTACCCTCTGAAACTGTCGTAACATCCATCAGTTACACAAGGGTATCTATCATTTGGAAATGACCATATGTGCATAGAGTGTACCATTATCAGGTTCACTGCCTCTATGACAGAAAGGAATAGGTAAAATACTAGAACATATTGACATAGGAGGTAACTTCCTTAAGAGGATTCCAATAGTTCAGCAAATTACCGTGGATTACCCAATAGGCTCATCAAATTAGCAAGGATTATCTAATGGGATTTTTGTCAAACTGAAAGGCTTCTTTACAGAAAAGAAATCACTACTAAACTGAAACAACAGATCATAGAATCAGTATAAAAATCACTTGGCCAGGTGTACATTTGACGAAGGTTTCATAATCACAAAGCATAGGGAGCTTAGAAAACTCACCTTCCAAAGAAACAACCACCCAGATAATAAATAAGCAAATGAACTGAGCAGATAGTTAAGTAGATTAGAACTCAAGGAAATACTCACACTATATAGTAGATGCGTATTAAAATGTCACATAGGTTTCATTTCATCAATTAGTTCTTCCTTATCCCGTGGAATTCTGAATCGTCTGCGTTGATATTACATATAAGTTGCAATGAAGAGAGTTAAGATTCAAAGGTGCCCTTACTTCCTGATACAAGGGAAGATTACAATAAATAGAAGGAATAGAAATGGAATGTCCGGAATGCAGCACCCTTTGTGCTAGTACCAACTTCACTCTTTACATTTGATGGGGCTAAACTTTATCAAATCTTAGTCTTATCTAATGTTTTCAATACAAAATTGAGCATACAGAATAAAGGACAGATTCGATCTTTTGTGAGCACATTGTTTGTTCCTTCTTCTTGGGATCCTGTATCTGCGTTTTAATCCCATTGGCAAATCAGAGGAAAGTGGGGGAGGGACTGAGCTGTCATCAATAGGAATTTCTTTATTGTCAAAACAATGTGCTGATAACATAGCACTGTTACCCTACTGGTAGTTACAAATATGAAAGAATCTCTCCAGAGTCCTCTAAGAGACCCATTCTGGGTTCTGAATTTAAGCCACTGCACTGCTGTGACAAGACTTGCTGTGGCATATCATGAGTGAGATTCTGTTGGGAAATTCAGTTCTTTTAAAAAGAAATAATCTAGTCTGGGTCTACATTACTTGCATCTACGTAAAATTTCTTTGTGCAATGATATTGTATTTTTCACTCATCTGTTTCCTGTTGTCTTCAGCTGGCCAGAATCTGTACTCAATTCCTACGGACCATATGCCAAGACTACACCCCCACTCTAACCCAGAAATTCTGCTTTATCTCTTCCATTTGCCTACAAATAATCACGAGTTCCAAGGCATTTTAGTTTCAAAATAAGTACAGAATGGATGGTGATTGCTTCACTTCTTCATAATTACATTTCACAACTTATATTAATATTTTATTGATCATTTTCTGCATGTGTCATTTCTCTAAGAATTGCCAAATTTTGAAATTTATGTGGGTTTGGAGACTCAGTTCTTATTACTTCCTAGTATGGGATTGGTTAACCTCCTTAAAATTAAAGACAAATTTTTGTTTCCATGAGAGAATTTATCAGCTACAATTCACTAAATCCACACCACCTACTCAGTAGTAGAGGAGGAATACAAAATACTGTTAATTAAGATGAAAGAATAAAATGAGATGCTAAAAAACTCACCAGAGAACTCACAGCTGTTGAAAACTACCATAACTCTGGTGGTCAGCAAATGAAACACAGTGGGGAAAAAAATGAAAGAGAGGAAGTGGGAGGAAAACAAAAGAAGGGGGAACGATGTTCAAGAAGTAATGTACTCAGTACCTGATGAGGGTAACTGTAACCCCTCTGTGCATCACCCTGACAAGAAAACAAAATGTAAAAAAAGAAACAATATTAAGATCTTAGAAACTTAAAGAAAGAGTTCCTTTAGGAACTAAGGGCCCTCCAGAGAGGCTGACCTGATGTCCCCAGATAGAAGGAAGGATGGGGCAGATACTACAAGAGCTGGGAAAGTTACTGCTTGTCTTCAGCTGCTCCCCTCAAAGGCAACATGAACTACAAACAGTCAGAACAGCCACTTGAGGTAGGCAGGAAGAAAAAAAGTTTTTCATCTTTCTCCAGTCTTCCAGATTTTCATCCCTCTGACAAACAGAAACAGGAAGAGAGCAGAGCAGAAGAAATGCAGCAGTCTGAATTCCAGCTCCATAATTATCTGACAGAATGTGAAGAAGGATGTGCTTTATGGTGACAAGACACAATGACTCAGTAATTGTACAGAGTATATACATTTTTATGTGCAGAACATCCATATTCTTACTGAATTACTCAATAAATATGTGCCCCAATGCAGTAGAGAATCACTGAGGAGTAAGAAAGATTAAGAGAAAAGACCCCTTGAAACCCCATGTTGCTGTTTCTGTTATTCTCTATTTTGTCTTCTATTCTTGATCAGTTACACTCCTGTAGCACGTGAAAGAAATTTAATGTTAAAACATTGTGCTGGCAAACAAGTAGTAATGATGAACAAAACCAAACAGAACCAACTTCACTCATAACCTAATTTGATTTCTAGCCATGAGGACCTGCATATTTCCTAAAGCCAATTCACTATTTTCAGTATTTATTTATTAGAATGTGTTTTTATTGGAAAGGTAGCGTACAGAGGAGTTACAGTCACATAGGTCTAGTAATGAGTGTATTTCTTTTGGAGTACCTCTTACCTCATCTTCTCCCAGGTTTTCCCTCCTGAATGCCCCCACCAAGTTGCAGAGTTCATTTTCAATATAGTATCTAGTGGGTATCATGGTTACACTTGTTTAATCTTTGTCCCACTGTTTCTTTGCTTCCATTGACCCTCCCCCAAACAAATAAATGCATATGCAAAACAAAATGAAGAGAACACAAAAACAGTAACAAAAGGGGATAAACAAAGAACAAAACAAAAAAATTGCAGAAAGCGAAAAAAAAAACCCTCTTGTTTCCGTTTCTTGGAGTCCATTTTGATAAACATCATTTTCTATGATGAAATGTAAATCACCTTTTAGCCTGTGCAATCCTTTCCTAAAACTATCCCCTATGATCTAACTGTGTGAATATTTAGATTTCCTGTTTGAGTTATCATATTCAAGTATAATTTTTTGTCTTTTATCTCCAGGGCTGTTTACTAGATTTATAGGCACAATCTAATTACTGCAAATGAGGGGAATCTTCGGGTCTAACATACCTTGCTTAATATTTTTTTCCAAGTATTTTCATTCCTTACAAATGGGGCAATATCATTCTTTCTGATGGCAGCATAGAATTCTATTGTATAAATAAGCCACATTTTCTTGATCCATCATCCACTAAGGGGCATCTGGGATGATTCCCTACCTTGGCTATGGCAAACAGTGCTGCAATGAACCGTGGTTGTGATAGTGCAGGCTGGGGCTGGTTTGAGATCAATTGGAAGAGTGGAATTTCTGGGACATAGGGAAGCTCTATGTTTACTCCTTTGAGGAACCTCCATACTGCTTTCCAGAGTGGGAAACTGAAGCTGTATCCTTGTATATCACCCTACACCAGAATTAATTCCAAATGGATCAAAAACTGCAATGTAAGGCTAGACACCATAAAAATATTACAGGAGCAGCATTAGGCCTTCATGGCATAGGTTGAAACTTCCTAAATAAAGATCCAGAGTCATAACAATTAAGGAATGGATAAGGGGGACTACCTCAAATTGAACAGTTTCTGCATGGCAAAGGACATAGCCAGAAAGATAAATAGAACGTCTCAGA